>NC_080670.1:191346788-191652876 GCF_030247195.1 Topomyia yanbarensis
AGTTTTTTCTGGCTACAGTACAAGGTACCCAGCAAATTCAAGATTGTTTTCGACGATAAAGTTACCCAGAAACTGATCATCTAGCCAGTGCCGACCATGTTTTCGAAGTGAGTGTGCAGGAATAATTTTGTTTTCTCGTCTTCCATCTTGCACAATTTTTTAAAAGACGCCCGCAAAATTCCCTCGATCACCCTAACACTCATTCGACAGCTTTAAATTTTGCTCTTTAAAATGAGTCTATGCTAGTTTTGCGAAAACTTGGGATAATCAGTCTAAATTTAAAAAAAATACTGTGAATGGAGACGCATGGTTATTACTGTCTTTAAATTTGAAATGAATAGAATAATGAGACGAATGCGTGTACAACTTTCAAATAGCATTAAGAGCATGATTTACGAGGGTTTTTACTAGCAATCAAGAGAGAGAGAGAGAGAGAGAGAGAGAGAGAGAGGAGCCGAGTAGAAAGACATGGTGAAGGTTTTCAGAATGTTTAAAATTCATTAAATATTTTCGACTTATCGAAATATGTTATTAAATGTTTCTGAAACTATTTCTTTCCCGTGAGACGTTCAAAAGTTTTATTTTAAAAATTTTAAAAAGGGAGTTTTTGAATCAAATTACTCAATAATGAATTTGACGTTCCAATTTTTTTGTATTTCGAAGCCTCTATAGGCTTTAACCTTAAAGTCATTCGCCTCTTCGGGTTAGAATTTTTTTAACATTATGTGCGAGGTCGGGCCTCAAACCCAGGTGCGCTGCGTACAAGGCAATCGATTTACCAACTACGCTACACCCACTTCATAATAAAACGTTCCAAGTTTATTCGAACACATTTTGATTTCTATCAACTAAATTATCATTCCTGAAGCACCGTAATGAGATGTAAATGAAATCGATTCGACATTGGAAATAACGACAGCTTACCATAATTACAAAAAATAAAAATATTTGTAAAGACAAAACACTTACTTTTGAGCCACCCTAATAAGTAGTAATATTTAAAAATAGTTAATCTCTTACATATTTTATAACCAAAAATTCAGGAATTCGGCGCTCAAAAATTTATTCTTTTGAGAAATTTTTTAAATCTTTGCAGCAAAATAATTGTGTTTGAGCCACCCTAATATATAAAGAAAGTTTTTTTTTATCAACTATCAATATCAAAAACGCTTCCTCGCATGAAAATTAATATACTGAAATTTTAATAACAGTTTCGATAAAATAGATTTTTGAGACACCCTAATGAATACTAAATGTTTATTTTTAAGACATGTTTTAGTAACAAAAACGAATTCAACGACCAAAATTACATAAAACCTTCCTATTTGAACCGATGCGTTAAAGTGTTGACTTTAGTTCACCTTTTATTCTAAGTCGGCGTCGGTCTCTGTCCGTATTGAGTGACCGTACCGACGCCAGAAGAGAGGTGACTGACTCCACAACCATCAATATATGTCTTTTTTCCTTTATGGTTTTTTTTCGTGCACTCTTTCGCATAAATTTCCCAGTTCCGACTGTCCCGATCGTTTTCATTGAAAATTCATTCGCTTTTCGAACCACCGGTACAGAAAGCCTGCCAAACGAGATATTTTTTCCCTGCGAACTTCAAAAGCTTCATACAGCTTGAAACGATCGGCCACTTTTCTTCTTCCGGTTTGCCCATCACGCTGGTGTCCGTTTGTTTGGACAGCTTTTAACGATTTTGCTGACTCGGCGTGCAAGTAGTTCGGATTCAGGCGAAACGAGAACATCTTATTGCACACAGGCAAATGATTTTTTGAATATCGTGAACAGAAATGCATCTATTTAGGTCGACCGAAGTCAGATCGTGAAACAGTTTAACCTTCCGGCAAGCGCGCTAGTGCACTGAGTGCACGCTGCTCTGAAAATCTGGCGAAAGCTTCTTAGAACACCAGCGGCTGCTCATTCAGTGGACCATAAGCGCGAATATCTCTACGAAATTTTTAACGGCTTTGAAAGAAGCCGTTCTATCAATAATTCATATTTATCGAGTGGTCGGTACTGCATGTATTTGTTCAGATCTTTGTCTGGGTTTACGTAAAATTCGTTAAAGAGAAAACACATACGACCAAATCGGTGCGCCACAACATTGCCAGCCTCTGAAACCACAACAGCTCATTTGTTCGATAGTGCGTGATTTTTGCGATGAGCTCTTTTATATATTTGGTACAATATAATTAAAAAATGATAATTACAGCATTGCACAAATCACGAAAATAGAAATAAAATGAATGTGTCGTGTCGGATCGAAAACAGGTTTAACACGATCGTAAACGACCCATACTTTAATGTAAAATTTGCCATATACATTCCGGCTAACGTGGTCGAGATAGGGGGTGTTGTTATCGAATAGCCTTTAACTGTCACTGATTTAAAAAATAGTATAAGACACGGTAAATGCAATAATTTTCACCCCTTTGAACTGATGCGTTTAAACTAGTTTCTTTCCGTACATATTGTAATATTTTCGTAATTTCTGAAACATGGCCCAGTGTAATAAATAATGCGTAATAAATTGAAAGAAAAAAAGTTGGTGAAATTTAAAGAGAAGAACAAAAAAAAATGAATGAATAAGAACAAACAAGGAAAAAATGAAAAAAAAATATATGAAATAGAACAAAACGAGAAAGATGAATAAATGACATTTAAAATAATGGAAAAAGATTAATAATATACAAATAATCAACAACCTCCCAATATAAATTCAACTTGTTGAAGAACCTATCAGACTCTATCAAAGAAACGCTTGTTGAATTTATTTAATAAGTTTCTTGGGGGTAACATTGTCCCTCATAACTGAAGGTTAAAGCCACCCCAAAACCAAGAAAACCAACCTCCGACCACAACTCAGATTTAGTTGTTTCAGCATACATTGACCGGAAGGGTCATTTGACCGAAAGGGTCATTTTTGACCGAAAGCGTCATTTTTGACCGAAAGGGTCATTTTTGGCCGAAAGGGTCATTTTTGACCGAAAGGGTCATTTTTGACCGAAAGGGTCATTTTTGACCGAAAGGGTCATTTTTGACCGAAAGGGTCATTTTTGACCGAAAGGGTCATTTTTGACCGAAAGGGTCATTTTTGACGGAAAGGGTCATTTTTGACGGAAAGGGTCATTTTTGACCGAAAGGGTCATTTGACCGAAAGGGTCATTTGACCGAAAGGGTCATTTTTGACCGAAAGGGTCATTTTTGACCGAAAGGGTCATTTTTGACGGAAAGGGTCATTTTTGACGGAAAGGGTCATTTTTGACCGAAAGGGTCATTTGACCGAAAGGGTCATTTGACCGAAAGGGTCATTTTTGACCGAAAGGGTCATTTTTGACCGAAAGGGTCATTTTTGACCGAAAAGGTCATTTGACAGAAAGGGTCATCTGACCGAAAGGGTTATTTGACCGAAAGGGTCATTTTTGACCGAAAGGGTCATTTTTGACCGAACGGGTAATTTTTGACCGAAAGGGTCATTTTTGACCGAAAGGGTCATTTTTGACCGAAAGGGTCATTTTCGACCAAAAGGGTCATTTTTGACCGAAAGGGTCATTTTTGACCGAAAGGGTCATTTTTGACCGAAAGGGTCATTTTTGACCGAAAGGGTCATTTTTGACCGAAAGGGTCATTTTTTACCAAAAAGGTCATTTTTGACCGAAAGGGTCATTTTTGACCGAAAGGGTCATTTTTGACCGAAAGGGTCATTTTTGACCGAAAGGGTCACTTTTGATCGAAAGGGTCATTTTTGACCGAAAGGGTCATTTTTGGCCGAAAGGGTCATTTTTGGCCGAAAGGGTTATTTGACCGAAAGGGTAATTTGTACTTGAAATACTCCCCACTGAGCGAATTTCAATTCGCATATCAAAGCAAAAAATCAGAAGACTGTGCATTTTGGTTGCACAACTAGAATATTCTATTGAAAAAAAATAAATCTCTTTTGCGGCTTTTCTCGACATAGAAAGAGCTTCGACTGTGCATCTCATAGTTCAAACATGGGTTTGACATTTACATAATAAATTGGATCAACTCAATGCTTACAAACCGTGAAATAACCAGCACGCTTGGAAACACGACACTGACTATGAAAACATATAAAGGATGTCCTCAAAGCGGAGCTCTATCACCTGCATTGTGGTAATTAGTTGTAGATGAGCTATTGAAATCGTTAACCGAAATGGGATACGAAGTTATTGGATTTGCAGATGATGTTGTGATCCTCGTGAGGGGGAAACGTGAATATCTTATCTCAAATAGAATGCAATCTGCACTGAACTTCACTTAGAAAGGGTGTAACAAGGAGGGCTTGAACATATCTGGCCGCTCCGACGTTTTTAGTTTAATTTAATTTGTCTTCTAGATAGGATGTTTCTATCGATACACCATCAACGAACCGGTGTCAAGTGGTTACTCATTCAAAATGTGTTGATTTTTTCCTAACCTAAACATCTGTTATCTGTGGTATTTAGGCGCGGGGAAAAGTCGTTAGCATAACCACGTTGTTATCAAAAATCAAGGTGCGAATCATTTTGCGATTATTCAAATTTTCGTCATTTTTTGGGCACCAAAGTATGGAACTACTGTCCACGGGGAATGAGGGGTAAAATCAGCTATTTCTTTTGAAAAAGAGATCCATCATAGTGCAGAATAAGTTTGATTAACAAAAATAATATACACAACAATATGTGAGCGACGAAAATTTAGATTGCCTTTGAACCCCATCGTCTGACAGGCGCATCAACATGCTTCTCATTTAACTAGCGAACGAGAAATGAACTTTTTGAAAAATTTCAATCCTCTATTTCGCGTATTTTTATATCCATAGAGTATTTTTTTGACTGTTAAAGTAGAAAAATTGCTTTTCAGACTAAAGTGACTAACGCCACGTCATTTTAGTATTATGTTCTAGTTGAATAATTCACCTAAAGTGAGAAATTTTGTTTTGAACCTGTGTCTTCGAAAACAAAGTAAAAATGAGTATTTTCAAAGGGCACCGTGTCCTCATACGTCAAGTTGATAGTCAATTGATATTTACAGCTCAGCCCTTCGGGCATCGAAAGGAGAACTTTTCAGTTTAAACCAATTTTGTAAAACATTATTACCGCTAAGGACATGCTGAGAGCTACTAATTCGCCCATTGCCTATCAAATAAATAAACAAACAAGGGCCAAACCGTCGTCATCGCGTTCGGGAAGACGAACCCCCCGAATTGCACTTTTCATCCAACTTGTTCGGTTGTTGATCGAGTGAATTTTGACAGGGACAACAACCGTCCGTCGCTTGGTTCGGGGTCCCGTTAAGTAGTTGACAGCAACCAGAGTCTCCCTTCCTACTACCGATGGCTGATTGCTGACAATGGCAGGTTATTTGTTTCCTGGCTCATTTTTTTTTTATTTTTCGCTCATCGTTTCGGAAGGTGAGAATACCAACACGAATTGGGTTCGATTTTTATTTTGTTTTGTTTAATCAATATTGTTTTACAGGAATGAATTTTTCCCGCGGCGGCGAACTGAAAATGGCCACCACCGCTGTCCGGATCCGGATGAATGGGTTGGAAGAAGGAATGGGGGGCTTTCTATCAGGTGTCGGTAAATATCGTTCCAATGGTTTATTCAAACGTACAATTGCATGTTTATTAGGGTTAAACAGATGGCACACCGAATGGATTGTGGGTTTGCTGGTTGCTGGGCCGCCTTCCACCCCCCAACCCACAGCGATTTGTGTGTTTCGTGTGTGTGTGTCAAAATAAACAGCTCGTTTACCAATCCACTGGTATGTATTTGCTGCTAGATGGAAATTCAATGACCGGTTGGGAATTGCCACTTGAAATAGAAATGTAATGAATAATATGAATGTTCTATTAATTGCCTATCCTTTTGTTTTCGCTTTTAATTATTGTTAAAAGTAGCTTTTGTTTTGCTAGGTTAGATCCGAGGCAGCCATTCTGTTCTGTTGGACCGATACTCAATCTACTTCTACTTGGTTTCTGGCGGCTGTTCACTAGACTGCCCAAAAAACCTGATTTTTTGAAGACTCAATGCGTCGATTCCTAGTATCTGCTCTAAATTTGAACCAAATTGAACAAATCTAGCTACCGGACCTACGCGTTTAGAAACATCACTGCTAAATGCCTGTTCTACAACTTTGTAGAAGACTCCTACTTTCGATTTTCCTGCCCAGTCCTATCACCGGTTCATACATTATCTACCGGCCTATCATGCCGCCGATGACAAGAACGTCTTGCCGCAGGAAACTGTGCGTAAAATGCATCTTTCTCGTTCTTGGGTCTTGCTTCGTAAGGCCAATGCACGTTGATGATGCGGTAGTCGAAGAAACGACCTTTTAACCCGCACTACACATCCTTTCGCTGATCACCTGCCACTTGATCACGCCCTCTTATTTTGTTATTACTGCATTAGTACCCAGTCGACGCCTGCCCACTTATTAAAGGATTGATGACAGACGTAGGAGAAAGAATGAAAACTTGAAATAATTCACCATTTGACGACTGATGAAATACCACGAAACTATTGGAAACGATTAAACCGACTCACAAGTACTAAGAGATAGGGGCGAACAACAGGACGCAGCCATAAAATTACTAAATTGTCAACTGTTAAAATGGCAGCGGTTTCTAACTGCGTCCATACTTTTTGGAGACGCCTTTTTTAAATTATTCTTTTCAATGGTTTGGGTAAGAAATCGCTGAAACGAAAATAATATTCTAGCATTATTTTCCTGAACATACGAATTAGTTAGGAAAAGTATTTTTTGTTGGAATTGTTGTATGAATGATTTTGTTTATTTGTTGATGTGTGAATAAAGTTTTGATTCGCATGTCAATGGAATGGCTAAATACAGATGGGTTAAAAGATAAGAGTCGTCGAGCTCCTAGTTAATGGTAAAGTTATCTGCATCATTCTGTCACTAATACTCTATAGAAAGAACATAGTCTCATGCCCTGCTGTAAAATAAGGAATCATACAAAATAAAGCAAGCCATCGCCCAATCGTGATTGATTTTACTCGTATTAGACCAACAGTGCACGACGATGAACAGTTGATAAAGGGAAAAATGTAACTTAAGTTTACGAAAGTGCCCCATATCCAACTTCACCATCCTCGCAATGTGGTACTACTGATAACGTTCAATAGTTTAGCCGAGGAAGAAAGCTTGATAGTGAACAGCAACATGCAATATGACATCGAATGTTACAACGTTAAAACCAAGATCCCCGTGTATATGGACGACAATAAAACTGAAGTACGCCTACATGATTTAGCACCGCACAATAGCGCAAGGAACATCAAAAGATTTCTGTCAAAATACGGAGAAGTAGCAAAGGCAAAAAGCATCGAACATCCAATAGCGGAAACCAAAACTGTTCTAGCGAAGACGACATGGACGTACACGAGAACGAAAAAGACGGCACACTAAACGATGAAGAAGCAGCAGCAGGGTAAAGCAGATTCCTCACCCGGAACGAAGATCCATACACAATACTTCTTGTTTTTTTCTCGAATTGCAATATTATGAAAACAACTGCCATGTTTGCCAAGTCGACCGAAGGCTTCAGACGAGCGCACAAAGAGAAACTTGAAAACGAAAAATAGAAAGATCTGTGCACCAAGAGTTGCACAATTTCGTTCAAGGAGTCACTTTTTTGTGCCTCCCCTCACTGGCAAACAGGTAGGAAGGCGAATCAAACTGGAATTCAGATAAAGTTTGATCGGAAGAACGTTTTTAAAATGTTTTTTGGTTGCTTTCTCTGCTTCTGTGCGCGTGGGATCAAGATTCATACTAAAGAACCTCTTTATTTCTACTCTTTGAGGTGCGCAGCCATGGAGTAAAATGCATGTATGGGAGCAACACACATCGGAGTGAAGAGGTTTATTGTGAAAGAGAAGAGCGGTGGTGCGCATGAAAGTGCAAAGAGCGTTTTTCATTCTTCTTTTTATTTGTTCTGAGTTGCATTACATCCCTGGAAAAAGAAGTGCCTTCTCACTAAAGGGAAAAACGACATCGAAAATTGACACAAGAACAACCAAAATGGAAACAGAGCAAGGAAATAGGAATGAAAAAAATCATGAAAATGAAAAAAAAAAAAAAAAGAAAAATCAATGATGGCAAAATAGGCAATCCAAAATAGCAAAAGATGTTAATGAAAAAGAAAAAAAAAAGAAGAAATAATGTGTAAAACTAGGGCAGGTAAGAGGAAAACGGAAGATAAATAGCGTGAAAACGAAAACAATTAAAAAGAGAAAATATGAAAAAATAACATAGACAATAAATCAAATGGAATGGAAAGAAAATACAGCAATATAATAAAAAGGAGAGGAAAAAAATGGTTAAAATGAACGCGCAAAGAAAAATGGAAGGCAAGAACACAAAAAAATAAAAGGAAGAGGTGAACAGGAAACACGAAAAACAAATATAACAAAGGGAGAAAGGAAGGAAAAATCGGAAAAAGGTAAAGAAAGAAAGGGAACACGAAATAAGAAAGCCAGAAAAATAAAGTCACGAAAGAGGGAGAATATATAAAATGGGAAAAAAATAAGAAAGGAGAAGGCGAAAAGAAATAGTAAAAAGGACAAACAGTATCAAAGAAAATTGAAAAAAGAGGCAAGAAAATAAAAAAAAAGAAAACAGGAGAATGGAAGAAAGTGAAAAAAGGGAAAACAAGAGCGAAAGGGGAAAAAATAAGAAAAAGGAAACAGGAAACGGCGAAATAGGCAAACGAAAAGGAATTAAAGAGCGAGAGAAAAGGAAAAAAGGGGAAAGGAAAACAAGGAAAAAAGTGAAAAAATCAAGAAAACGAGAAGCAAAATTAGCAAAAAGAAAAAAGTAAAAGACAAATAAAAAAGAGAGAAACTAGTACGGAAACACGGAAAAAGAATAAAGGAAAAAGTTAAAATGATGAATAGAAAAAGGAAACTGAAAATCTAAATAGAAACAAAAACAGAATAATGAGTGGCGAACAAACGAAAAATTTAAAACGAAACTGGAATATGAAAAAATAAATAGAAAAAATAAAAAAATGAAAAAGCAAGAAGGGAAAAATCGTAAGAATGTAGACAAAGGTACCAGAAAAATGAAGGAAAATGAGAAGTAACAGGTAAAGGGAAAACGGAAAAGGCAGAAAAGAACAGGGAAAAAAGTAACGTGCAAAAGGGGTGGGCGTAGCGTAGTTGGTAAATCGATTGCCCTGTATGCAGCGCACCTGGGTTCGAGTCCCGACCCCGCACATAGGGTTAGAAATTTTTCATAAGAGATTTTTCTAACCCGAAGAGGCGAATGACCTTAAGGTTAAAACCTCTATAATCGAAATAAAATAAAAGTAACGTGCAACAGTAAAAAAGTAAAAATCAAAAAAGAACAACAAAAAGAGAAAACAACGAAAAAGAAAAAACAAAGACAGGACGAAGGAGAAGAAAACGAAAAATAATAAAAAAGCAAGAAAGAATAGGGAAATACGAAGAAGAAAATAGACAAAATGGTGAAAGAAAAAACAACGGCAAATAGTAACTTAAAAATGGAAAGTGAGTAATAAAAAAGAAAATATATAAAATAAATATGAAGAAAGAGCAAAAAAGGGCCTAATAAAAAAGAGAATGATAAAATAAAATAGTGTATAGCAGAAAAAAAGAGAAAAGCGAAAAAAAACAAACTAAGAAAGTAAAAAGAAAAAAAATGACAAAAGAAAAAAAAAACTAAACCGAAAATCGACAAATTTGCAGGGAAATAAGGAAAAGGAACATAGAAAAAAAACTAAACAAAAATAAAAAAGGAAGCAAAAAAAATTAAATAAAGAAGATATTGGCAAACCAAAAAAGGAAAAACGGCGAAAAAAAGCAAAAATAAATAAATTGGTACAACCAGTGTAGAGAAAATGAAAACTGAAAAGAAAATGAAGTAAGAGAAAAATGATAGCTAGAAAAGTAAACCAATTAAAAAGAAAACAATTTGAAAACGGATTTCGAAAATAGTTAAAATGGAATAGTAAAAAAGGAACAAGGAATTCTTTATTAAAATAGGAGAAACATGAAATTGGAAACAATAAACGGGGAAAAGTATTAAGAAAAAAGAACAGATGCAAAAAAAAGTAAGAGAAAGGTAAATTGAAAAATGGATAAGGAAAGAGGAAAAACCACCATGGCAAAAGAAGAAAAAAGCAAAATTGAAAAAAGAAAAGGAGACGAGCGAAAACGAAGAAAAAAAGCAAGAGATAAAGAAAATGGAGTCAATAAATGAAAAATTAAAATTGGAACAAAAACAAGCAAATGAGAGCAATACAAAAGAAGAAAATTTAAAATAAGGAAAAAGAAAAAGGGAAGAGAAAAAAGAAAAAAAACACTATAAAGGAAAAGGGAAAAAGCTATAAGAAAATTAAAAAAACAGGAAGACCGAAAAAATGAAAAGAAAAATAATAAAAAGAAAAACAGAAAAAGCAAAAACGAACAGGGAAAAAAGAAAAGTGCAAAATTTAAAGAAAAAAGAGAAAAACTAACAAGAACAGGGAAACGGAAAAAAATTAAGAAGGAAAAACGGGTACAGACAAAAATGAAAAGGAAAAATGAAAAGAAGAAAACTGACAAAGTAAGAGGATAAGAAGAAAACTAAATGCATAAAAATAAAGAATAAGGGAAAATGCGAAAGAAAATACGTAAAAATAAAAAAACGCGTAAGAAACAGGATAATAAAGGGCACATCAAATAACCAAGCAATAAAAAGGGCACAGAAAACAGGAGAAAGCAAAAATTAAATAATACAACCAAAAAATCTAAATAAAAAGAAGGAAATCGAAAAAGAAACGTAAAAGCAAAGGAAATAAAAAGGAAAAACAACGAAAGAAATACGCCAAAAGAAAATCGACAAAAAATCAAGGAAAAAGAGTTGACAGGAAAAACAAAAAGAAAGGGGAAAAATGGAAAAATGAAAGAAAGGAAAAAAACGAAATGAAATAAAGAAATCGAAAAATAAGTGATGCGAAAAATGATACATCGGTAAAAGGATTATTGAAAAAAAAAAAATTATAAATCGATAGAAATTTGGAAAGGTGAGGCAAAAGTGAAAGGGGAGGAAAAGAGAAATAAAAAGATGAATGAAAAAATAGAAGGAGAGAAAAGGAAACAAATGAATGACGATAAGAAAAAACAATCGAAAAAATGGAATAAAAAAAGGAAACAAAGTAATGGTAACGGGAAAAGGAAATTGGGAATAAAAAAAAGAAAATATATAAAATAAAATAAAAGAGCAAACAAGAGAAAAGGTATATAAAAACGAAAATGGTAAAAATAAATAAAAGAAGCAAAATAAGAAAGCTGAAAGGAAGAATGACAAACTCAAAATACAAATATTGACAAATTTACAAGAGAAAAGAGAAGGAAAGGAAAATAGAAAGTAAAATACTAAAATTAAAATAAAGAAAACAACAAGAAAATGGAATAATGAAAAAGAAAAAAGGCAAACCAAAACAGGAAAAAAAACGGTGAAAGAAAAGCAGAAATGAAAAAATTGGTACAACTAGAGCAGAGAAATTAAAAACGGAAAATTGAAAATGAGAAACAGAAAACAATTAAAAAGTAAAAAAAATTGAAAACGGATGTACAAAATTGTTAATATGGAATAGAAAAAGGAACAAGGCGCAGGAATAAAAGGAGGGCACACATGAAAAGTGGCGGAAAAAATAAGTGGGTAAAAGCATTAAAAAAAAAGAAAAGATTCGAAACAGAAAAAAGTAAAAGAAACGTAAATTGAAAAATGGAGAAGGAAAGAGAAGAAAACAAAACATGAAAAAAAACGAAAAAAGGAAAAGAGAAGAGATAATGAAAAAGAGCAAATGGATAAATCCAGCGAATAAACGAATTTTTTTTATTGAAGCAAAAACAAGAAAATGAGAAGAAGACAAAAGAAACATAAGAAAAGGAAAACGAAAAAGGAAATTGAAAAAAGTAAAGAAAAATGCTATAAAGAAAACAGGGACACGGAAAAAATGAAAAAAGGAAAAATGTAAAAAGAAAAACAAAAAAACAGAAACGGAAAACTGAACAAATTAAAGGAAAAAGAGATAAGGACAAAGGAAAAAAGAAAACAAAGTAAGGAAGATAAAGAAAAAATACAAATAACAAAAGAAAAACACTAACAAAAAAATTGAAAAAAGAAACAGGAAGACGGAAAAAATTAAAAGCAATAAGGTAAAAAGACAAACAGAAAAAAAAGCAGAAACGAACAGCGAAAAAGTTAAAAAAAAATATAGAAAGAAAACGGAAAATGAAACAATGAATGAAAGAAAAGTGCAAAATGATGAAAGATGAGACAGAGAATCAAGAATTAAAAAAATAAAAGAAAAAATAGAAACGAATGACAATACGAAAAATTCATCGGAAAGAAAAAATTAATACGGCAATAGAAGACAAGGGATAGAAAAAGAAAAAAAAACAAAAGAAAAAAAGAAACGGGGAAATGAAAAGGAAGAAGGGAAAAATAACGAGAGCAAAATAAAAAAAAACTAAAAAAACTGAGCATTCGGGCCCAGAAAACGCCTTTTCGCCCTCGCTGTAAAGGATCAGCCGAACAAACCTAGCTCGTCTGCCCAGATAAAAGCCAAGAAGAGCGAAGTAGGGCGACTAAAGTTACCTCTCCCTACCCCTATCCTCTGAGAAGTACACTGCGGTGACTTCTGAGACGTCTCGCGGGGAGCGAGTAGATCCGGCGATATTTCGCCATCGTCGCTAGAAAGGTTCCAACGGAAGAGGCAAGCTTTCCTCGCTAGCTACTCTCAAAGCACCGATAGCCAAAGATTGGACGGAAGCAGAACGCGGTCAAAAGATACTGCCCGTTGTCAGCAGCAGCAGATCATGGGCAGTGAAGGCAGTTTGTAAGTGAAAAATAAGTTTATAAATTTTTGCTTTCCCTTTTATTTGTTTGTGTACGGAAATTTGAAATTCTGATAGAACCACCTAGGCCGCCCTGTCATCTAGGGTCTGCCGAGCAAATAAATAAAATCGCAAGTAGTGGACAAATCTCTACTTACAGGGCACAGAATTTTGTTCTTACGAGTGCAAGTACCGTGTTGTTTTTGAGAATATTCAGACGCTTGGCGGGATTACCGTTTTCACGGATGCATATATCTTTAGAAAGTCAAGTAAGATATGTTATAACGTTACAAAAAGATGCTTGAAGACTTTTGACAAAAGTTTTGCTCACTAGAAAATGTATCTTTCCCATGTCAACTGCGCAAAACAGGTACATCATCACAAGCCCTGTAATTAAAATAGACATGAAACGTGTTGATAGTTTTCACTCACATCCTTTATTGACAGATAATTTACCCCACATCAATCGCCAGTCGAAGTTGGATCGCTAGTAATGCTTCGGAGTGTAGTAAACTTCAAATCAACCCATCGGAAACGTGCAAAATTCCCAGTCCACCCCCACCTTTGTGTGCGCTCCGAACCGTGTCACATCGACGGGATCGTGCGATGCAATTCGATGCCGCGCCACATCGTCAAAACAAATGTAATCCTTGCACGCGAAACACGAACACACCATCAACTGGCACACGTGCCAGCCTAGAGAGAGAGAGTGGCAACGATATCGCTTTCTAATCCAGCCAGCTGCCCGTTCCGATTTTCCGCTTCCCCAAACGATCCGACGGACCAGCTCGAGTCCCGGCCGACGATGTGTGTTTGGAAGCGCACTACCACTATTTACATGTCAATTTAGCAAAAACACATTCATCTCTCTCTCTCTCTATGCCGTGGATCCGATGGTCGTCCAACTGGACAAATGGACGGGCGCCGCCGGAAGCACGTTCGGAGCAGCGCAAAAAAAAATCAGCATCGAGCGAGCTTTGTTAATTCGGGTCACTTTGCCATGTAATTAGACCAAAGTCACTCACTGAATCCGGGTGACGTATGTGCACTTCTATTTCTCGTCTTCTGTCTCTGATCCGTTCACACACGTGCCCTGTATTCGATCGGGGTGTCCCATTCCGCTTAACGGCGCTTAAATGAAAAATAAATAAACAGATCAAAGGATTAAACGTTGAAGAATCGGCGGATTGTGATTATTTACAGTGATACAGGAGCTAGTCGAAGAAGTACAGCAAATTGAACACCCCATCCATTCCGGAATTGTAATCCTGGAAGTGACACTGCCCGGAATCGTCGAACTGCTACTGAATCCACTCCAAAACAGTCCAATAGTCCGAAAAGGAAGCCGCAGTGAAACAACATCCGGTTGTTGGTGTGAGTGTGTGTGGAGCAGACCAGGCTAAAAAAGCCGAACCGAGCGAAAACAGATCTCTACAGGCGACATCCATCAATCCGAAATTCTGTTTTACTCCGGAGATTGCATGGAAAATGGTGACTTACCGAAAAAAAACGTCAATGAAACAAAACAAGTTACGTTCGAGGGCCAAACGGACCGCGCTAAAAATGGGGAGCCATAATTGCGAATACAATTACAATCGATGGAACAGTCGGCCACTAGGAAGTTAACCTCACTTTTTATGTGAAAGAATGGATACAAAAATTGAGGAAACCGCCCAAAGGCGTTCATCAGTAACCCTATGCAGGTTCAAAGTAACGCCTACTGTGCGTTCTTTTATCTGAAAGAAGCATTAAAAAGCTTGAGAGGAGGACGCGAGTATAAAAAAATGCGAGATCTCAGTGTGCGTATTTTAAACATCAAATATCTCAAAACTGTGAAAAAATGTTGCTTACAAACTTCTTGCTGAAAATACTCCTCGGTTATTTATTTCGAATTATGTGACCGGAAATTTCTGAACAGAAAAATGTTGTTATTAGTTGTTGTGGACTAATAGTTCCCGGACTTCCAGGTAAGCTCGATTTTTGCCACGCCAAAGGGTAATCGGAATGTTGCCTCACACCGCTCGCTACCTGTTTAGCACCTTTTGTTTGCACAGTTTCCGCCGACTGCGATGTTATGAATTTCCCTTAGTAACCGGGGCATTGTTATCCAACGGTTCGCACTACACACACACACACGCAAGGACACCGTCCTTCGCTTGAATTCCCAACGCAGCAACGATTAACCCATTCGCGGGCGCTAGCTTGTTGATGTTTGTGCAAAACATCGCTTGTTGAATGGAAAGAGCTTTTTGCTCCCGGCGGGGACCCTGCCCATCTTCTTCTTCCTCCCGTGGACTGGGTTGGGCGAACACAGGCAGAAACAAGCTGTTCGGTTTCGAGCACTTTTGCCGATGCAATGAACGCCTGATGGGGTGTTGGCCTGGGGGGGGGGGAGGCAGTGTCTAGGGAGGAGGGCAATAAAAAACCGTTTCTAATGGTGTCGTTAGTTCGCCACTAAGCACTTCAGATGTACGTCCTTCCAACTGTCTGAGTATTGGCGGGGTGAGAGGCAGGGACGGGGAGGGGCAAACAATAGCCCGTGGGGGATTGCTAAACGCACCTTTGCCTGTCACTCTGTAACTAACGGAAAGTGGGAAATAGAAATTTTCCAAAGAATTGCGTTTGTATGCTTAATTTTTCAGATAAGTCTAAATCGGCGATTCACCTAATAGAAGCAAAACAAACAAGGAATTGTAAAGTTTTGCAGATTCACTCGCGTCTCCTTCACTTTTATCAGGTCCTTAAATGGATCATCTCGGACCTGAAGCTCGTATTGGAAAAAACGAGGTACCAATGTGTAAGCTTGGGAATGTACGATGTGTACATATCGACGGGCGCGGAAAAAAATTCAGCGTCGTTCGGCATTCACTCAACTACGTTTCCCGTGGATGGACGCTAGAATAGAGAGCACTAGAAATTCACGACAATCACAACCATTGTTGTCTACCGTGTTTTTCCGCGATGCAATTTGATGTGGGACATCCTTAAGGTAATTTCATTAAACCGGAAGTCGCCGTCTTAGATCGCAAAATCCAAGACCTTCAGCATTTGTTTGTTAAGTCCTTTTGAAAAAATACCCATGTTGACAGGGTTTAACAAAATTGTACTTAACAATAGTCGTCATCTTGGATTTAAAAAAAACGGCTTCAATCATCAATTTCCGTCATCTACCTATTAACACTTTCCAAGAAAGCCCTCTATATTGATGAACATTTTAGTGTTTTATCGTAACCGTAAGTCGTTGTCTTGGATTTCAGATTCGCGTAAAAAACGGTCTAAAAACCTGACGTTTCGGCCGTTTTCGATAGTCTTTTTACAGAAAAAAATGCATTGAAATCGCACAAAAAGGAAAGGGCAGAAAAAGGTGACGCAGAAAACACAAACTTTTTACATTATCATCTAATTCATCCTGGTGTTGTCGCTTTTTGTTGAAGTCGTTGATTGCCAACGGTGAGAGGTTCGGTAGTTGTGCGCAAATCCATGCACTGGGAAATATGGGAATTTTGCGCGTCAATTATCATTTGTTAGCACGGTTTGATCACGGAGCTCGCTGTTACTCATGAACCGGTTTTGCAACGTCTAGTTTGGAGATAGTGATACAATGGTATCTATCCGTCGTGCCCAGAATGCGTGCAAAATTCCTGCGGAAGTAGCGTTGAGTCCGTCTACATTGATTTTATATTTATCCGAACATCTCGAAGCACAACGCTCGCGCAGACTGTGGGACATAGGTGTTGATTCCTTCTTTTGGTCATGAGCTGTTTCTTGATTCTATATTAAAATCGAAATGGCTAAACACTTTGATCAAAAGTTTAGGGATTTTTTTCACCTTCTTTTGAACATGAGTAGTTTTTGTTGATTTTAAACTTTCTTGAACACGTACCTGTGATTCACCCGCAAATATTTTAATTTGAACGGATATTTTGATATTTTACATTGTCATGCAAATTAAATGCATTGAACATTTTATGCCTTTTATGCTGCATGGCCAACTACTGTATAATTTTTTATGCCAAACAGGGTAGTCCTGTCACGCAGAGATAGATTTTTTTGGAGAACTGTTTTTATAAGTTAATATTTACGCAAATTATGACCAGATTCTTATTTTTGCTAGACCACAGAATTACGACAGTAGCACGAGCAACAATGAAGATTACGGATAGAGCATATAATACAGATTCACGCCACTTTACACAGATCTTTACCGTCGTTTGCCGTTCCGTTCCATTGGTGTACACGCATATCTTCAGCTACTCATTGCAACAAAAACGCTTTTACTCAAAAATGAGTAAAATTAGTTTGATAGTTCGATGTCTGATCGAAGTAGGTCATCTCCACCCGCCATCGGCGCCGCCATCATTCCGACTACTCTCACCTACTTTTACTCATTTTTGACAAGATACTGTTTTTTGATAAATGAGTAGATTTGACGCATTTCTGACAAAAACCGTGCCTTGTCAAAAATGAGTGAAAGTAGGTGAGAGTAGTCGGAATGATGTAGTACCGATGTCGGATGGAGATCACCTACTTCGATCAGACATGAACTATCAAACTAATTTTACTCATTTTTGAGTAAAAGTGTTTTTGTTGCAATGAGTAGATGAGGATAAACGTGTACATGTCGTTGTCGATAAAGCAGGTAGTTAAATATATTTCAACCAATACGGTAGAGGTGGTCACATTTTTTTCTTTGTATGAGTGCGGTTGTCATCTTTTTCGATAAAACAGGAGGATATGACTTGCGGAGTCGTCGGGGTGGACACCGTGTATTCAAAGGGACTTTGATAGGCCTTCAGTGATCAAGAAGGATCTAACATAGCTTAATGTAGACCTTGCTAGCGAAGGTATTATCAGAAGGCCGGGAATCCATCATCTATGTCTCTTTCTTCAGCCCTGGATTGATGAAATATGATCTACGTGTAAGTTGAATTCGAGCCTGGAGAAGAAGTTAGAGGGCTCGCAATGACGCCGAAATACAAGAAACAAAAATTGAGGCACATATCTACAAAAATTGCTCTCAACCAAGTCTGCCTTGAGGAGCTTTACCACAAACCCAACGCGAATGCTTTAGGGAACGCCTAGATAGCTCGATGTTGTTAACGATAAAGAAGTTAACCCTAAGCGTCATTCGTCACCAGCCTACTGAGTTGCCATGACGAAGATAAAAGGTCGAGCTGTACCATCTGAAAGGTACACGGAGAAGATACGGTGAGAAGGATGATTATGAAGAAGAAGCTCGAATGACCAACGAAGAACTGATCGAGAAAACAGCGATACCGAGAGCACCCGGATATGTTCATATCCGGGTTCTCCGGTATTGGATATGGAAGCGACAGAAGCTGGTGTGGCTGTCGAAGCCGGTAAAACCTCCTGTAGATCCTCTAGCATGTTGGCAAATATGTCTGTAGAATTCGTTCGGTAATGTTCTGGAAAGCGTAGTCCTGCTCAGGCTTTCCAAGTACACGGATAGTGAAAATGGCCTGTCCGACATGCAGTTCGGCTTTCGGAAACGTTTCAATGTAAATTTTCCGGTACGGTAGACGGACCTGGTTTCCATCAGTAAAGACGAGAAGAAACAAGTCTTGTTAGAACAGCACGTTGATCATGAAGGTGACTAGCACTTACCGAATCGTATCGTTGAGAGCGTTCTGCGTTATCATCACTAGAACGATTCCCATTGTATTGCTACTGGAGAAGGATCAGGAGTGCTATAGGAACAGAAGAACACAGACTAACACCACGAAGAAGTGGTAAGATAACGGAAAGAATGCGGCGAATGATCACACCGATTGATCCCGACCGGGGATGAACAGGAAGCACGTAGAAGTCAACTTTCATCTGACGCAATTTTGATCATGCAATTGCTGCTATATGACTTCTCTGAACAGATTCGGGTATGCAGACCCCCGGTTAATTGCCCCGTAGTAGGGGTCATATCCACCACTGGGGATCAGATTGAGTAGGTCATGTATAGCGCCAGGCGTGGGTCGTCGGAACGACAAAGAACCGGGAGTTACGTTCCATCCGGAATCGCCGAATCGACATTGACACCTACTAGTGGGTCCATTGAGTAGGAGATAGGTCCACCGCCGGGAACTATACCCCGTTGGTCGCGACAAAGCTGAAAGCTAAATGTCTCACGCAACCGGCATCGGTATCGGGAGAAATTCCGCCACCGAGAAAGTCTCAGCCGTAGTAGGGTGGTTTCATTGCCGGGGACTATTCGAGCAAATCAGGATGAAGCTCGGAGTTAAATGGCTCGCTGAGATTTATCGCTAGAGCTAATAATCAACTTTTCACTAGTTTCTTTTCAGGATGTATAGTTTACATCCGTTAACTTGTGTGGTGGTCAGTGAGATTCCGGTCGAGATGGAAGGAAATCAGTAGACCGTTAGCGGGTGGATTTTGTTCAGCCACTTGTAAAAACCCGGATTGTCGTATCGCTCTATGGAAAAACTGATGAATACACATCATTCGACTGTCTCAGGGGTCAAAACGACAATGACAGTTGAGCACAAGCCATGAGCTGGACGAAACCGGGAACAACGCGCAAAAAGTGAAAATGCGCTGATTGCCCATTTCAAGCGAAATCCGAACATTTCGACGCGAACTCAGTGTTGCCAAAACGCGCACCCAGAACTCTACACGACGCTGCTTATGAAATACCAGTGCTGCGTCATTGATGATGACACCTACGTCAGAGCGGATTTTAAGCAGTTATCGGAACAGGAATGTTTCACCGGAAAGGTTGCTGTATATCTCCCTGGCAAACGGAAGAAGCTGTCGAAATTCGCTTCGAAGTAGCTGATTTGGCTGGCCATATGCACTTGTGGCTAAAGTGGCGAACCATTCGTGACCAAATGTTCCACGAACGGTGCCAATTTACAAAATTGATGCCTCCAAAAACGACTTTTGCACTTTTTGAGACAGAACGATCCAAATCAGTTGTTTTAGCCCGATTTAAGTTTGTTGATTTGGACCCGAAAGACATGAACCCACCAAACTGTTCTGAACTTCGTCTGACCGAAACCTATAGATTCATAATAAAACGCGAATTTCGGAGAAGCCCAACACTCGCCAAATCACGTTCCACCTGATCCGCCCATCGTGCTCTCTGCGCTCCTCGCCTTCTTGCACCATACGGATCATTAGCGAACACCATCTTTACAGGATTGTTGTCCGGCATTCTTGCAACACCGTATCCTTCCAGCTTTGGTCACCTTTTGGATACTGGGTTCGCCATAGAGTGCAGCGAGCTCGTGGTTCATCCTTCGCCGCCACACACCGTTCTCCTGCACACCGCCGAAGATCGTCCTTAGCACCCGTCGCTTGCAAAACTCCTAGCGCTTTCGCAGGTCCTCCTCGAGCATGGTCCAAGTCTCGTGCCCGTAGAGAACCATCGGTCTTATAAGCGTTTTGTGCATGGTGCATTTGGTGCGGGGGTGAATCTTTCTTGGCAGCAGTTTCTTCTGGAGCCCATAGTAGGCCCAACTTCCACTGATGATGCATCTTCGGTTATTGTCAGCCGTTAATAAGAATCCTAGATAGACAAAATCCTCCACTACCTCGAAGGTATCCCCGTTGATCGTAACGCTGTTTCCTAGCCGGATCCTGTCGTTTGCGGTTCCGCCTACCAGCATATACTTTGTTTTGGACCCTTTTTACCACCAGTCCGACCTTCACTGCTTCGCGTTTCAGGCGGGTGTACAGGTCTGCCCCCGTTCCAAAATGTTCGGGCGATAATGTCCATGTCGTCCGCGAAGCATACAAATTGGCCGGATTTAGTGAAGATCGTGCCCCGGCGATTGAGCCCGTCTCGTCGCATCACACCTTCCAGAGCGATGTTGACTAGTAGACACGAGAGTCCACTGTTTTGTACACCTTCCTTCCTTCGATCAGTCGAGTCAGCTTCCTGGGAAAGCTATTTTCGTCCATGATTTTCCATAGCTCTACGCGGTCGATACTGTCGTATGCCGCCTTGAAGTCGATGAACAGGTGATGCGTTGGGACCTAGTATTGACGGCATTTCTGGAAGATTTGCCGTACGGTGAAGATCTGGTCCGTTGTCGATCGGCCAACGATGAAGCCGGCTTGATGACTTCCCACGAGCTCGTTTACTTTAGGTGATAGACGACGGTAGATGATCTGGGATAGCACTTTGTAGGCGGCATTCAAAATGGTGATCGCTGGGAATGGTCGCTCTTCTTGTGAATGGAGCAGACCACCCCTTCTTTCCACGCATCCGGTAGCTGTTCAGTTTCCCAGATCCTGACCTACTAACCGGTGCAGACAAGTGGCCAACTTTTCCGGGCCCAACTTGATAAGTTCTGCTGCTATACCATCTTTGCCAGCTGCATTGTTGTTCTTCAGCTGTTGGATGGCATCCTTAACTTCCCTCAACGTGGGAGTTGATTCATTCCCGTCCTCAACTGATGTAGTCAAATCCTCCGTTGCCTTGGTCATCTGTATCTACATGCTCCTCGCCGTTCAGGTGCTCGTCGAAGTGCTGCTTCCACCTTTCGATCACCTCACGGTTGTCCGTCAGCAGGCTCCCGTCCTTATCCCTACATATTTCCGCTTGCGGCACGAAGCCTTTGCGGGATGCGTAGAGCTTCTGGTAGAACTTCCGAGTATCTTGAAAACGGCATAGCAGTTCCATTTCCTCGCACTCCGCTTCTTCCAGGCGGCGGTTTTTTCTCTCGGAAGAGGCGTGTCTGCTGCCTCCGCTTCTGTTTGTATCGTTCCACATTCTGTCGGGTTTCATGCTGCAACATTCTTCTCCAAAATCGCTCTGCGCTCCTCGTCGAACCAATCGTTCCGTCGTCTCCGTTGCTCGTACCTGACAATGTCCTCAGCTACGTTGTTGATGGCTGCTTTTACTCCAGCAGTCCTCTAGAGGGGCCACGTCGAGCTCTCCCTCGTCCGGCAACGCTGCCTCGAGGTGCTGCACGCATGCAGTGGCGACATCTGGTTGCTTCAGTCGCTCCAGATCGTACCGAGGTGGCCGTCGGTACCGTACATGATTGATGACGGATAGTTTTGGGCGCAACTTAACCATGACCAGGTAGTGGTCAGAGTCGAAGTTAGCGCCACGATAGGTTCTGACGTCGATAAGTGTCGGAGAAGTGCCGTCCATCGATCAGGACGTAATCGATTTGCGATTCCGTCTGTAGCGGTGATCTCCCGGTGTCACGATAAGGGAGGCTGTGCTGGAAGAAGGTGCTACGAATGGCCATGCTCTTGGAGGCGGCGAAATCAATGAGTCGAAGGCCGTTCTCATTCGTCAGCTGGTGAGCGCTGAACTTTCCTATCGTCGGTCTGAATTCCTCCTCCTGGCCTATCTGAACGTTTAAGTTCCCAATGATGATCTTGACGTCGTGGCTTGGGCAGCGGTCGTATTCTCGTTCGAGCTGCGCGTAGAAACCGTCTTTGTCATCATCGGTGCTTCCGGAGTGAGGGCTGTGCACGTTTATTATGCTGATGTTGAAGAAACGGTCCTTGATCCTCAACCTGCACATTCTTTCGTCGATCGGCCACCAACCGATCACGCGCCTTTGCATATAGCCCATCACAATAAAAGCTGTCCCTAGCTCATGTGTGTTACCGCAGCTCTGGTAGATGGTATGATTACCTCTAAACGTTCACACCATGGATCCTGTCCAACACACCTCCTGCAGCGCTACGATTCCGAACCCACGGTCCTTGAGAACATCGGCGAGTATGCGGGTGCTCCCGATGGAGTTGAGAGATCTGCAGTTACACGTTCCGAGCTTCCAATCGCTAGTCTCTTTTCGTCGCAGTGATCTGACTCGTAGGGCCTGACACCCTAACTTTCCGGAGGACCATAGTGCACAGTTGAGCTTAGAGTCCTTCACTGGCACTCGGACGATGATCAGCCGCCCCTAACATGGAGAGCAGACGCTGTTTTGAGCCGCTCCTCCTGGAGATCAGACGTTCAGGCTTGCAGCAGCAAACCCCCCCTTCCCTGTCAGCCTACGACCAAAATTCCCACCGGGGTTGGTTGCCCGATCTTCCCTAAGGTTGCTCGTAGGTCCCGGTCAGTACCACGGAGAGGTAGGGATAGGAGTTGCTAGGAAGAGACTCTGTCTTACGCATTACCCAGCCTTTACCGGTTACCGGTGGGATTCATTCACAGTTGGAGACAACGAGACTTTGCTGTGTCCAGAAGTCACACGTACATGCTAGAGCAGAGGGGGCGTATGATGTATGTATGATGTTTGTAAGCTTCTGACTTCCGATCTATACGAGGTGAGGATGCAGACATATTATAGGAAATAGCTTCCCTTTAGGTTCCAAAGCATTTATACCAAAACCAACGACGTTGACCACCTTGAAGCGTTCAGACTAATCTGCCTTGAGTCTTTTCTTCTGAATGGTATGGAAAAAGTAGTAGACCCTTATGTGCGAGTTGAATTTCTCAACAGGCATTCACGGAATAGTAAACAGTTTGCCTGTCAACGAAACACGTTGAAAATGCTCTGCAAAATAAAGAATGCGCTATATCGCTCTTCATCGCCACTGAGACTGCCTTCGACAATACTGCTTTCGAACCGAATCAGCGTGCGACTGGCTCCATAGAGCGGTTCACTGTCGAATAGATTAGCGAAATGTTGTATTGCCAGACTGTGACAGCGTCCCTAACCATGAGAACCGCTAGAGGATACCGGAGGAGTTCTGTCATCTTTTTTGTGAACCCCGGCGTTAAACGAGACCTAGTAATTCCCGGTCACAATTAAGACTATTGAATACTCAGAGACCTGAGCAATTGCGTGCCTTGCGTAGCCCTAAATCACCGACCTAATAAAAGACCTGTGCTCTCTTAGAGCACAACTGATGAAACTAGGAAAGACTCAAGACAGTTTCTGTAGGAAATGCCCATTCACCGTGTTCGTGAAGTTGTCTTTTTTATGTTTATTTGTGTCGGATAGAGACTGCAACCAAACAACCATTCCCAGTACACGTACTTAGTAGTTGCCAAGCTACCATACGGAAGTGTACTGGCGTGTCGGGCTCGACCAGAAGGCCATACCGACCAAACTCCATTGGGCTCCGCCATCTTTCCCCCAGGAACTACCTTCCGGCATTACTTCTGGGGGATGGCAGTGCTTAACGTACTCACTCACTGGTTGCAGTCGAGACTGCGTTCCACTTCTCCTCCGCTTGACACATCCTCTGGATAAGGGTATCAGGGGTTGTGTCACGGCCGCAGACGTCTAGCATTGCTCTGCTTTCGACGTCGAAACGAGGACATACGAACAGTATGTGCTCCGCAGTTTCTTCAACACCTGGGCAGTCAGGGCAGACGGGTGTCTCCGCGTGCCCAAACCTGTGGGGGTACTGTCGGAAGCAGCCATGGCCTGACAGAAATTGTGTTAGATGGAAGTGAACTTCTCCATGGGGTCTACCCACCCCGAGGAGTTATCTCACTCGCGCTGCTATCTGGCGACCGAAGCCACCCTGGTACGCTCGCGGACTCCTCTAGTGCCACGCAGCTCAAAACACTCCTCGTCTTCCCGGATGACTAGCCCGAGCATGGTGCCTCGCTATCACACAGAATACATCGTGATACCGTGCGGTAGGCAGATATCACTCTGAGGCACATCACGCGGTAGGTGCTCTCCAGTTTCTGTAGGTAACTGGTTACCCTCAGTGCTCTTGACCATGACGGGCCGCCGTACCTGAGGATAGATACGGCAACGCCTGCCAGTAACCTACGTCTACTGGCGCACACCTTTGAGCTGTTGGACATCATTCTCGATAGTGCCGCAACAGCAGTCGACGCTCTCTTGCACGTATAGTCGACATGGCTGCCGAAGGTCAGCTTGTCGTCTATAATGACACCGAGAGACTTCAGACTTCGCTGTGAAGTGATCGCGACTTCTCCCACATGGATAACTGCATGTTGTGCCGACTTGCGGTTGTTGACGATAACTACCTCCGTCTTATGATGAGCGTGCTCCAGGCCTCTCGCGCTCATCCATTCCTCCACCGTGCTGATCGCGTGTTCTGCGGTTAGTTCTACCTCAGGGATTGACTCCCCGTAGACCTCCAAGGTTACGTCGTTGGCAAAGCCGACGATCTTGACCCCAGGAGGGAACCTCAGTCCTCAGAACCCCGTCATACATGAGGTTTTATAGCACCGGGCCTAGGATCGAGCCCTGCGGGACTCCGCCGGTAATCGGAATCCTTTTCTGACCGGCATCGGTCTCGTATAGCAGTACGCGGTTCTGGAAGTAGCTTTCCAAGATCCGGTACAGACCCACCGGTAGGCTAAGCCGGTGTAACGAGAGCGCGATGGCATCCCAGCTTGCGCTGTTGAATGCGTTCTTCACATCAAGTGTCACTAACGCACAATATCGAATGCCTCGCCTTTTTCGTTGGATTGCTATCTCGGCAGTCTTTATCACTGAGTTGATAACGTCCACCGTGGACTTACCCTTTCGAAAGCCAAACTGGTTTCTTGACAGGCCGTCCGTATCATCTGAGTACGGAATTAGCCTGTTGAGGATGATCCTCTCAAACAGTTTGCCAGTCGTGTCGATCAGACAGATTGGTCTGTACGCAGATGGGTCGCCTGCCGGCTTCCCGGACTTCGGCAACAGCACCAATTTCTGCCTTTTCCATCTATCGGGGAAACGGCACTCGTCAAGGCATCTCTGCATACCTAGCCTGAACATGTTCGGGTTCGCTATGATCGCTGCCTTGAGAGCGTTGTTTGGAACTCCATCCGGCCCTGGAGCTATGTTCATTGCTAGGGAATTAGTCACTGCAAGTAGTTCTTCATTCGTCACCGGAGCCACCATTTTGGCCGCGCCCGCACTGTCTCGTGCTGCAGGTGGCCAGAGGCTTGTGGCTCGAGACGGGAAGAGTGCTCCGATAATCGTCGCCAACCGGTCCGGAGACCGTTCTGGGGGTGAAGAGCCCCCTTTGGTCTTGGCCATCACGATCCTGTAAGCGTCAGCCCACGGATTCGCGTTGGCACCCTCGCACAGGTTGTCGAAACACGCTCTCTTGCTGCTTTTAATGGCCTTATTTCGCAGCTCGAAACACGGTGGTCCGCTCTCACCTCCTCGATGCGTGGTCGTTGCGTCTTACGTCTAGCTTTGAAACAGGCTGATCGTAGAGCTGCAATCACGGCACTCCACCAATATACCGGGTGTCAGCCATTTCTTGACAGGGTTTTCCTCGATACGGTGGCGTCGCACGCGCGTGATAGGACAGCTACCAGCGCATCCCCGCTTAGACTGTCGGTGTTGACCTTCAGTCCCAGGGCCGCGGCGAAAACTTCGCTGTCGAAGTGATTGGTGTTCCACCCGCGTGCCTGACATGGATCTCCCGTCCTCGGATGCTGCACACCACAGTTTATCCTAAAGCGGATTGATAAATGATCGCTATGGATGTAGCCTTCGTCTACCCTCCATTTAATGCCTGGAACCAGACTCGGGCTGGCAAATGTTACGTCAATCCATGCCTCCACCCCGTTTCTACGGAATGTGCTAGCTGATCCATTATTGGCTAACACAGCGTCGAGTTTCACAAGCGCCTCCAGTAGCTCTTGTCCCCTGCTTTTTGTACAACGGCTGCCCCACTCCACTGCCCAAGCGTTAAAGTCTCCCGCTATGACTACCGGTTTCCGGCCCACTAGGTCCGACGAGAGCCTGTCGATCATCTGGTAGAACTGTTCTATTGGCCACCTTGGTGGGGCGTAGCAGCTGCAATAGAACACACCATTGATCTTGGCAATCGCAACACCCTCGGCGGAGGAGTGTATTACCTCTTGAACCGGGAACCGTCCCGTTGTACAGATTGCCACCATTCCAGACCCGTCCGACACCCAATTGCCGTTGCCGGCAGGGATGTTGTACGGGTCTGATAAGAGGGCGACATCTGTCCTCGACTCCGAGAACGACTGCCACAGCAGCTGTTGGGCTGCTGCACAATGGTTAAGATTTAGCTGTATGACGTTCACGGCTTCTTCTTATTTGCCTCGCCGAAGGGACACGAAGGTCCGCCCATAGCATGATTACGGGCTTGCTTCTTAGCGGTGCAGATAATGCACTTGTGTGCCTTAGTGCAACCCCGCTCCTTATGCCCCTCCTCGCCGCAGCGACGACATAGTTTGCTCCTGTCTATGCCCTTGCACTCGTAGGATTTGTGACCGGACTCAAGGCACCGATAGCACCTATCCACTGAAGACGGCTGGGGTATGCTAATTGGGCATACCGACCAGCCGATCTTCAGCTTACCTTTCTCGGTTACCTTTTTGGCATCCGCCTTCAGTAGCCTGAGGTAGGCTACTTGGGTGCCAGAGGGTCCCTCTCTAAAACACACAGAGGCCCGCTCGATTGTCACGTCACATTGCTCCTTGACGGCTGCGACGACATCTTCTGCGGTCGTGAACTCGTCCAGATGCTTGCACTGGAGAGTCATTTCCGCCCCTAGCGACCTGACTTGGGCGCCTTCACCAAGGACCTCTTGGGCCAAGGCCTTGTACACCGCACTAGATTGTTCGCCTCGCTTCAGCACCAGAAGCATTTCACCCCTGTTGGTGCGTCTCACGCTACGCACATCTTGCCCAAGAGCCAGAAGGCTTTCGGCCGCCTTTATCGACTTTAGGACGTCGGCGTATTTGTCCTTGTCGGTTTTTAACCACAAGGCCTCGCCTCTGTCCTTGGCCTTCTTCGCGGGCCGCGGTACCTCCGGTGTCGGTGCCGGCTTCTTCTTGGTGACCAGCGTCCAGGGGTTTGGGCCCACCTGCTCTGGTCGCGCCGGGTTGCTGGTACCAACGCTCTGCTCAGCGAGGTCACTCTCGCCCTCGCTTACCTCGGCCAGACGGCGTTTGGCCTTAACGGTTGCACGCCGTGTGGTGTCGCTTTTTGCACCCTCGCCTGGCGACTTCCTAGGGCGCTTCGCGTTTAACGCCGTTTTGTGATTGCCCTTACCTTTTCCCTTCGAGGGGAACTCGGCCGCCGCTCCGAGCGACGTGGCTGCTCCATAGAAGGTGAAGGCCACTATCTGAGTGCCTGTATCGATCTTCTCTCTTCCCTCCCTCTTGGAGGCCACTGTCTGGGTTCCTCTGTCGAACTTCTCCCGACATTCCACCCTCTTGGCGTAAGCCTGCTGTTCCTGTCTTGCGACACGAACAGCTTTCCGGAGCTCCAGGAGACTCTGCTTTAACTCCTTGCTTATGTTTTGCTTTGCGCTAGTGTACTCGATTATTGCATCGAGCTGCTCCACCACTTTGCGCATCGCGGATAGTGGCCCGTCCAGCGGTAGGGCTATTTTCTACTACTGTTGGGGGGTCACTGGTGCTGTCGGATACAACACTCGTCGCTCCACTACTCTCCCCACGGGGGGAGACCTCGCCAAACCACCTCTAGCAAAGGGGTTCGGCACCTCCGTTTGTTTATTGTTGTTTTTGTTTTTGTTCATCTCCATTTTAGTACCCACGAGTTGCGCGAGAAAGAAAGATCCACCACGCCAGAGCTCCGCAGTAACGTGGTAAGGGACGCTTACTGTGGGGGTTGCCCAGGTACCCCACAGGCTCCGTTAACGATCGAGCATCTTTTTCACCCCCTCGATCACTCATCTCTCGGCACGGGTCGCTTCACGCCTTGGACTTGGGGTTATGACCTATTTTGCTTTACGTGGTGACCGCGGTCCAGATCATCACAACCATCCTACTTTATCAGGGCTTTGGACCTGTAGCTCTGGTTCTCAATAGTTCCAGGTACGTATGTTATTACAGACATGCTACTATTGAGATCCGTCATTCGCTAGCGGAGCGGAAATAGTCTACCTGTGTGCCAAATAATCCATCTCTTAGGCATACAGAGGTCCGCCCAATCTCGGCGCCACACTGCTCCATGACGGCAGAGACGACGTCGTCTGCGTTCGTAACCTCATCCAACGACCTCACCTGAGCGCCGTCACCCAAGACCTCTTAGGCCAACTTCTGCTACGCCGTCCCACTAGTTTGTGCACCTCGTTTCAGCACCAAGATCATTTCGCCGGTCTTGGTACGTCTAACGCTGCGCACATGCTGTCCTAGAGCCGAGAGGCTTTCGGCCGCCCACATCGATTTCAGGAAGTCGGCATACTTGTCCTGTCGGTTTTCACCAACAGGGTCTCTCCTCTGTCCTTGACGTTCTTTGCCTTTGCGGATTGAGGTGCGCTCGACTTCCGCTTAGTCCTGCTGACCAGCTGCCAGAGATTTTGCTCCCTTGTACCGATGGCACCGGTTGAGTGGTACCCACTTGTGGCCCGGTTGCTGCCTTTCGCCTTCTTGGGCCAGGAAGTCACCTTCGCGGGTCGACGCCCCTCACGGATCCTTTGCACCCCGGTCTGCACCGTCCAAACGACGTTTGGCCTTTGTGGTTGCGCGTCATTTGGCGTTGCTTCGCGCACCTTCGCCTGGTGGCTGCCTGGGCCGCTTCGGGTTAGGCGCAGTCTTGCCCTCTTTGGCCGTCAAGGCGAAATCAATCGCCTCGAGGGCCATAGTTTCTCCTCCAAGGAAGAAGACGGCCTCAGTTTGGACGCCTTTATCGGTCTTCTCTCGTCCCACCACCCACCTGGTGTAAGCGTCCTGTTCTTGTCTTGCGAATCGAATAGCCTGGCGGAACACCAGTAGGTTCTGTTTCAGTTCCTTGTTGACGTTCTGCGTGCCGCTTGTAAACTCGATCCTGAGACTCTGGTGCTGTTGGTTGCAGACACCGTCGCTTTGCTGCCCCCCTCTTGGAGAGACCTCGCCAAACCCCTTTTGGCAAAGGGGTTCACCAACTCCATCGCTTCCGCATCATCTCCTACCTTACCCACTTTACTGTTATTTTTATTTTCGCAACTCATTTTAGGTACCACGAGTAGCGCAAGAAAAAAAAATCGGAAACATAGCCAATAGTGAAATATTTACTGAACCAACATTAGAGAAGACTGATAAAGCCCGAACTTAATTTTCCTTCTGTCTACAGATACAGGCCCGTTTGGGAATTTTTCGTAAAACTGATGCTCGACGTCACCATCACCAGTACCTGACAGCTGAAATCCGATTCAGTCTGACTGTGATTGAATAATAATCCAACATCGTTTTCCATTTTCCGCCGAAACGCATTTTCCGTGCCATCCGTAGTAGAGTAGAGGGAACTATTATCCAGCGAGGAGGCGATAAACATCATCAGAGCCAGGAACCAACCTCACCGCAGCAACTGCTTCGTCGTCGTTGTCGTCCTCCTTCAACCAGCACACGAGTACGCGGAGTGTGATGAATGTAATTTGCTTTCTGCTGTGGATTGCGGATTGCGACCGACCGTGGACCATGAAAGTCCGCTCTTACATACGTTGAACAACAACAACAACAACTCGCTGGCTGCATGGTATTGTTTTCCCGCTGGAGCACTTCCCGGACGAGAGATCTATTAGACAGAGGTCACCCGGCATGATACAAAACACATGTTGCTCTGCTGTTTGTCACGCCGCCACCATCGCCGCCGGCGGCGGTGATTCCTTCGAACGTAATGATGACGATGGTGAGGTTGGAAATCGTTGTTGGCTTTAACAAGCTTGTTAAATTTGCGAAAGTAGGTATGTATGATGATGATGATAGGAACCACTACGATTCGGGTCGCTTCAGCCCGAACAAAAGTAATGCGGTGGTAAACAAATTTCCGTTTTGCCACTCCTGCCTGTGCTGTGTGTAGTTAGTGGGAAGCAAAACTTTTCCTACCACTCGGGTAGAAAAGTTGTGAAATTTCCAATTTATGATGTTTTCCCGGTGTAATTTTACTCGCTTGCTTCCGTTTTGTTGTTCTGTTCCCTATTATGATCCATTGACAAACACGTCACGTATCGAAATGGCAGCAGAGATCCAGTATTTACCCACCCGGTTGGTCCTCTTTCGTCGACCTCCTCGTCGTCCTCATCGGTGCCCCGAAGGAAGCAATAGTTTTATATCGTAGCTGCTTATTGAAGGTTTACGACTTGCCGTAATTCCAGGACAACCGACTTGTTCGTTCTACTTTTAACCTTTTTCCAGTACCATCACCATCACCACCGGCCGACCCTCCAAAAGGATGATGTAAGACTGGCACGTGTGCCGGTATCACTTCCTGTGGGACTACTGCAGGTGCACACCTTCCACCGCAATAATATCAACTCGGATCGTTGCCCAAGGTCCTCTTCGGTGTCGGTGTGTGTGTGTGATTGTGTAAGGAACAGCAGTGCACATATTTATTAGAAAGAAGGAAAGTGTGTGAAAAAATGGTCTTCTGGTTCAGTCCTTTCGCAAGCTTTATTACATTTCCTGTTGGTCTAGCCGCTTGCTCTGTAGGAAGCGGTGTCAGGAGCAGAGTAGCAGTGATTTCTTCCACAGCTCGATGGTCAGTTCGACCGCGAAGCTTGAGATGAATCGGTAGTATTAAAGGTATCTTCTACTGGGTATCAGATCATTCACGGTGGATATAGTTTTTTTTCTTATTCCTACGTTTCCGTGTTTGCGGGAGATACTTCGAATCCGAACAGCGCAGTTGAACAACTCAATTGTTATTATCTCGGTTGGTTGCACCTTTCGGATGCACTTTTTTACGTCGATCGGGACAATGTTTCGGTGGTCGGTGGCGGAGCTTCGAGGATGATTGTGGTGTTGCCTAAGTGCGAAAAAATAAATAAGAATCATACGGTTTATTCGGTGTGAAGGTATAATTGGGTAACTGGATCATACTTAGATGTAGTCGTGATCACAGAGGAGTGATGTAAGTTTTATTTCATACGAGATTCACACTGACAATAGAAGTAGTTTTCCTACTGAGTTCTTCGACGTTTGTGGTCTTAAACTGGAATCCTCCGTCAGTTTTCATGCGCTGTTGATTTTTCGGAACGTTTCATCCGATTCCCATTGAAGTTGAAGATAGTTCATTGAATCAGTCTCCTGCAACACATGATTTGTGAAATTATCGCGAGAAATCAAAGATTTTCTGTTGTGATTTTTGATCAAACTGTGACACTGTTTACATCATCGTGCACTTTAGGTAATTCCCCACAAAAAAAATTCACACATCACGCTCAGTGCGCCGTCAGTAGGCGAGCAGCAAAAAGTTCATTCCAGCATGGCCGATTGCAGGCAGCCATGAGTTTTGGTTGTAAGACGTGTAACGCTCCTTTTGATGGAGGCGAAAAAAATTGTAGCCAATGTTGATTTTATGGAATTGTTAGTTTTACGCTATGCCCGTTATGCTTTCGTCGTACCTCTTTCTTCTGCTCTATCTCGGAGCCTCACTTGATTGATGATTTAACTCTCGACTTTTCTGTTGCTTCTTTTGTTCATCTATTACGTCGCCATTCACCTCTCGTCCCAGTTAACCGTTTAGATGCTAATTCCACGAGCCATTTAGGTTCTGTTACCGTGACTCCAGCCTTATCCCGGTCTACTCGGATAGTCCCCAGCGGTGAACTCAGCATACTCCGACTGAGAGTTCCCCTACGGCGGAATTTCTCCCGACAGCGATACCCGCTTCCTTGAGCCATTTAACTCCTAGCTTTATCAAGATCTACTCGGATATTATCCGGCGGTGAACTACCCTACTCTGATTAAGAGTTCCCACCGCTCGGAATTTCGCTCGGTAGCTATGTCTGTTTCATGAGCCAATTAGCTCCTATTTTTGTCACGATAGAGTCGTATTGTCCACGTCAGTTTCCGTGAGCCATTTGGCTCCCCGCTTCGTTTCGTACTACTCGATCTAGTCCCCGGCAGTGGACTAGCCTCCTCAACGGGCCAGCCATTACGTGCTGAGGTCCATCCAGCGGTTCCGGCTGGATCGTAGCTTCACTGGCGCCCCAACGACCCACTGCTAGCTGTTCGACACCGTCTACTCGCTTTAATCCCCTGCGGTGGATCTAGCCTACTTACGATCTACCCGGTAGGGAGTCGAGATCGGTCCGGCGGTGAAGCCTGACGTCTGCTTCATGGGCGCTCCGACGACGTGAACCCGGTGCTACGCCGCGTACTACTCAGTTGGTCCCCGGCGGTGAACCTAATCTGCATCGGCGGAGAGTTCCCCGGCGGTGAAATTTCTTCCGAGACTCAATTTGTAGTTTTACGGCGGCTTCCTAGCCGATGGCACTACTTTGTTGATCCCTCTGCAACTTGAAGAGTAGATTTGTAACTACTCTGTTGACAGCATCCCAGATATGCCCGTCGTGGCACATCTCTTCGCCGATATTGTCAATTGTCACACCAGGCATACCCCTACGAACTTCTTCGAACCTAGGGCATTCGAAAATTACATGTTCCAGTGTCTCTTGCAAGTTCACACACTCTGGGCAAAGGGGTAACGAAGTATGTCCAAACCGACGCAGGAACATCCGGAAGCATCTGTGCCCGGACAGAAACTGCGTCAAATGGAAGTTAACCTCGCCATGTTTCCTATGCACCACATTTTGGATGAATCGGTGGAGTCTATGCACGAAATTTATGATGAGTCGGTGGATCTACCTTTCTTTCTCTGCGTTGTCCCACTCTTGCTGCAACTTAGCCAACAGGCTCGCTGGTGACCAGTCTCCTTGCATTTTGTGTATTACACTGCTGGTAGTATTCCACGTCCTCGGCTAGAATGATGCAGATTGAGATCATCTCGGCAATTACGCTTACCATCTGTGGAAATATCGTACCTGAACTGAAAGTAACTTTTCAGAGCATTGCCCACCGCATTCTGTGCAGTGCTACTGCGATAGTCATCCAGCTGGTGCTGATGAACGCGTTCTTCACGTCTATCGTCACCACGGCGCTGTACCGATCACCCTTTTTTGCTGTGATGCTTTCTTTGCGCTTGCGATTATTGTGAGAATGGCATGCACCATCAAGATCCATCCGGGATCCGTAGTTCATCAGCCTATTAAGGATGACCCTATTAGTTTACGAAGAGTATCCAACAGGCATACATGCCGATATGAAACTGGATCTCCTGGTTGTTTCCCTGTTTTTGGCAGCAACACCAGCTTTTGGATCTATTCCATCTATTTGGGAAGTAGCCTTCGTTCAAGCATTTCTGTAGAACTATCCTGAACATGCCCGGGTACCGGAGCTTTCTTCGCTTTCAGCCCTTCCGCCACTATAAGGAGCTCGTCGTTGAAGACACGATTCTCACCAGCATTTACAATTTGTCAGCACACATTTCAGCTGGCGTCATTGGACCCTTGATCTTGGCCATAGTGATATGGTAAGCGTTGCCTCAGCAGTTAGCGTCTACTTCTCTGCACAGCTCCTTGCAGCAGGTGGACTAACTAAGCACTATCTCGTGTTTAAAAGCAGCCCTAGCCGCCCGGAATGTCACCTTACATTCTGCTCTGATTGCCTCATATCCTGCTCTCTAAACATGTCTTCTGGATTTTAGGCCTTTTTTGTGCCTTTCGTTCCACCAGTACGCCAGATGCCGGCAGTTCCATTTTCCTCGGCATAGTTACATCCAACGCTCTCGCTGATGTCGGCTTTCGGAATTAGAGCGAGGCCGTCAACACGGTTGCTTCCACAAAAACGTCCTTGTCGAAGTCATTTATTTTCCACTTCCGCTCGCCAGTGCCCACTCTCCACGTTACAATACAATTCTATCGATCAATGGTGCAGTGGATCGCCTGGTGATCACTTTGTGTACTACTCAATAACACGCCAATTCATGTTCTCCATCAGTGATGGACTACAGAATGTTATGTCGATGATGGATTATCGACCATCTCTACTGAATGTTTTAACGGAACCCAGCTTCGCCAGGGCTTTCAACTGGCTGTAATATCTGGCGTTGGTCAGCCTGCTACCCTACTCCACGGTCCAAGCGTTAAAATCTCCTCCTGTAACAACCGGCGTTCGTCCGACTAACAAGTCGGTTAGTACGTGCAGCATCTGATTGCACTGTTCTGGTGTCAACCGTGAAGCAGCATAACAGCTACATACGAATACACCGTTTATCATGGCAATCACGAAACCTTCGTGTGTGTTATCCACCACATCTTGCACAGGTAAACCGCCCATGGCTTGGATTGCCGCCATCCCTGCAATATCCACAACCCAGTTACCGTTATCGGGAGAAACACGAAACGGCTCTGCAATAATTGCAACGTCAAACTTCGTTTCTGTTGTTGACTGCCACAACAGCTGCTTTTCAATATCGCAATGATTGAGTGGTCCTTTCCGAATGCGCTTCGGTTGCTGTGCAGTTTCTAGCAATGTGTCCCATCTCCCCACATTTTCTGCACAGCTCAGATCTACCCGGGCCTCTTCAGCTTCTTGCCTGATGGCCCAAACTCACCTGTAACATTTTTTCGTTTGTTTAGTGACTCTAGGGATCAATTGTAACGAGCACACCGACCATCCGATTTTGATCCTACCGGTCAACATAAACTGGTTGGCTGCGGCTGGCGATAAGCATATCACTGCTGCCTGAGTGCCACTATACGCCTTCCTCAACCTGATTGACATGTGCTCTTTCTCCAGGGCACATGGCTCTATCAAGTGCGCTCCTCATTTCGTCTTTCGTTGTGATCTTGTCCAGATTTATGCACTCGATCAACGCTTCTTAAACTATAACTCTCAGATTCGCTTCTACCCCCCATCGCTTCTGCCACTAGTACCCGATAGGTCGAGCTCTTGATCAATGCATCCTTCTTCAGCTTGAACAGCATCTCACCTTTTTTAGTGCGCCTGGTTCTTACTACGTTCTCACCCAGCTCCTTCAGTTTGGGATCCTCTCTCACCCTCTTGAGGATCGCAGCGTACGTCACGCCGTCGTTTGCTTTGACGACTATAGCGTCTCCCCTGCACCTCTCCCGATGCGGCCGAAGGTCTTCCTTTGCTTTCTACGGATCGTCATCCATTTTCCATTTGTCGGCAGTTTTGCTTTCCATTTGACCGACCTTCTTAGGTTTCATTCGGTTCCTTCTCCTCGCCTGGTGTTACATTTACTCTTTTCACAGAACAGTAACACCGGAACACCCTTCGGCGTCTCATAGGCCTCTGCTTTCGCTATTTCCATGGCCTTCAGTGTCTTTTCGGCTTTTTCAGCTCTCTCCAGTAACGCCATCTGTGCGCATCCGGGTGCTGGTGTGCGTGAAGAATATTACGTTTTATGTGTGTGTGTGCCTGCCATTAACCTATTAACGAAATGCGGTAGGACAAATTAGACATGAAATTAATACGCTAATATAATTAATGTTATATATTGATTAGATTCGATTACAGTTTGTCGGCAAATCTGACGTTAGATTGTCATCTCTGTTCCTGACAACAGTGAATCAGATTCCGTAGTGACAGTTCGAGTAGGTTTAAATAAAAATACCCACCTACAGTCTGATCTCAGTTCACTGATCTGAATCGAATCAATCGATCACCATGCAGTTCAAATGTCTTCGACATGCTGAACCAACATGTCATCCTCCCATTCGAAAGTAGAAACATCCATATCAGCTGTCATTAGATTCAGATATCAAATCTTTATCCACCAGCCAGAATTCTAATCACCAACTATACTTTGCTTCCATACACAGTCGCGTTATCCGAAATTAGGTAACTCTTTCATGGAAATATTTAAGAGATGGCACTGCTTCAGTGGTGGTTATAGTGAATTTAAATGTATGGGAAAGATATTAAAACTTGGGATTTTGGAGAAACTATAATATTGTGGTTGTAAAATGAATACACATTTGATGTAGAAAAAATATGTGAACAGTTTGTAGAAGTTTATTTAGATACTATTTAGATACTTACTTTTACACATTGGTTTCCACCAAGAAAAGTTGAAACTCTTTCTCTCACAACTCTCTGTTTCACTCGTTTTGACAACAGATTCCCAGCTCATCGCAATCGGAATGATTTCTTTTAGAATTTAAGCGCAAATGTAACAACCGATTCGAAAACCGATTCATTCAGGATGGGTTGTGGCCTTCGGTTGGAATTCCATCATAAATCAGCCCATATTCCAAATCTCATTCCGAATGTAATTTACTGGGATGATATTTTATGGTACGGACATCTATGTGTCGTCATAAAGAAGCTCTAGTTTCATGTATATTGCCGCAAGATGTTTAAAATGTGGAAAAGCGCACCCTATCATATAACGTAAGCAGAAACGACATAAACTACTCAATTGATAATTCTACAACACTTTGTACTAATTTTCCAGTACATATCGAAATCCGATGGTTTTTCTACAATATTATGCAAAGAGTAGAGTAGTAAATGTTGAAATGGCCGAGTAATGAACAGAAGAAAAAGACCTCAAAGAGAATCTCTCATTGTTACTTACGTCCATTTGAAAAAGTACTCGAGAATTGATATAAACACACAAAACCACAAGTACACTGTGATTAGGAATCGTTTCCAATTCTTTTTTTCATCAGCTCCAACCTGTCAAGGCAAAACAAATGAATTGGATAGGCTGATTTGTTTTTTTTCGGTGCGCGGTTAATTAAGGTAATCGCACAGTCTACGGAACCAGATACAAATGTACATATTTCCGCAAATCTAGTTTGTTTTTCGATCAGCACAACATTAGATTTTCACGCTGAAACAAATTAAAAACTCCGACCGAAAAGGTTGAAACGGCTTCCATCTATTGGAACGTTTGAAGTATTCTACTTCAAACAAGTGATCCACTCACTTCCTACTTTCTTCGGCCCAAAACGACGTTTATTTATTATCGATTCGTACTCGGGCCCCAAGTAACGCCTAATAATTCGAGCTTTTTTGTCGGAAAACAACATCCAAGCTCGCGCCAGCGTCCATCGTAAAGCTTACGGTTTTTACTCTCGGTTTCTCGCCCCAACTCCACGTTCCTATAACAGACAGGTCTCTCAGTCAATATTAATTACACGCGTTACGCACTCGTTTTTGTTACTTTCACGAATTGATCAAAACAAACAAACGAAAAAACAAAACTTACAGCACCGCACATTTTGCACGTGTGCTTTTGTAATGTTTACTACTCTCTCTCACTCGAATTTATTCTCGCTCATGTCTTTCTCACACCATACTCACTCACGACCATCGCTCTCAGTTCGCAATTTTTTTACCGTTCGAACAGCCAAAACTCGGTCCGTCTCTCACCACGACGACAGGCCTATTAATTTTTGTACGCCGCCGGCCGCGTGTCTTTTGCAACCAAGCAAATCGCGAGGAAGCAGCGGAGCAGTGCACCTACCCCAACAAAATTCATGTCGCGCTTCTCCGTGCCGGTGTCATCAATCCACCACGTGTTTCTCGGTGTTGGGTGCTATCTATTCAACCAACAAATACACATACGCGCTTACACACGGTCGGATGGATGGGTGAACGCTGGAAGAGGTATAGTAAGTTGATGGATTGGTGTATTGTATTGAATTTTGCTAACGGTTTACTGGTTGGCTTTTTCGCATAAAATGCCTCTCCCCTTCTGGCGCTTTGCCAAGCGAACTGGATGGAGAACCGCTTCGCTCACTTTGGTCAGCTGTTTATTTTGGCATAGCAATTTGCCTGGTGGAATTTGTGTGGAGCAGTGTTGACAGATTGTTGGGAAGTATTTCGAATACATTTTTTAGGTCGTTTTGCACTTGAACTGAAACTGATACTGTTTTTGCTTGACCCTGAAACTGAGCCAGATTGCATTCCCAACCGCTGATAATTCAGACATAGTAACAGAAGTGGAGTATGGAAACTAACTCAGATTTAGGGTCAACCAAAGACGGCATTAATGAGTCATGCACACCCTGGACCATTTCTAGTAGACGTTCTCCGACTACGGGTTATTTCTAACGTTCAAGCAAAGTTTTGCAATCCAGTAATACTCAATAATGGGGACCAGAAGTACTCAGAAACTTTGGCTGTTTCGAGTTACCCACGTTTTCGAAGAAAAAACTAAGTAAAATACTACTCATCTTAAAAATGCAGTTCATCAGAAAAACAGGTTAAATGGCCGTACTAATCAATCACTGTTCGACAATAAAATCAACTGGAGTGTGCTGACTACATATTGTTTTTTCGGAAAGTAGAAGGAAAATTTTGGAAAAAGGCGGTTTCCGTTTGTTTCTAGTACGTCAGGATAAGTTTTTACGAGAATTTGAAGAATTATTGCATTGTCTATTACAAAAAATAACCACTCAGTAGAAATTAAAGGAAATTAATTTTAGTGATTCAACCTCCTTTAGAAATTATGTATGGATGGATCAAAAAAAATTAAGTTCGATAATTGCTGTTTTCAGCAGACTTGTGGAGAATATCGTTTGAAGCAACTTTGTTGAAGACATGGAAACTCAACGTACTCCGAATTTTGTTAGACTACTTGTTTGAGAAAGAAACGGGGTACATTTCGAAGTGAATTTGAACAGTGAGCAATTTTCAAAGAATAAGGTTTCTTAACATTCTTCACCAATGTCCAGACGAAAATTCTTGCGAGGTAAATATAAATGGAGTAACATCAAGGATATATAGACGGAGTCAAACCTTGCCTTAACAGACGGACTCATACCAGATACCGATCACACAAGCCGTAGAGCGAGGACTAATCTGTATGGTCTAGTTTGTTCAGTTAAGTCTACACATACACAGCCTATACATGTAGGGATTCTGGAAAATTGTAGACGATTGCCGACAATTTTTCTTGTCAATATTAATGTCAATATATCAAGATTCATTAGAACATCAGAATGTGCATCTTGAAAACTTTACTATTCCACAAATAAAAAAAATCGCAGTAGACGCAGACGAAGGCAGTCGTGAGAAAAGTCTACTTAAGTCTACGAGGGGTGTGGGGGATTAACAACGTCAAATTTTGGTCAACCTGGTTTATAAATGACCACAAAATATTGCGCGTAGTTCCTGAGAGATTCGGCAACAAAGGACTGATAAAAAATGTGTCATTACGTACTACCGCAACTGTCATTATTATAAGCTTACTTTGTGCTACATTTAAAATATTTCGTTCAAGAAATCGTGGAAAAATAACTAGTCAGATTTTCCAATTTATAGACTAGTTAGTTTATCTCACATGGAAAGTGAACGCCATTTTAAAATAATATTTTGGAAATGATTGCAATGACTCAGGAGAATTCATTTTAGATATCTATGTTTTTTTGATGCAAAGCATCACTCGCCTCTTTACTTGGAGATGGTTTAACTCATTGATGACTCGCACTCCCTTACTGAAAAATAGTTTGACTACAAAATATACTGTTCTCACTTACTATGCGCCAAAATATCACAAGTTCTAAAAAAATATTATAACTCCCCCTTATTTCGCAAATCATATTTAAATGATCCTTAATTATCTTGGAAAACTTGTTCAATTACTGACTGGTGGATGAAATTGATCGAGCTGCTGTTTCGATACTTAATTCGAAATAGGTGAGCTAAGTCAAGTGAGAGCACATTACGTTTTAAGAGGTTACAGTTTGAAATTATATTATTAATACTAAGAAGAATAAAAGCTATCTCAAAACTAGGAATACAGATATACAAAAAAATATTAATTAAATTTTATTTCTTCTAAGGATGGCAATTTGAGGCATTTTCTATGAAGAGGATGACAAAAAAAGAGGAAAAAGAGAAGATCTTTATCGTTTTTTTAAAAATGAATGAAAATTGTTGAGCTGAGATCTGTCATCACGATAGTCGGCGCAAGACCAGACAACATGTTAGATGTCGCGATAAACGTCGCCACAAGCACAGATACCGCTCTCCACGAGCCCCATACGCCGGAGCTGCTCATCTGATGTCGATTTGAAAAGGGCCGCGGTATCCGATTGAATTCACGACCCACATCCATCCCCTTTAACCAAGATGCCGTCGATACTATTGAGATAATGAAATACAACCAAAATCTCCAGTACTCCATAAGAATTGCTAACTTTCGAAGGTTCTCTGACGAGAGATACTGAACAATTTGTTGAGTCTAATTGGTCTTTCGTAAATATCACCTTCTTTTCTTTAGATTGTAACCACATTTAATTAGCAAGGGACTGGAAGGTGTGAAATATTTTTCAATATTAAGAACCATAGTACTCAAGAAAAAGCAAGAAATTGAAGGAAGAAAGTTTAAAAGAGCGTGGAACAGGGCCACATGAGCAAGCTTAGAGTTTCCGGGCGACTTAATCTTTTGTCTTCTACCGTAGTAGTCAAGATATTTTAGCATTTTTAAATGTGAATCACCTGAGTCTGCGGCATGTCCAGACAGGCGTATAGTAACTAAGTAACTTATGTAGTCGGAACCGACGGTTTTCGCAAGAGAAAGCGGCATTCGATTAGAGCCTTTTACTCATTCTTCCTGGCAGCAACTACTTGCCCGCACATTTATCTCTGAGCGATAATTATTTTTGCACTGACTAACGACGGTTCCTTTCCGAAACAATTGAAAGTGGTATTCGGCATTTTCTACTCCAATCCGTTGCTTGCCTGATTTGTTGTTGGAGAGGTCCCAACAGATGTATTTGATATGCGATTAAGAAAATCAGTAAATTTCGCAGACTCGAATTTTAAAAACAAGTTTCTCAGGATTGTGCACGGTTCAGAGTGGCGAATAGTTGGACAAATCACACCATCTTTGAATCCAACCACTGTGGTTTTGTCATGACTACGACATACCTTTCAATATAGGGTCCTCTTTTCAAAACTGCGGAAGAAACAGGAGGGAGAGTTTTTAAATGCAAGTAACTGTCATTGAGCTGTCATGGGATGCGGGCTCGTACCTGATGTGCCTCTAGCCACCAGTGCCAACAATTAAGATTTATGTCTGAAAACAACCTAGTTCACAGCCGGGTATATTTCTCCGTAAAAAATGTCCACTACATACTTCGACGAGAGTTAAAATTAGTCAATAATGACAAAAGGAGTCGAAATATACTAAACACACTAAAATTAGAATGATCAAAAATACAGTTACTGGTTGAAGTTCGTCTCTACGTAAATCCAGGCAAGAGTCGATAATTCCATGTAGATTGGTATTGGAGCATTGTGAATTCGCAAAAGACGGGCATACCAGAATTAGTTATTAAGCACTTTGTTCATTTATTAAATCTATGGTATTTACCGTCAGACGTTTCACAGTGGGAAGAAACATACCCAAAACGCGAAAGGAAAAAGGAAAGGTGTTTTTATGTAAAATCTTCTCAAAATGTTACTAGTTTTCACAACGTCGGCACGGTACACTAACATGCTAGTTTTTGCCCCAATTCTGTACAAAAGACCAAATTATGTTTTTCTTTTATTCAGTACGTTTATTTGATAAGGCACGTTTGCGTTAGCTTAAATGTACCAATTGTGTTTCGTTTTACACTTTAAATTACTTAAAACTAGGGGATTACATATTGTTTTTTATTAATGAAACATACATATACACAAGGGGGTAATATAATTTTCGTAAGATTAGGGAAGTCATTTAGTTTTTATGGCGATATGGTTTGACATTTGAAACAGGGAGATTTTTGGAGCAATAATTTTTAACTAAGGGGGACAATTTTTACAACTATCTTAAAGCCCAAGTTATAGTTTGAATATAGCTAGACGAACCGTTCGAAATGTGGGTATCCGTTTGACCCCATTTCCTCCCACAACACAAGCGTAAAGCTAAGCCTGAATGTACTTCTCGGAAATCGGCCGAATGCAGCTGACGGAATGTAGTAATTCTTAAGTAAAAAAAACCGCGTTCAGCCGGTTGTAGAGTCAGTTTTTGCTGAAAGCATGAGATATGAGAAAAGGTGGGGTAAAACGGGTTTACGTATTTCGTACGGCCATTCTAGCTATCGACAATCAATTTGTGTTATAAATAAAAACTATTACTTTTGATATGCCGCACTCAGCCTTTTTCCGAAATGTGGAGTAAGGATTAACTTTAAACTTGAGTTATGGGAACTGGGGTAAAACGGGTACACACGTTTTGTGCAGTCTTCCTAACTATATTCAATCGATTTCCTGGAGTTTTTAACATAAGAAATACTACTTTTAAACAGTCGCACAGTTTTTTTTTTCTCCGAAAGGTAAAACCAGGATTAACTTTAAACATGATTTATGGGATGAATTGGGGTTTAACGGGCACACACGCTTCGTGCGCTCATTCCAACTATCGTCGAAGGATTCCCTGGGTTTTTTACATTAAATTTACTAATTTAGATCAGCCGTATTCGACCTCTTTCATAAACGGATATTCTGACTATCGGCAGTCGATTCACAGGACCTTTTTGCAGAAGCAATAAAACTAGTGATCAACTGCATTCAGACTCTTTCCAAAATATATTGGCATGTTAATTTTAATAAGTTTTGCGAAACGTTCGTGTTATCTTTCTATCTATCTTCGATCAATTCCTTGGACTTTTTTGCATAAAAAGCACTGCTTTTGATCAGCGACATTAAGCCTGCTTCCGAGATGTTGAGTGAAGAAGAATTGTAAACACATTTTATGCAGAGAATCCTACTATGTTCTATATAATCTTTAGGCTTTTTGCATCAGAAACACTAACTATGGTAACCCGCATCCAGTTTTCTTCAATGTTATCCCAACAAATAACGAAAGCTGAACAAGCCTTTATTACAAGGGAATAAGCTGAACAATAACCGTTCAAGCAGAGGCGACGCGTCGGTAGTTCAACCTGTTCACTGAACAGGTAGGAACAATCAGACGACCCAAAACCAATTTTGGATTCACACTACAGCAGTAGCACGAACCTTGAAGTTCGATAATCTGATATGAACGATAATACAACCTAGCGTCTCCAGCAGTGCTTTCCAATGACCGGTTCAACCAGAAACATGCACGCATCTCGTACTCTCACCGCATGCTCTAGAGGGTGCAGCTGCATGAGCGACGGCTGGAACAGCAGCGTGAGTGTCTTGGGCGAGACTCTTTCTATTCTCTTTTGCACCGGTTCAAATCAAATATTGAACCAGTGTTCATTGCTACGATGTACATTAGGGACAAAAATTAGATTCCACATCCGAGCAACTTTTTGAGTACCATTTGGGCCCTAGAACAACTGTGCAAATTCTTAGCTCGATCCCTGAAACTATATTTTTGCGCCCACTGTTTAAAGTTTACATAGGATTTTGTATGGGAAAATTAACTTTCACAAAATAATTCCTCCAGGAGTCGCCCATTGCTTCCTAAAAATAAATCGTTATGTGGCTTTCATAGGAAATTTAACAAAGAAACAATGTCTCGAAAACCACGAAACGATCTGACGCTTGAGACAAAAGTTATTAAGCAGAAACCGATTGATGCTCTGAGGATTGATAAAATATTCATTTTTTCTAGCACCACTGCTGTTTGTTGTCCAATTATACGCAATTCTGTTTTAATCTTCTCTTAATGTGTATCAATCATTTATCTATACTGTTTGGTCACTTCGCAAGAGTTCTGAGGGATAAATTGAGGCTTCTTTTGTACATAATAAGAGAAAATTAAAAAAATTGCATATAATTCGACCGTCAGAAGCAGTGATGCTATGAGAAGTAAAATTTTCATCAATCTTCAGGGTATCAATCGATTTTTGCCTAATAACTTTTTCCACAAGCATCAGATCGTTTCGCAGTCTTCTAGACTTTATTTCCTTGACAAATTTCCTATAAAAATCAGACATTTATTTATTTTTAGGAGGTAACGGGCGACTCTTGGAAGAATTATTTTGCAAAAGACGATTTTCCCATACGAAATCCCATGTAAACTTTAAACCGTGGGCGCAAAAATATAGTTTCATCGATCGAACTAAAAATTTGCAGAGTTGTTCTGGGAGCTAAATGGAACCCAAAAAGTTACTCGGAGCCAAATTTTTTTTTTCATGCAACCATTTCATCTAATGTACATATGGGCGTTGGAGCTGTGTGCAAAACGAGAGCGCTTTATACTTTTCGAACACTTTGCACCGTACGTTCATAGCTGTTGGTTGACGTAGGACTACGTCTTTGTTTTCGATATAGGGGTGCACGTTGCAAATTCTACAAAAATGGTATGTAACGAAAAGTGGTCAAATTTTAAAGGCATATAATTCAGCCATCTCACGATAAATTTTCAATTTTTTTGCGCATATCGCCCCGAAATACTTCTAAGAATAGATTCCAATAGATAAACCCAAAGATTTTTGATATCATGGCATTAAAAATTTAAATAATGAACAAACTAGTCAAAATATCGCGCATTTACACACAGAAGATAGCGCTTCCCTAGTCCAGCACGACAGATTTGTGTACCTAGCGCGCTACGCTTCTATTAATGACGTCATCATCGTCTATTTAAACGGACGGATTTCGCCAGAGCAGCTCAGTTGCGTGTTGAACAGCAGGCGAAGCAGATCACTGCGCTGTGTGTTTCCACAGCCAGTGTAGCTGAGTTAGAAGTCCGTTACACTGCCTGTGGAGGTATGCTACCCAGTGAGTGCGAATGAGCTTGTCCGTATGTTATCTTTTGTGTTGTGCTCGTTTCCAGCACACTTATGTATAATTATTCGTACACAAAATAGTTTGTACATGCGAGCTCCATTTGCAAACACGCTTAACATAGTATCGTGGTATTAGTTGTTTCTTTCGCTCTATCCATCATCATCAGCGTTGATTCATTTTGCTTTGTGCTAATGTTTGAGGCGAATGCGTAGGTAGGTAGATCTAATAAATTGCACAACGAAAGTTTATTATTTACGTTCGATCAATTCATAGATTAATTTCCCCATCACGTGATTCATTTCCACTCAGCCTATAGTAGTATAATAGGTACATACTACAAAGCCTATTTATGAATGAATACACTGCCACTTGAAAAACCGTTGCAAAAACGCATCTTGTCCATATACAAAATTGTTTTCGATTCTTGTATATTTATAGTTTCGATATATGATTAGGACCTTCTCTATATTTGTATGCGTACTCTAGGAAAGTTGCAATAATGGCAAAATATAACTAGAATGCTTGGTCTATACATGAAATGTGATTATATCTGAGATCTTCTTAAATAAGTTTCATCGGATTCGATCACCTACTACAAATGAAATGACCTGATAACCAAGAAGGTTTGGTTCAATATGTAATATTCGATGTCGATTGGTTGTGATTAAACCATAAGTAAGAAATATGTTTGATTTATTATTACTATCAATGTAATAAGAAAATAAATATTTTACATTAAGGTTGAACAGAGAAAGGGTAAAATTCGCAAACGAAAAAAGCAGTTTTTTCCACATACATACGCTGATTGATTTTTATGAAGATCTGACGTACGGTGTGGAAAAAAAACTGCTTTTTGCGTTTGCAAATTTTGCGCATTCTCTGTCCAACCTTAAGTAGTATAGTCCTACGTCTACAGCTCGTGCAACCCCATAGGGCTACCCCTTGTAGTTTTTTCTTAATGTTTCTGCCCCTGGGACATACTAGTTACAAACGCGTATGTATTTGGTTGGTTCAACTATAATAATGAACCGTCAAAGAAATCGTTTGATCTTTGCATTTACATGCTAAAAATATGTCTACTGAATGTGTAAAACAGACAAACTTAAATCAGGAGTTGTTCTAATCATGAACGCGTGGATGTTAAATGCCTGTTTGCTACGATAATTTGCGAGAAAAAATACAATATTCAAATTTCTATCAAATTTAAAAGCAAGAAAGGTATTTTCTTAAACCAGTTGACAAATGTTTCAATCCATCTTAAACAGAAGGACGAATAATTCTCGGTGTATAGAAAATAAGATTCTACATTGCAAGTTAATTCAAATCATACAACGATAAGTTTCAATCTCTTTATGCATGGTTGTATTGCTTATGTTTCTGTTAAGAAATCTTTTTCAATTCTAATTAAGTGGCAACCTTCTCGGATATGTTATATATTTTTTGTTCTTTTTCTACGGTAAATTAAGCATTCTACAAGAAGTTTGTTGGACAATTCACTGGTTGGGATTTGATAACAAATTTGTTTTGGTCAGCTCCAGCGAAATTTTCTGCCAACAAACATTTTTCATTGGTCCTATTCGTTAGATGTTGGATGAAATCGACGATGGAAGAATCAGCTGAACAGAAATGTCTCATAGAGACGATTGTGACGTTTTAAGGGTCTTGGTGGTATATTGAACAGGTTGACGGTGGAACCACGCGTTGCCTTATTCCAGCTAAATTGTTTGGTGGGATATAGCCAGTAATAAAAATAAACGCAAACGAAAAGGGGAATCAGGCCAAAACAAGAATGATGACATATTTTAAGGTCATTTTAAATTCATACAATCGATCCTCTAGACGTTTTTACATAAGGAGTGTCCATTTTCGACATTCTCACTTAGCGTTCTTTCACGCTATTGAGTAAAGTCGCGTTTTTAATACTTTTGGCCCACTGTACGTTGTTTAAAACATTTCTTCGAGGCGGTTAGTTATGTAGAATTCCTAGAGTTCGAATCAAAATTACTGTCAGGTCCTAAAATAACGCGTGACGTCAGAATTTTTAAATTTTGAAAGGCTGCAAAAATCCGCTACGAAGTTCAGTAAATTTATATTTATAATAAATAATAATAGACAAGTTGATCGTTGTGCATAAACATTTTAAATCGATTGGACCAATATAACCGCCCGAATAGAAAGCACCAATCTAAATTACCATTCAAAAATAAATATTTGACTTTCACTGTAGCGCCATTTTTTGATGCAGAGTTCTATCTGTAAATTCACAATCGAGCTACATGTAACAAATAATTTAACTGATCGTTTAAAAAATGATACAGAATATAAAAAAATTGAAAAATGCAATGCAAAAACCATTTTGAAATATTATAATATAAGGAGCTCAGTGCGAGAACGACTTAACTCCAAAAATGTTGATTCGAGATATAAGAGAAATACAAAAACGATCGAAAATAGTATTTTTAAGTAAGTTTATAACTGGATTCTCGTCGTTTCTGTCTTTTGGAATGTATTTATACCGATTAATAGCATTTTTGACCAATAAGTCAATTTCAATATCAAGGAAAACCATGTTTCTCTAATAAAATTATCACATTGAATACTTATTGGACTTTATGGCAAAATTATTTTACTGTTTCAATTTAAATAAACTGGTAACTAGCAACCCTGCACTATCTGCTCAATACAACCCACTCTCTCGTTCTCGCAAGTGAGACAAACAAACAAAATCGCACCATGCGAACGCTTTTGCCTCCCTTCTCTACAGCAAGCGGCCGTTCACGTCCACCTGCTCTTCCAAGGAACATTCACTACTTTACCAAAAGGTATCGGTTCGGCACCCGCCGCGCCGCACCGGCTGAAACCATATACACCACGACAGGTCTCTGCGATGCTCCGGGCATGAGCGGTATGCCAAGGCAAGGGTTCATCGGAATTCGCAAGTAGGTTATCTGTAACGAAGGGCGCCGGCCGGCCGGTGGCTGGGCTGGCTGGCTGCGATGGTAGGTACCCGGTGAGATGGGTGACTCTCATGCTCGGAAGATCCGACAAACGACTTATTTTCGCCCTAATATGTGTGTAACACAACGACGGCCATCGGTTCGGTTCGGTACTGCCGCCGCCGCCACCCGCTACCATTCGATTTAGAAAAGGGATTGTCGTGAAGGGCACAGACAGCCGGTGGGCCGGGGAGGATACGTTAGCGAGGTGTAGTATAGGCACACTCTCGCGTCGTATTGGATTCGGTTTTGGACTCGCCTTCTTGACTCGGTTAGAGCGATTTGCTGCTGTGTGACGTGTGTGTGCTTTCGCTTGCTTACTTCATTTCGCGTAGTCCATCCATCCATACCTACAAAAGCCGGTGGGAGAGAAGTACCGATCTAAACTCACAACGGCCTGCTACGGTTTGTGTGTTAAGTAAATTTAGGGGTCGGCTAACTTGATGTGATGGCAATTTTTTTCTGCGAGCCGTCGTGGTGCTGAAGAGGTTTTGAGATTCGCCTCTTCGAACGGGTCTTTTCTATCGGTTGGGCATGGCTACGAAGTTAAGCAACGGAACCCGCACAGTGTGATTCTGGATTACGTTTCGGCAGAAAGATCAGGACGGGACAAGTGTAAAATTACCCGGTGTGTGTTGTGACCAGTGGAAGGTTTTGTGTTCTCCAGCAGTGATACACAGTTAGTCGCGGTGGCCAACCAGGGACCGCTAGTTGCTTCTAGGATTACGGCGAAAACGGTGACAGATCCTACGTCCAACATCGGGTGTGAATGGCGAACGGATCAGCTATCAGTAAAAATGTGAGTTCAATCTAGTTCTTTTGTGTTCTCACTCCACCCTGCCCCAAAAACATGTCTACTGTTTGCAATGATTGGCATTCAAATGCTCGTTGGTGGTGTCCTTTAATCCAAGGCCAAGTCAATATCAAACGGGAAGGTTGCGGCAAGGGACCCGCTTTTCATCTGTCATGTTCATGTTGTGATTCTTTTTTCTCCTGTTTACCTCGATCCACCCCGTTCCCGCGTGTGGGGAGTGTGCAATAATAATATTGCTAAACACAGCTGCTGCGTGTGTTGGTGCAGCTCGAGGGGGAAGGAATCTTTTTTTCTTCGACTGTGTGCGTCTGTTTTGCCCCAACCGATCCATGCCGACTGACAGCTGGTTGGTTTCGTCGGCTGGGGATCTGACGGGCTGTGTGTGTGATGCGTTACACTAGCGTCGCGTCACGTTTGTTTGTGTTTCATATTTTCGGAATCCCTTTTGTGCAAAAAATATTGTTTATGCTCGTGATAAAATTGGGTCAATCTAGAATTTAGTTGTGATTGTAATAGTCAAGTTCTTATGTTTGTGACTTAGCCATTTCTTAGTCCCAACTACTGTCAAAGTGTTTGATTTGACAGCAGTTAGACTTCGTAATTAGCTCATTATGCCGATTTCGTTTTTGGAACCGAATCAAAGTAGGTTGGCTTACGAAAACCATAGAAACAGTTTCAAACGAACCTACTCTGACCCGGTTCCAAAACCGAAATCAAAATCAGCTTTGGCATCAAACAAAAAAGGCCTAGCCATGTACTATTTTATGAGAACGGAAATCGATTTTTGGGGGGGGGGGGGGTATATAAATTATGCATTACTTCGAAATGATCAAATTAAGAGTTCGTTCGAAATATTCGCCGTTGTTCTAGGCCTGGCTCTGAGCCATCTCCACCATGTAATTGTTTTCAGAGCTACATGGTTGCTTGGCGGGGCGATTTGTGTCAACGGATTCGATGGCAGCTTTTGACTGTATCGATCGTGAGATTCTTCTCCGCATGTTTTCCTGGTTCGAAACGTTGGACAAATTGGCAACGTTACTACGCTCTTATTCTAACTACAAAACGACTTACAGAATAAATAAGGTTTACCGTAAGGTAGCAATATGGGTCGACTGCTTTTCATACTGTTTATTAATGATGAAGCGTTAGTGCTGGATTTCTGGGGAGGTAATCAAACTGTATTTAGTTATCCAGTCAGTAAAGGACTGGCCGTCGATTTCAAGCTCTGTTGAATCGATTTGTGAAGTTGTGTTATAAGCACTGCCGAACGCTTCTTGATGACGTTCTATATAATAATCGAGCATCTTCAGTATTTAGAAGGCTGTGCTGTAGAAAGCCTAGCCAGCCGTGTTGCAATTCCTAAATATTGTCTTCTCAGTATACCGGTATTGAAGTACCGAACAGAAGCAGAAGCTCCGTCGCCTCGAAACGTCTAGCTACGAATGACGTTACAAATATTCATACCTTCAATTTCATACAATAATCTTTTTCTTTTTGAGCTTGAGCTTGTGCGACCACCCCTGGCTGCTACTCCGTTATCGATCTGGACTAGCTGAAGTTGCACAGGGAATCAGTAGATAATTATGCTTGGGAGTAGCGAAAACATCTTTCAATGTACAGCTCCTGGTAATCCTAAAGTGTTTATTGATCAATGCCGGCCGGGCCCGAACGTAGATCGCGGAAGGAAAGGGAAGGAATGGCTAGTCCGATACTTGCTTTTGCTAGAGGCCGTATATACTACTGCGCACTCCACAAGTATCACGGGAGGAGGATATTTTTGTTAGTAAGAGTATAGAGGTTAGATCACTTCTTCTTTACCGATGCCAGAGAGGTGACTTCGCTATCTGGACTAGATATCGATCCACCAAACTCATAGACCGGGGACCAACGGCTTTACTTCCCTTCCGAAGGAAGACGTGACCACAGATTTTTTCACCTCAGGAAAATCTCAACGACCTCGGCTGGAATTGAACCCAGGCAAATCGGAATGAGTGGCGATTACGCTTACCACTGAACCACCGGCGCCGTCTCTACTTGAGAAATAATGTGTGGTACTTACTTAACGGAAGGCCCCGGCTTAGTGACACTCCCATAGGTACAACGGATTGGATAGTGGATAGGTATTTAGTCAGGATTATATAATTTTGCGTTTTATCCATTTTTTTGTATTTTATTTTGCCTGAACAGTTTACCGATTGATTAGACAAATCCTATACAGTTCTATGTAAAGTATTTAGATTTTGGGTAACCGATTACCGAGAGTAAATTTCGTCAGAATCAAATTGAGCTCGGACATCCGGCCAGCCGGGAGTGTTGTCACCGATTTAAATTTTATTGATTTAGGAATGGGTTTATTTGTTTGGAATCTAGATTTGAATTTTTTCATCAGCCATAGAACAGCCATGATAGCGCAAAATGTCACAGATCAAGGAAAGCATTTCCTGCTCCTCATACCGGGTGGCCTGTAGAACACGCGATAAGAACGACCATCGAACGGAAGTACAAAGAATTGAAGACCAAACGCACTTTATAGATTTATAAAGGCGATCGCGGCGAACCCTTAGTGCCCATTGAACCGTAATCATCGATTCTAGTCAGATCGTAGTCGTATTGGAACCGATCAACTATTGCTTTTACGGTAGAGCAATAACGCCCAGATCAGTTCGCATCCGCTCACTCTACCATTATCGGTAGAAGGCTAACCCACACCCAGGTGTCGCCGGTGTTAGGACCAAATGTAGTCAATAGACCGAGACTCGCTTGAAGGCATGAGGTAGGAATCCGGCCAGAACCAGTCTATCTCACCGTTTGACGACCAATATATGTTGAACCGGCAATGTACAAACAAACGAATTGCGTCGATTGCTCCTACAAAATGTTTCTTTTCGCAACGCATCGTCGCCCGGAGCTGAGATGTGACTCATCTGCACGTATATTACTGAATTTCGTCTATCGTCGAAAGGGATAAGAAAAGAATTTACAATTTGGGGAAAGATTCTAAAGTGACAATGAAGGAAGAAGTGTGGTTGATTACCAAAAAAGTAATAACCAAAAAAATTTCAGTTAATATTTCAATATTTTGATTGCTTATAATTTTAGTAATTTATCGAATTTTTATAGGTGCGGTCAAAATAATAATACTTAATTTAAGTTGCTTGATATTTTTGCACGAATAAATTAAAATTCAATCGGCTGTATTTTGGTATTATAGTATTGTCAACGTATTCGATAATTTTTTGAGTATCCCGATTCCGATTCGTATTTTTTGAAAATTTTGTGTTAACCTAAATTCTATAAATACATTCGGTGAAATTTTAAGAAATACGCACTTACTTGAATTAACACCAAATACCTATTTTGGCTCTTCCAATAAAAATTTTCACTCATTTTTTATTACTATCAGAAAGGACAAACAAGCACTATCACTTACTCTGCTAGAAAAACTACAAATTACGTGAAATTCCACACTTTTTTGGGGCGGCATCTTTACTTTTTTCAAAACAGCACACACACCATTGATCGACAGCGACTGACTCATTTCAGCCCACTGCGACGAAGCCTCCACGCTGTGGTGTTTTGGTGGGACACAGCTGAACGCACTCGCCGTGCTCTTTTTTACCTCCGCGGCTTTCAGCGGACTACTCACACACACCACAGCGACAGCGAAAAGCTCAAGCCTACTGAACACGATCAAACACGTCGCGCGTCGTGCAAAAATGGCTGACGTGATATCCACTCTCAGTCTGCATTCAAACACAACACTTTACTCTGCTTTTTCACTAAACTTTGAGAAAACAGTAGGCACTTTTCTTCCACAGCAAATGATGCACTCTTTAGCCGTAGGCTAAACTCCTGCACTCCGGTAGGACGCCTTCCAGTAGAACGCACTAATCAATGACAACAGAACGCGGCCCGAACCGTTTTTTTTTTTGGAAATCAAAATCGCTTATGCAATAAGCGGGCCTTACACGTTCAATATTTTTGTCAATACTTGAGTGTATTGACAAAAGTATTGTAGGTGTAATGGAAAAAAATTTATTGACGATGTGGATTTCAAACGGGACTGAAATATTGTAACAATATCGTCAATACTGGTATTGACGAAAATATTGAACGTGTAAGGGCCGCTATACACAATCACTTCAAGCTTCCGAAATGTGATAGATTGCCTACGAAAATTTTTATAATTTGCGCTGCTATCGAGAACCGAGAAACCGAACCGTAATGCGACGCGCTTGCCGATGAACTGAACGAAAAAAACTCGCTAACGAGACGCATGAGTATTGCGCGTACGTGTGCGTGTGCTCTCTCAGTGCCTGCGCGTGGCAGTGGGCTCTCTGCGCGCAAGCGCAGATGATCAAGTGACGTGAAAGCAAAACGCGTTCGGCTGATGAGTGATGGCACAGGGTACCCAGATTTTTTTTTTGGTTTTCTCTAGTGTTGTAATTTTTCACCATATTCTAGGTGGGATGGAATGAGCGAGACGAATGCGAATTTGTGTTTTCAATGTACTAGCTAAGCGGAGAAACAAAAAACAAAATTTATTTTTTTTGAATTTGATTGAATTTGTCCCTTGATTCATTGGCGATGTGATTGTGCGGCCACTCTGTAGGTTAGGGGCTGCAAAATTGGACATCGTACGTTGGGAGTCGTTTAGTGTGTTCACAAATAGTTTTTCCAATTTTGGACAGTCTGGCGCAGTGGCCAAGATTCATGACTCTAAAGAAACAAAGTCGAAATGCAAAGCCCTGGACTTACGCGATTAGGATCTGTGCCCTTTACGCAAAACGTGGTTTTAAACCAATTTCACTTTTTGGGGAGGAATATTTCAAGTGGCTCATATTAGAAGTCGTGACCGTGACAATCACAATACATTGACTCAATTTGAACGTTCCCCACGTAGTTCGAAGACAGGCAGCACGACTTAAAACTTTTATGAGTGTTTTGTACAATATGAAAGTAATACTACGTTCACACTATGAGTTAAAACGGGTTTTTACGCTGTCTTGATGACATTTTTCTTGTTGCTAATTGTTACAGAAACTTTATACACAGACTAGCGAAGTGTCAAAAATTGCAGCCAAACGAGCATGATGGTTTTGAGAGGGGAAGTACAAGAGGAAGCCCATGCAAAGCTTATGGGAGCTTCCGTGATGCCAGTTTACATTCATGGTTGCTAGTTTTAATGTTTTTCTCTCCGCAAGTCTGTTATGTAAAGTGTCTGTACTAATTATTATAACGTGTTTTAACTATGTAGTGTGAACATGGTATAACAATATGGGTATTTTGGGATAAAAATAATCATTTCGGAAAATACGGAACATTTTCCAGGAAGCTTTACCATACGGGACAAGATGTTGAAATCAGGGACTGTCCCACCTAATCCGGGATGTCCGGTCACTAGGTTAACCCCAATTTAGTTTCCTAGAAGAATAAGCATATTGCTATATTAGTGTAATAGCCACAAAAGTTTCGGCTTACCTTGCTCCTCATCAGTGTAAAATTAGAACTTATGTACCACCGGGACATCCGTCCCCGACCAGTTGTTTTAACGGTGCGTGTATGTTGCGTGTCATTTTTGGATTTCTTGTCTAACTAGCGGCCCAAACAGCTGTTAGGTATTAACGAGGAGAATCCGAAAATCCAGACTTAACTTTAAGTTAGTTAGGCAGTTGACCCCAATTTGGCCCCTTTGAGAGAATAAGTACAGTATGGATTTGTTTGCCGAATTAGTCGATTGGGTTGTTAAATGAAGAATACAACTCTACTTTTAATTCATAAACCGATAAAGCTCATCTTTCTAAATATAACAATATATTTTTTAACCTTTAAAACTTTTGATTTTAATTGATTTACAAAAAAATGTAAACACCTCGTTTGACACTGTCGTTCTTCCTTAACAGTGAATTTGGTCACATCGGTTAGCATTTTTGACAGTTATCCCAGCAAAAGTATAGGGATCAAGGTAGTGATAATTCAATTTTACAAAATTATTTTTATTTGTTATTTTGTATACACAAATGTCAAAAAAAAAGTTAGATCTTTAGCGTCAACTACATCGGAAAAAATAAAAAAAAACAGCATATGGCTTAATGACCCGATTCTTGGACTCATTCTGTCATCATGCCTCATTTCTGATTATTGTGCAGCAGAACTGCAGTTTGCTTCATATACTCACACGGAAAAAAATTGCTCCCAAAATCGTGAATAAAGTTCCACGAATTCTGGAACAACCACGTTTTTACGTTACGAAAACAGGACCATAAACAAAAATCATGTGTTTTATAATTATGTTCAATTTCTCTTCAGTAACGCCCGCATAACGCTTTTGTTGGTGGAAACATCTGTTTTTGTATTGTGAACTTCAGTCACGGTTGTCGCCATGTCACTACCAAATCGATGTTCCGTACGTGAACTAGTTCACAACTTTATGAATATTATTCATAAAACCAAAGGTTAACTCATGATGTTGTTCATTGATTTAGGAACATTAGTTCACAAAATCAAAACATTCTGGATATTTTCTCGTGAACTAGTTCACGAAACTCGGAATTTCATTCATGAATCCCTTCAATCCTCGTGAACTAATGCATGATTCCTAATATATTAGTCACGATCCAATATCCATTCATGCTTGTGAAATAGTTCACAAAATCATGAAATATTGTTCATGTATTCGTGAACTGGTTCATGATTATGCTATATTTCACCCTAAGGAGGAAAATTTGGTAAAAACCAAAATTTCTCACTAGGGTGAAAATTTGTTGGTAAAACCAGTCTTTGTACAGGAGGGCACAAATCCTTATTTCATACTCAGTTGAGTTTCGGCTTCGCCTCATCAGAAACCGACACTAACTTATTGTCGGAATAGAGTAGCGCCGGCTTGACGCAAATCCCTTAAAACTAAAACACACTTTGCACTTCAATCGAACGACTGATCAAACGTGATGTCCCGTTCGAGCAGAAGTTCTGTTTATGCCGATGAGACGCAGTGAAGCCGAAACTTGTCTTGGCTTAGCAGGCCTATGCGAAAGCACTATGCTATATTTCACCCTAAGGAGGCCGGCGCTAATCTATTCCGACAATAAGTTAGTGTCGGTTGCTGATGAGGCGAAGCCGAAACGCAACTGAGCATGGTTCATGATACCTAGTATACGTCTGACAATTTGTGCTCGTCAAATAGTTCACAAAATTATGAAATATTGTTCATGGATTCGTGAACTAGTTCATGATTCATAGTACATGATCTACGATATATTTTGTGTGCTTGTAATATTTAAAATATATTCCTTATCATGTTCAATTTCATGCAACATGGTAATGTAATGAATGGTAATGAAATTTGGGGTAATATTCGTGGAATCGTTTTTGTTCCATGCACTTTTCCATGAAATGTTCAGCTACTAGCGGCCAGTAATAGGTACGAGCAGTAGATATAAGAAAACTATTAGGCCCTCGAACAACGTTATTCATTTGATAAGGTTCAGTGTGTTGTCTTATCACCTATCAAATTGAAATGTAAGCCCTATAATAAAATATCAGGATAACGTGAGCAGAAATTACGAAAATCGTGACTAAGATCTTGAAATCATGAACATAAACCACACTATTCGTGACAAAAATGTCAAAAATCGTAACTAAGATCCTGAAATCAAGAACATAAATAAACATAAATCTCTACTCGTGACTAAAATATCACGACAACGTAAATAGAAATCACGAAAACCATGGCAAAGTTCCTGAAATTATGAACATAAATCACATTACTCGTGACAAAAAATATCAAAAATCGTGACTAAGATCCTGAGATCATGAGCCTGAGATAAAAGCACCGAGTGCAAGGCAGGTTCCGACCATCCGAAGGTTTCGCGTGATCGGAAGGTGCAGCAAACGCTGAAGCGGAATACGGAAGACAAGGTCACGAGGAAGCAAAAATCGAGCCGGCCATGTCGAAAGCGTAAGCGGCCACCGAAAAGGAGTGACTAAATGTGCTCTTCAAGGATATCTTTTCTGTGAAGCGCAACGTGGTGGGGAACATGGACGATGGCACGTACCTGGCACTGGACGCCACTGATTGGCTGGGACCAGTTTTTTCAAGTCTTCCAGGAAAGAGGTGAGTAGCGGCGTATAGTACACACGAAGTTCCAAAATAAAGCCTCTTGTGGCTAAAAAATAAGTATGCTTCTCGTGCGATGATAGCAGATAACAAACCATTTCGTAATACTAAGGACCAATATGGTTCTTTCACGGGCAAGAAGATAAATAATCGCCAAAAATAGCCAAAACTGTCATGCTACACGTTTTAAGAGCCACGAGTTGTCAGCGTTGTTGAACTCCAGAAAGATTCCGTCGTGGACTTATTAGCAAAACAAGAATTGGTTTCGTTATATTTACTTTTCGTCGAATGGCATGCAGTGCTGATTTCCTAGGTTTACTAGTCAGATGACTTACCCACAGACAAACAGACGTAACACGAGATGAATTTTCATCGCCCATAGAAAAAACGGTCGATTTGAATTATGAAAAATGCGCCACCTCACCGAGCGTGGCGCTTGTGAAGCGATTTTGACACATAGCCATAATGCGTCACTTCGTTACCGCAAGCACCCGAAAACCAAGATGAAGGGGAAAAAAGGTGGAAGCATTCGTCACTTTTGAATGTATTAGTTTTATACACGTCAAATTGAACATGGCGTCCGCGACCCATAAAATAAATAAACATAAAGATCCGAACAAGCATGCTGATTCTTTTGTGCACGTTGAAAAGAGAGAAAAGGATGAACTTCACCACGGATCTTCCGATTCGAACACTTAGTGATACTTTATTATCTCGAAACTACCGATAAAAATAATTATGACTGAACCGAATCAAAACCTCTGGCCACAGAAAAGCCCACCACGTTATTTGTTTTTCTCCTTCATATTCGTTTGTTTTATCGAAGAAAAATGACAACAATGGTCCAGAAATGTGAAATGTATTCCTGACGAAGTGTCCAAGACAAGAATTGTTCAAAATCATCTCGTAGTTTCCTGCACGATGTCGATCGGTGAGCAGATACATTTTAAGATCTTGCCAATTTATGCTATGGAAACTAAAGATATGCTGAGGCCATATTCAATCTAGATATGTTTAATGATCAGTCACAACCTAACAAGTGATAAAACATCAAGTCGTGAGATTATTATGAATGATAATAACTACATATTTAGGTTGCGTTAGGATACAGTTCCGTAGAAGACCAACACATCGAGCATAGTTTGCACTCAAGAGAAAGATCAAAGATCTCGTTGAAAGGGAAAGTAGTGTCATGTACTCGTATGCAGAATCATCGTGGTGAACCATCAGCTTAGAATTTTATAAAATTAAATTCTCCCATAACCTACATAGTGAGTTTTCATTTACGAAAAACTAAAAATGAAATCGTTGATGCGAATTGATCTTGATATTGGCAAGGAAATTTTAGGGGTTGTTTCTCTGCGATCTTGATCCAATTACCTCGATAACACAGCCAACTTTTTAGGCTACATAACCTTGTTTTTATAGTAAAAGCAAACGCCAGTTTGAAAAATAAAATAAAGAGTTCCTGATGTCTCCGGGATTCCAAAAGCGCGACGGCAAAGAAGAGTAAATAGAGACAAAAATCAATCTTACGACCAATTAACGATAAGAATTGATTTCTTCACACGAAAAGAAAAACAATTTTGGTGTTGCCTAACTTCCCGTAACAATAAATGGCTGTAGGATTTTTAAAATGCAGACATTCTACATTCTTTAAATTTGTCAATTGTAGTTATTATTACAGACACTTTATATAACATACTAGCGGAGAAAAACAATAAAACTAGCAACCATGTATGTAAACTGGCATCACGGAAGCTCCCATAAGCTTTGCATGGGCTTCCTCTTGCACTTCCCCTTTCAAAACCCTCATGCTCATTTGGCTGCACTTTTTGACTTCGTTAGTCTGTGCATAAAGTGTCGTTATTATGCTATGGAAATTGAAGTACGTGACATAGGCGATTTTTCTATTTCGCTCTTCAAATTTAACAACTGCAACAATGCTCCTACCTTTCATCTACTATCTTGCAGTTGACAACCGGTGTGGGCATTGTTGCCAGTACTTCGGTTGAAAAAAAAAATTCCCATGGTTGCCAGAATCACATTTTGTGCAATGTGTTCAACAGATGTTACGTCTGTTTGTCTGTGACTTACCTTTCCATGTAGCTGAATTGATGCATGTTTCTTCTGCTGTGAAACAATTCCGCACTGTGTTCGCGGATCACGATGCCTTCATTCATTTCAATCAGTAGTGATTATACAGTGTTCTTTTAAAGGTCCAATTCCCAAATCCGCTGTACTCCAAATTTTCCCATATACATTGTTGCCGCGGATTAAACTGTCATCAACCTGTTCAATTGTGCGTTCTCTTAATGTAGATGTGTAAACCGAAAAACATTCATTACAGGTCGGACTCGATTATCCGGGGATTTGAAAAAAATCTCACCCCGGATAATCGAATCAAACTTTTTTTTGCGTTATTTCATGAATTTAAGCTTCATTCGTGGAGAAATTGGAAATAAAATGACCAGGGAAAATTTTCCTATTATGGTAAATGTAAATGTACCTATTTTGGCCCTAGTCGATTTTTCAGACTTTCAGGGTGTGATTTGCATTTTCAGTTGGTTTTCATTTATTATTCATATTGGTAACGAGTTAACGATATGTATCAGTTGTTTATAGCTATTTGTACAAGAATTCTAAGATAAACTTTTTAATAAGGTGTGTCTTTTGCAATACAAGTCAAACTCGATTACCCAGGGCTTAGATTTTCCGTGGTAACTGATTCGATTACTCGAATACCAGAAAAAATAAAGTTAGTAAGTAAACTGGGGGTCGTCTGTTTCTCGGCTCCAGTTCAATTTACGTGGAGTGTCACATAGCACAGCTAACATGTCTAGTAATTCTAATTAGAAGAGTGCGTGTTGCGCACCCACAAAGAGATCCTTGTCCTTGTCCTTGTAGCATCATTTAGTTGACCAATACTGGATTGTCAGGTAATAACTACGCGTGTAGTCTTCGCAAACTGTCCCACTCATACTTGTCACTAGCGAAGGACTACCAGGTTCCCGGGCGCCTCAGCGAGAAGTTCTCCTGCGCCCTCTTTACATAGCCTATCATCCATCTTTGCTTGAGCTACCCTAGAATTGAAATCACCTTCAGTGACGGCCGGGTCTCTTTTCAGAATCTCGTTAACCGTTTCTTGACCAACTTTTTTCTACCGCCAATAGGGTCCCAAAACTATTTTTCATTAAAACTGTTGGCGTCAAGAAACACGAAAAACCTGGTTTAAGAAAGATAGGTGCTTCTTTTGCAGCTGCTAAATATTTACCTTCCGATCTAGTGCAATTGCATAGAAAAGGTAATTGAGAGCAATCTAAATTAGAAAGTTTCAGCAGTTTTCAATAATATTCCCAGGCTAAGAAAATATTCCAAAATTTCATTTCGCCATTAACAGAAACTATCCCTGGCAGCACTGCTTCAGCGGAACCCAATCAGATTAATTGTAATAACTTCTGTTCTAATGCTAATATTTATAACTTTTAGTGCTCAAATGAAAGATCTTAGTCGCAGTTATTAGCCTTACTTGGCGTTGTGTAAACCAAAAGTTATAGTCATATAGAAACATGGTTGTTCATCAACCAGAAGGGCACGAACGGGTTAAAGATGCTATTGGAATTCTGAGCAGGAATCATTTATTGAAGGGGATAATGGGAGAAGAGCAATATTATTTGTGTCAAAGTCGACTGGAACTCAAAGCAGGATATTCATCAGAACATTACACCGGATTCCAATGATAATAGGACCATGATTTTATCAGTATCTGGAATAAAGCACAATCTTCAGCGGAATTCTATCTTGAGAAAGATTCCACTAGACATTTAAGAAGTTTTTCTCTAGAACCCTGCATCAAAATTTAGAGAAAAAACCGTAGAAATACGGATAAATGTTGAATTGAAGCTCTGAAATAGATTCCATTGGGATGCTAAGAAAACTTCGATCAGAATCTTGAAAAGTATCCCAAACAGAATCCTGAGAAGCATGTCATCATAATCCCAAGAGATAGCCAGAAACCGACCGAGCAATGTGGGTATAATGACGTTGTATGTGGCCTACAGTAACCGATGTATTACGAGAAAAATGTACTTTTAGTGTAAAATTAAAAAGTTGCATATTTGGCAATATTGGCATTAAAAACTTTTCATTTTTTTTGAAATCCCTAAACAAATCTTAAAAAAAAATATCTCGCTGATTGATTCTAGTGCAAACAGTACCAGAGATATAATCCGAAGAAAAACATTTTTTTAAACAATTTGTTGAAATTAACTGTTATGTGTCCAACAAAAAAAAACACCTATAACAGGCCAACGAGGGTACCAGGGTACCCAAAAATTAAAATGCTCATAACTATGGCTTCCTCTAACCGATTTTGACACTTGATGTTTTAGATTCAGGAACTCGTCCACTTTTGAATTCTGTAACATTGAACCCAATGAATGGATCCGGATTTTCCGGAGTAATGTTCCAGTACTAGGGTATGATTTGTAAATTTAAATAATGCCCTAGCAAAATGAGTATCAAAACTCTTCAAATTGTCTCAGAAGCCTGTTATTTATTGTTGCGGGATCCTATGGTAGTTTGAAAAATGGAATTGGAATGGAATGGCCATTCACGGCCCTACGGGAGCCTGCTCCGGAATGTCTGTTTCGGGGTGAAATCACCAAATGGTTCCAATACCACGAGGTACAGCCTATTGATGCTATGCCAAGAATTTTGATACCCATATTGCTAGTATTCCATTGAAATTCACAAATAGTATCCAAGCACTGGAACATGCTTCCGGAAATCCGGATTCCCGATTTATTTTTACCAAGTTTAAAAGTGGATGAGTTCTTGAATCCAAAACACCCAAAAGCATCAAAATCGGTTGGAAATTACCTTAGTTATTGGCATTTCAGTTTTGGGGGTACCCGGGTATCCACGTCGGCCTGTGACATAGTAAAACATTCAGGAGACCCTCCTCACTCCCTTCTTACTATATCAAAAACATTATTATCCCAAAAGCTTGACTTAGTGAAGTTCTAAGATGTCACAAAGTTTCAATTTCCAGCTAAGGATAAAACATCGGAATTTCATTATTTGCAACCTAAAAAGGTATCCGAGTACCGCGTCGGACACATAACAGTTAAGAGTGTTCCCATGGACTGAGGGGCTGTTTAAACGACACAACAATTTAGGTTATTATATATTATCTCTAAATGAACAATTTCTTCAAAACTGGTTCCAATCCATGATGGTCGAGTTTTGTTTCATTAGGTCACTTTGCGCGGAATAACCCATATATAAGCTATTTTTGAGGTAGGTTAAAATTTGAGAGGAGGTTAACCCTAGACCCCCCAATTGCCCGAAAAAAACGTTCTATTGACGGCAATGATGGAATTAGCACTATAATTAGACATTATAGTTGAAATTTGATTTTTTTCAAAACACCCGGATAATCGAATCATTTTCCCCGGATAATCGAATCACGGATAATCGAATCCCCGGATAATCGAATCCCCGGATAATCGAGTCCGACCTGTAGTTCGAACTGTTGGTCACCTGGTTAGACTGTCTATAAAAAATGTAAAAGATGAAAGTTTCGAATAAAAAACATCTGATTTGGCAAGTAATTTGTAGTAATAGTAGTAGTAGAGTACTGAAATTCATAAGTTTTTGAAACGTCTGGCAACGGGATATCGTTCAATAAGTTAAATGTGGGAAAACTACATTAGAGGCCAGTGAAAGGCACAAACTTAATGTACCTAAATTCAAGATTAAAGTATCTATTCTCTTGGTTAATGTTACCGTGTAGCCCATTTAATAAGTGCACCGTACTATTTTGTTAATGACCCGGCCTTCAATCGATAGATTGCTTGTAAATTGGTATCAATATCTCTGTTTCGTGCCTAGGAACCAGTATGATAACAAAAAGTCCATAAATAACAAAAGTGGTCTGTCTGAATATGATAAAATGATCGTGTTTGAGTGCAGTGAGTGTTCCAATTTTCGCACTACGAGTCTTGAACAAAGGTGACAGTCGTTGCTCTAACCAACGATCTTCAGATGAGCCTTACAAATTGAAGTCGCTGGTTAGAACAGCGACTGCCATATTTGTAAAGCACACTCACATTTCATGCCATTTTTGTAACGATAGGAAAAGGGTGAGAACAGGACCATTACCACTATATATACACATAAGAAATCGACCAGCTATAGAAGAGTATCAAAGATTCTTTTCATTTTTTCAAAATTTACCATTCGAAAAGCACAATTAAAGTTAGAGTGTCCAGTTCCTGATAAAAAATATCTTCCAAATTAAAGCGAGAGCAACCGTTGTTTCCTAACCGAATCGATTCCAGCAGCACTCGTCGTGATGTGACAGTCCGTTTCATCGGAAATTCAAGAAAAGCAAAACCGCCCTTTTATTGCGAAAGCTTCAGGCAACAGCAGCAGCGGTCTATCCTCGCCACCCTTTTCCAAGAATTCGGTATTCACACTTTACGCCGTCTCCCCGATTTCGGCGAAAGCACCACCAGTGGCAGCGTCTGATGGTCGCCGCCCTCCATCGCCCCCAACACCGCCATCCGTGTTGCCATTACCTAGGGTGCTCTCGTTCTCGGAATTCCGCACCGCTTTCAAGGTCGTCTGCGCTGGTGTGAGGATTCTATTAATGTAACCGGCGATGGCTGCCGTTGTTCCATCACATCTTCCTACCGACCGTGCCACGGTCTCTGTGTGTGTGTTCGTGTGAGGAGGGTAGTTTTTGGATGTCGTCCTCACCACCGCCGCCTACTCTGTCGGCAACCAACCGACCGACCGCCGTCTGGCGGCGGCGGCGGTGGCAAACGCAGGAGAGTCTGCTGCCCTTCCTGCGACGCAATAGCATTCGAAATTTTCTACACTCTTCTTCTCGCGGGTCTCGCAGTCAAATCTGACGGACGAAGCGCGACCCGACAAACGAGAGTGAGAGTGAATTTCGTGTTGCCCTAGATTTGACGAGATTCGTCTGCGTCCGCACCCGTCGTCTTCCCCGGCGTAGACGACGACGACGATGACGCCCTGATTAGCCGGCCGGGCCGGGCCGGTCGTCTCGTTCCGGATTCACAGCTTCTTTCCAACATGGCTGAGCTGAGGGTTGGTCTTTTACTGCGAAATTATTGCCAAGGAACTTTGAAGGTTAGATCGGTTTTTGTCTCGTGCGTATGTGCGTGTTGGAGCGGATGTTCGTATGTCATGGGGTGTTCTCGGGTGTTGCGTGTGTTGGTGGCTGGCCCTGTGAAGCACGGGGAAAATCAATAGATGCCCTATTCTGTGTTACCTCGGCATGTTTTTCTTATTTTTGTTTCGGTTGATGTCGTTACTTTGGGCGGTTTTTCGTTTCGGGTTGGGTTAGGATTTTTTTTTTGGGAAAGGTCAAACGGATGAAGGCTTCAGAAGACAGATCTTCTTTGATTGTCTTTTCTGTGTAAGCACAGCACAGCAAAAAGGGTAGTTTGGTGAAGCTTAGTCAGAATAATAATTTTGTAGCTGAGGTAATTCAGAAGGGATTTCTCTTTTACGCGTTGATTTTTGGTAAATAACTATATACGAGAGTCTTAAGGTAGAACGAATGAAAGTTGGCATAATAAATTCTTATTTATTTTTCGTATAATACAGCAGTAAAGTATATCAAACTTCAGAGTTTATGTCACGTGAGGAGAGATTTTATTCTTTGATAACTCCGGCTTGGTGGCCATAGTGAATTTTTGAAACTATCTGTTTAAAAACATTATTTACTTTCGGCTTCGTCTCATCAGAATCCGACACTAGATTTCCAGCATCTTCCTGGTCAAGAGTTTTACAGAACTGAAAAGAGAAAGGTTCTAGTTGTCGAAATTTCCTAAAAAAATCCATCGTTTGGCAGGCGATTTGCACTTGTGGCGAAATCAAAACTTTTGTGACAGCTGTCACTGTCAATCAAGATATTTATTTCAAGAAATGCTTGCAAAAACCTGCCCAAAAACGAACAACCTTCGAACTCACCCTAGTTTGCTCGCAATTGAAAACTATTTTTGGCAATCGTTAAGCGGAATCTCAAAAATATTCAGCGAAAAGATGCAAATAAGTAAAAGTCAAAACAAAATTGTAAAGGAAAAATGTTTCATTTCAAGGAAAAACTATCTAATGATGGATTCCTTGAAATGTGACATTTTTTCCTTGCAGTTTTTAGCTAGCAAAAAATCACTTAATCTCTCCTACTTGATCAGATGCTTTTATTAAATGCTAGGTAACTTTCAAACTGGAAAAGGATTTTACCAAAACCGAACCGTTCCTAAAGTGGACCATTTCATCCTGGGTTTCAAGTTGGTGTCAATCATCAATTTCCCTCATCTACCGACTACTGCCGTTTAAATGACTTCCTTTCAATTATTGGCACCCATATTGATGAAGGTTTTCATTGTGTTGTTTAAAAGGGAAGGTTAACAAAAACAGTTTTTTGTTTCTTTCAAGCGATACACAGAGTGTTAGTCCATTCAGTCAATTTGTATTGAATAATTCATTTGAAAAATGTTTTCCTAAATGTTCATTGCAAAATGTTGAAAATTTGGGCAACTGGCAGGTATTTCCGGTGGCATCTCGGAAAATGTAGTGTGCAATTCAAAATCTACTCAGTAAATCGATTTGAAATATTTTTCGCTGTTCTTTGCATCATTCGTCAGGTAATGAGCTTTTTACGAAATTATTATTATTAATTTTTGCAATAAATAACGTTTTTTAGCGAAAATCTGATTTTGTTCTTCAGAGTGCCCAGAAAAATACAAAAATCTAAAAAAAAAGTTTCATTCGCTTTTTTCGAGAATTATGTAGATAAATAAAGTACCAAATTTCACAACGATTGGTCCAGTAGATCTTGAGTTGTGTGAGAAAATAACGAGCCTTTCGGAAGCCACCATCTTGAGGTTAAAAATGGCGTCAATCATCAATTCTCATCATCTACCGACCACTCCTGCTCAAATTACGCCTATATCGATAATAGTGTCTACTGTTTCGTGATAATCGTAAGCGGTCATGTTGAAATTTAAAATGGTGTAAACCATCAGTTTTTGTCATCTGAAACCTTCGTGGTAACGTTTAGGAAGAATAGTGTCTTCAGCAAAATTGATGCTTAGTATCTAAGCAACTGAAAATACTAACTTTGTAGGTCCTACAGATTTTTGGATGCGTCTTTTTTTGAAAAATAAGTTGATTTTTACCCATAACCTATAACCTTCAGTTCAACACTATGGCTTTGTTCTACATTTTTCGTCCGCATATCCTAGCGAACAATTTACTGTGTCACTTACATCACTTAAACCATTAGGTTAATTATAAGTTTTTTACTTGGTGAGACAACCGGATGAAGATTTATTGGATTTTCGGCGTTTGCGATGTGTTTTACTAGAACGGGTGATTTATACAGCTGGACGTTTCGGCCACTGGTTTTGGCCTTTTTCAAGGGAAATGCGTTATTGTTCTTTGAGTGTCGTTTACCGATGATCGGAGGTTTTTCTTTATTTTTTTAAAGCTAATTTAATAAAACCTCCGATCGTCCCCGCAAACGACGCTCAAACGAAGAATGATAACGTATTTCCCTTGAAAAAGGTCATAATTAGTGGCCGAAACGTCGAGCAGTATAAATCACCCGTTCTAGTAGAACAGACCGCAAAACGCCGAAAATCCAATAGAAGTTCATTATAAGAAAATAAGAAAGTTAATCGCCAGAAAGTGACCTACTTACAGTTACATCACATCGGTAATTGTGTACTGCTAACGTTTAGAAAATTAGCCCATTTTCGAAACGTGGCCAGTACACAGTTACGGGAGTGATGTAGCTGTATGTTGATCACTTACCGGCGATTCAGTTCCATTTCCACTTTTGTTAACTGGGCACGACTGCAAGTTTCAACACGAGTGTACTCAAAGTCCTTCGAAATTGTGTTTTCCCGTGGTAGCTGCATGGCTGTAGCTCACTCATTTCATTGCGCAGCCGGGGATAAGATACTATAGATTTTGTCCAGTCAATAAGTAACGAAGCGGTAGGTAGTTTGTCACACTAACAGCCATGGCAAAGCGATTTTGAACTTATTCTCAGTGTGTAATGAAAAGGAAAACTGGTTAGGTTTACTATGAATCAGAATCAAATCACTGAGGACTGTTTTGATAAGTGTTATTGATTTGTGATCAAGCGATTTCAAAGCATTCCTTGATCCAGTACCAGACTTAAATGATTAAATGTCATTAGTTGTTCCGGTCTGTCATTGATCAGAAGTTTTCCCAAAAATGCTCCGTAACTTCCAAACTAGAACAAAGATGTTGCCAAAACCGGACCGTGTCTAAAATGGGTCATGCCATTTTTGAATTTCATAATGGCGTCAATCATCAGTTTCCATCATCTACCGATTACTCCCTTTCAAAGGCCACCCATATCGATGTGAATTTTTCATTTTTTTTGATGATCGTAAGCAGTCATCTTAGATTTTAAAATTGGGCCAACCATCAGCTAAAAACTTTCCAAGCGCCATTATCGAAATGGACACAATGCCAGATGTGAAAATCTTTGATTAATTTCCCAAAAAGCTGTGAAAAATCATAATATTTCAAAAAATCTATGGAATCCTGTTCATCAAAATGCGAAAAAACTGTCATCTGTAAAAAAGAATCTGTGATCAAAAATTGTGAAAAAAAAATCTGTGAATATGGTAACCTTGCACAGTGCCCGAAAACTCCCAAGTACTCCCAAAAATAAATCACAAAATTGTTTTGTAATAGAGTAATAGTAGTTTAGCCGTATTTTTACTATCCGAACGAATGTTTGGAAGAAATTTCACAAATAAACATTCTTAACCACATCGTGCAGTCTCAAGCAATAAATCTAATCGTTTTCGGCTTCATTAAAGTTACAAAGCGTTTATAACAGTCTCCAGATTTCTTTTTCGATTCTATGTGAGTAATAAATAATACCAGATCTGCTTCGTAATTGTGGTTTTCGACTGTACGTGCATAAACATTTCAGCCTTGTAGCTTCCCAAGGCACACGAATTCTTTAGACATATTACATCCGGGAACAGCCAATATGTTATCAGGCATTTTGTGACAATCCTAAATCGTCAGCGTTGTTGATCAGTAAAAGATTCCTTTCGTTGGAGTGCTCGAAAAATCTCTGGTTGAATGGATCAAAATCACTCTCGTTAGTAAATAGTTTTTTTCCTTTGAAATGTTAATTATTCTAATTCCTCACTTTACTTCAAGTTTTGAGCTGCTTCTGCACTGCACTTTAGATTTTCCGCAAATCCCAACCGAATAACTAGCAAGATTGTAAATTGAATTTGAATTCTGAAGCGTCCCTCGATCCATTATTCTTATATTGATCGGTTTTAAAAAGGAAAAAGTTATTTGTGACCTCTTTGATCAGACGTTTATTCTATAAATGTTAAGTATCTTCCAAACTAAAAAAATAACAGTTGCCGTAACCGCCGGATCCGTTATCTTGGATTTAAAAATGTGGTGTCAATCATCAATTTCCATCATCCACTGATTACTTCTTTTCAAATGGCACTCACGTTGACGATGAGCAGTTATCTTGGATTCCAAACTGATGGCAACCACCAATTTTCATCGTCTAATGATCAGTCTCAGTGTTATGTTAACCAGAAGTCGTCATCATGGACTTGAAAATGGTATCAAACATCGATTTCTGACATCTACCGATCACCCCCTTTTAGATGATACTCATTTCGATGATGGTTTTCATAGTATTGTTATTTCCTGGAAGAACTTGGATTTGAAAATGGCGTCAATCATCGATTTCTGTCATCTACTGACCACCGCTTTCAAAGGGCACATGCAATTGCAAATTGACGTCAATCATCAGTTTCTCTCTATTTTGAAAACACTCTAAATGCCATTATTCAAACAGAAACATTGTCGGAAAGCTCCTAAATATTTCTGAAAATAGGCAATCAAACTATTTAGTTCTAGTAACTTACGTTAAGTGACCCGAGTGTCTTTCAGAGTCGCTATTACTCGATTGTAAGCGAAATATCCCAAATGCTGGGTATTCGTAACCCAATATCTAATATGAATGGAAGAAGTCGACTCAGTCGAATCTCTCGGTTTTGCTTTTGACAGTAATCATTGGTGGAAGTGAATGGCAAAAATTGTTTAAATTCAGGTTCAAAAAGTCTTCTCGTGTTGTTTTGAATTTCTTAATGCATATTTTCCCGATCAGATATTCTGTTTTAACCCAAAAACTTCAGAGGATCAAAACGTGTCACGTGTTCTGCCGTAGTTGGCGACTTTACAATAATTAACTTTTTCTAATTTTCAGCAGTACGAGTAGAGTATCACTTTATTACCATTTTATTGTATCAATTAAAAAAGTGTGATCTAGTTTAAAAATTTATATAAATTTTAGTTGAAAAATGTTTATACAATATGTTTGAAATATAAACTAATTCAATTGCTTTTGGTTTCTCTTTCACGCTCTCTCTCTTCGATCTGGTAATGCGACATTCTACAGGTGAGTAAACTAACAACTATAAAAAACATCACAGAAAAAATCTCCAACTTTGCCGTACTACAGCAAATTTCAAACGAATGTAACTCAATCATTTGTTTTTCGCCAAAATTATGCTTACAATACGGTTGTTATAAATACAAATACTAATCACTGACGCTAGGTATCACTCTTCATACCAGTTTTTCCACTCTTCTCTGGGCTATTCTTTATCTAATCTAACCCAGCTGAAAGTAGACGAACACCAGCCTGACAATATTACCCTTTGCGGTGCGGAATGTATCCGATTAGGGCTAGTGTTTGCGAAAATATCAAAAGACACCGCAGAAACTGATTCCTAACTTGAAATTTGACCATTTTTCTCATTCAACCTTATTTTCTTCAATATAAATCCAATCAAAGTACAAATTTTACAAAACTTATTCAAAAGGGTTCCATTTGTAAGGGAGAGTCTGTCTTGATTTGCTTTCTCTTTTTTTAGTAACGTGTGCTCCCCAAATATTTCCATTAATATGCCAGTCGAATTCGTAGTCCTTCGAAATGTGCCGGAACATTTTTGTAAAGTTGAATAAAGACGCCCTAATAACAATCCGAGAAGCTTAAAAATTGTCTCAAAACCTAGTCAATACCCCTGTAGAAAGATATTCCAATGATTGTAGAAAGAAATGAAAAATGATTGAGCGGCTGGGCTGTTTTCAAGGATGATGCAACTAACAACTGCGGTTCGAACATAGTAGGCCATGATTTAGGGTTTGTTCCTTCTTTAAGCTCAAACATAATAGTTGCAAATTGGCAGTTCTGGCAGTATATATTGAAAGATGAAGCTTCCAAACTCACTAATTATGCAAAGAATTAAAGCGCAGACGTAGAATCGAACGAGTAATTCAAAGATGAGAAAGTAAATAAAAAAGGCTATCATTTTGCACATTTGGGACTTTATAAATAAGTTTGGCAGAATTAGAATCTATTCGAGTAGAGGACATTGATCCTATCCTGCTAATAGTCCGTGTACATCACCGAAAAAGAAAACTGTTTCAAAATAGAATTCAGTATTTTATATAACATTCAAGCTATATTCAGTTTTCACTGTTTTTATCTGCCGCAATGTGAATGGGAACAAAAATATCTAATCTTTGACTAAGTGAGAGAGAGAGATAAAATGAGAAAGAGAGATCCTATCTGCGTCAAAACATTGAACCATGACCAGATACCGTTTGTAGGTTGTCGCCTTTTGACGTAGTTTTTATCATCGCGGGGGTAATAAATCTAGAAGGGATGGTCATTTTTCGGTCTGACAATGTATACTATTGAGCTACGGTGATGTAGATCCATGAAATGTGTAGAAAATGGGCACAATCTCTTGGTTTTGAAAATTGCCTATTATTTGTAATGCTAAAATTCAAATCTAGTACTCCAGTTTTCTCTCTTTTGTTTGAAATGTGAAGAAAGTGAGCGCAATCTCTTTGCTGTGAAAATTGGTCAATATTTGTAAAACCAAAATTCTAATCGAGTATTCCAGTTTTTTCAGTTTTTTATTTGAACGAAAACTTTAAACAAAGATAACATACGCTGCTCTAACCGAGGGGCGTCACATGGATAGGATAACAAGAAATGGGCAAAAATGGATAAAAACTACAGACACTGTATACACAGACTGGGGGAGACAAAAAACAGTAAAACTAGCAACCTTGAACGGAAGATCCCATTACCCTCTAAGAACGGTTGGTTTCAAAATCGTCCAATGAAGGACGTTCGTTGGACCAATTTGGACAACGTCCAAATAACCGTTCAACGAACGTCCATCATTGGACCCGTGTTGAACGATTTTGAAACAATTTTTTGGACGTCTCAGTGGGTAGTTTTACATGGGTTTCTCTCTATACTTCCCCTCAAAATACCATCATGCTCGTTTGGCTTCAGTTTTTGACAGTCCGTTTACCTGCAATTTTTGACACTTCGCTGGTCTGTATATAAAGTGTCTGTAATAACCATTTTTACGTTGATTTATTTAGAGTACTCTACCTTCATTTTTGAAAACAAAATATGAAAATGAAAGTCTCTATTTTTAAATTCGTCATTCGTTTTTACAAAGAGAACATTTTATTTGTAACTAACTTATAACGTTTTTGTTGTTTAAAAAAATATGCTTTGAAAAACTGGCAAAAGAATGATATAACAACCATTTACCCTTTATTAGGTTGAAAACACATCAAAAATGAAATAAGAGCAGTCCGCGGATAAGCGACGGTTTCGCACTCAAATGTCACCGCCATATAAATGATACAAAACTAATACAACAGTAGTTTTCGTTTCGTTTTGTTTCTTTTTCGCCGTTCGCTGCTGCCGTCTTTATCGATCATAATAGCATCAGCGTGTAACGCTTAGCAGAAGTGGTGTGCATTAGAACCATCGGTGATCGCACTCTTTGACACGCACACGTGTTATACCCGCTCTATTGAATTAATCATTTTTCGCACGACTGCTGTGTCTGCGACGAAAATAGTCTACTAGTGGCGAATGAAAAAAATCGGCGGTCCAAGGCGTGGACTATGAAAGGTGTCCACATTTATCGATTCCTGAGTGTGGTTGTTATTTTTAGACTTTTTAGAAACGTCTAATGGCAATTATTTTGTTTTGTTTTTGAAGTTAAATTTTAGGGAACAGCTACGGGTTTCTGAGAAATTATTGCAAACTTCACCGGAACCGGAAGTCGGTTCCGACAGCATACAGTACAAAGTTACTTTACGCTCGTCCGGACATGCCGCAGACTCAGGTGATTCGCATTTCAAATGACAAAATATCCTAACTCCTGCGGTAGAAGACAAAAGGTTAAGTCGCCGGGGAACTCTAAGCTTGCTCTTATGATCCCATTCCACGCTTTTCTGAACTTTCTTCCTTCAACTCCTTGCTCTTCCTTGAGTACTATGCCTTAAACTTCCAGTTTCTTGCTAATTAAATGCCGCTACAACAGTTAAAAATTGACTCAAGTAGTCGTTAATTAATCCACCTAGTGGTGCAATTGCCTTTCTCATTTCTCCAAACTACAAGGTTGCTACGGTCGCGCGGATTGCGCGGTTTTCGCGATTTTTTTCGGATTTGGCGCGTTTTATGTTCTTAATCTGATGCATCGCACGGATTTGGAGCGAATCAAATTTTCGTCAGTGTTTTGTTTTATTAGAATCTAAATTCTAAAAGAAATTAGAATTTAGAATTTAGAATTAAGAATTTAGAATTTAGAATTTAGAATTTGGAATTTAGAATTTAGAATTTAGAATTTAGAATTTAGAATTTAGAATTTAGAATTTAGAATTTAGAATTTAGAACTTAGAATTTAGAATTTAGAATTTAGAATTTAGAATTTAGAATTTAGAATTTAGAATTTAGAATTTAGAATTTAGAATTTAGAATTTAGAATTTAGAATTTAGAATTTAGAATTTAGAATTTAGAATTTAGAATTTAGAATTTAGAATTTAGAATTTAGAATTTAGAATTTAGAATTTAGAATTTAGAATTTAGAATTTAGAATTTAGAATTTAGAATTTAGAATTTAGAATTTAGAATTTAGAACTTAGAATTTAGAATTTAGAAATTAGAATTTAGAATTTAGAATTTAGAATTTAGAATTTAGAATTTAGAATTTAGAATTTAGAATTTAGAATTTAGAATTTAGAATTTAGAATTTAGAATTTAGAATTTAGAATTTAGAATTTAGAATTTAGAATTTAGAATTTAGAATTTAGAATTTAGAATTTAGAATTTAGAATTTAGAATTTAGAATTTAGAATTTAGAATTTAGAATTTAGAATTTAGAATTTAGAATTTAGAATTTAGAATTTAGAATTTAGAATTTAGAATTTAGAATTTAGAATTTAGAATTTAGAATTTAGAATTTAGAATTTAGAATTTAGAATTTAGAATTTAGAATTTAGAATTTAGAATTTAGAATTTAGAATTTAGAATTTAGAATTTAGAATTTAGAATTTAGAATTTAGAATTTAGAATTTAGAATTTAGAATTTAGAATTTAGAATTTAGAATTTAGAATTTAGAATTTAGAATTTAGAATTTAGAATTTAGAATTTAGAATTTAGAATTTAGAATTTAGAATTTAGAATTTAGAATTTAGAATTTAGAATTTAGAATTTAGAATTTAGAATTTAGAATTTAGAATTTAGAATTTAGAATTTAGAATTTAGAATTTAGAATTTAGAATTTAGAATTTAGAATTTAGAATTTAGAATTTAGAATTTAGAATTTAGAATTTAGAATTTAGAATTTAGAATTTAGAATTTAGAATTTAGAATTTAGAATTTAGAATTTAGAATTTAGAATTTAGAATTTAGAATTTAGAATTTAGAATTTAGAATTTAGAATTTAGAATTTAGAATTTAGAATTTAGAATTTAGAATTTAGAATTTAGAATTTAGAATTTAGAATTTAGAAATTAGAATTTAGAATTTAGAATTTAGAATTTAGAATTTAGAATTTAGAATTTAGAATTTAGAATTTAGAATTTAGAATTTAGAATTTAGAATTTAGAATTTAGAATTTAGAATTTAGAATTTAGAATTTAGAATTTAGAATTTAGAATTTAGAATTTAGAATTTAGAATTTAGAATTTAGAATTTAGAATTTAGAATTTAGAATTTAGAATTTAGAATTTAGAATTTAGAATTTAGAATTTAGAATTTAGAATTTAGAATTTAGAATTTAGAATTTAGAATTTAGAATTTAGAATTTAGAATTTAGAATTTAGAATTTAGAATTTAGAATTTAGAATTTAGAATTTAGAATTTAGAATTTAGAATTTAGAATTTAGAATTTAGAATTTAGAATTTAGAATTTAGAATTTAGAATTTAGAATTTAGAATTTAGAATTTAGAATTTAGAATTTAGAATTTAGAATTTAGAATTTAGAATTTAGAATTTAGAATTTAGAATTTAGAATTTAGAATTTAGAATTTAGAATTTAGAATTTAGAATTTAGAATTTAGAATTTAGAATTTAGAATTTAGAATTTAGAATTTAGAATCACGTTCATTTATTATTCTGTTCAAGTTATCTACCATACCAATCGCTGGGAACACAAATCGCTTAAAGAAACGAGTTATGGTGTTATGTTATGAAATTAATATAATTTTGAGATTAAAATTCATTTAAAAATGTTGAAACATTTTTAAGGCAATGTATTGGTGCGTCTTCATTTAATTTAGATTCAACTATAAATCTCTGCATATTTAGAATCGGTTCGCTGTTTTTTGACCGGTGAAGTGATCCTAGTGGTCGGTTATAGAATCTTGTGACAGCAGTATGTTCACAATTTTCGTCTTGATATCATGTGCCAATTTTTTGAAAAAGTTTGCCGTTTTCCCGAATGGACACAAGATGGGAAAGGAACCTCAAATTTCAGCCTAAAAGTAATGAAATCATGACATGGTCGGGTACGAGGATCGCAAATGAATTGAAGATAACCACAACCACTGTCTGTGCACTTCTGAAACATTTCAAGGAACGTCTTATTCTCGGAAGGTGTCGGACGTGGTTGTGATCAACAAACTCTGTGCTGTACAGTTCGAAATTTGCGCCTTCGGGAAGGTTTCAGAGCCTGATCGTAATACAAAACAGTACGACAAAAATGCGGGCCCGAAAGCTGTATGATCAGGTGCTGTCCAAATCAAACGGATGCATCTTTATGGACGATGAAAGGTGTGTCAAATTGGATTTCAAAAAGCTTCCGAGATAGACGTTTTATGTTGCCAGGTGTCGCTAAGTTGTTCCCAAGAAATATGAATCTGTTTTTGCGGATAACTGTGCCGGTAAGTTGTTGATCTGGCAGGGAATGTGCAGCTGTGGATCGACATGCTTGCTTAATCCTTCTTTCAATCGAATAATTTTCTAAGGATGAAAAAAGTGTAATAAAATGTTATTTTGCGAAAACAATGGAAACAAATCATTCATCGTTATTTCAAATAAATCCACGTTTCTGTTGATATTTTGCTTCATGCGGCGCACACCTTCAGTCACGGACTTGGCCTGCTGTTTCCACCAATTCTTCTTCCGGCCAATGTCGCTGCAGCACACCCTTGCAGTAATGGCAGCTGGCTAAGTATATCCAAAACTTGACGGACCACCATGGGACTAAATTAAGAGTAACATTCGTTTCTTGCGGAACTTCCTACACTTCCGAATTCGTAGTGATATCTGTCACGAAAACGCTGGTTTCCTTGCCACATGAACAAATCCCTTGCCAAATCATAGCTTTTCCGCGATCAAATCAGTGAACAACGAAATTTTTTAAAAATTGGCTATCGCATAGGTTTCATCGTCAATCAAAACACATCCATCGAGTTTCATCTTCATTTGCTCGAACAGCTTACGTATCTGGATTCTGGCCACTGTTCGTTGCTTGAGACTTCGGATGGACTTTTTTATTTGCTAATATATAATAATATTTGCAACCTTCTCGAAGACGGATTCACCGCAGAGTACAGCGATTAGAATTGTTTTTAACCCTATTTAAATCGCAATTGACATTATACGATTTCATTCCGAGGTTTGATTTGCACTTTTAAAAATATCTCGAAATTTCATCATGATTGGAACACAACAACTTAAGTTACAGCCATTTCTAACCTCTAAAACACTCACAGACAGAAGTTGGTTAAGGCTGAATATGTTTTCTAAGTGTATGAATTTTCAAAGCAGCTGTAGTCAATTGTTCACAAATACCATAGTAAAGAGAAAACCATCTGATCCGAGTTTTACATATTGTTTTACGACTTACAATTTTATATAGAGGCTCTTTTAAAGAAAAATCGGAAAAACAGGAGGGAAAGTTTCTGAACGTTAGTAACTTTTGTTGAACTGAACTACTCAGTTGGAAAAAATATTCATCAATTTTCTATTAAATTTCTTGGTATATATGACTTATAAATGTGTGTAACCCTCTAAATCTCACTGGCTGGCAGTGGTATTATGAAATAAAGTTTTCCGCTTATGGTTCAATCACCCCATGCAAACAACTTAATCTCGGGATGTAGTAGGTGTTAGCCCTACCGATTTCCATTTCAGAATGAAAAAGAACTAGCGATACATTCTGACGCCATTCTCGAGTTGGCAAATTCTTCTAAACTTTCGAAAGTGTCGCGGACAACCCTAAATTTGATAGTCTTTTTCAGGCAGAACCGTCTCTATGGTGCACCTAAGAGACTTAATCAAATATTAGGAAGCATGCATTTTTGTGCTAAATGCTTCATTCATCGCTCGCTAGTCGAATGAGAAGCATGTGGATGCACGGTCAGATGGTGCGATAACAAGAATGCATTCAGAATTTTCGTTGCGCATATTATATTTGATCAGTAGCCATATTCTACATTATGACGGATTGCTTTGAAGAAAGATTGTCATTTGTATTCTCAATAAGGACTAACCAAATTGAACGGGTGTCAGATTCGATCCGAATTACCTTCGTTAATACAACAATTATAACATTTTGTCGAAAATATTTTGAATTGTAATTTTTCAAAATAACTCTGAAAGCTAGAACAGTAAAGACCCTATTTTATCAGCCCTCGATTTTGTCAGCCTTATAGGAAAATTGATAGTTGGTAGTTTGATGAGCTCTAGCAGATGAACCAAATTGAATTCGAGTGAATCCTTGTTTGGGCACATTTTTCTAATCTTAGATATCCGAAATATGCAAAACAACTTAGAAAAATTTTAGTTTTTGGCTCTAGGTAAAAAATTACGATAGATTTCCGGCCATGAACCTATTCAAAAAAAAGTTCGTGGGTGAAAATGTTGCACAACCGCCATGTTGGGATAAAATTGTTCGAAAAAATATTTTGTGTGATTCAATGCCTATGTTATAAATCCTGGTAAATTGTACAGCCACCCACGATTTGTGAAATCGTATATGCTATGCTATTTTATGCTTCAATACCTATGTTATATATCCCATTTAACAAGATCTCGATTCACCTCTTTTTGCGCCAAGAAAAATTCTTGAAATATGCCTATTTTTTCGTGCTCTACAGTGGTGTAACCCCTTAACAACCAATTTCACAGGATTTCTTACCCTTCTTGGAGCTACTCGTTCCTATTTCTCTGCTAGCTGGTGCTGAGAGTTTCCCGACGGCGGAATTTCTCCCGATACCGATACACAGCTTCGCGGGCTAATTAGCTGTCAGCCACTCCGACAGACTTTCTCCGACTTTGTGTTTTTTCTCCTTAGCTCCCGTCACTATGCTAGCCCGCTGACCGACTATTGCTGTATAACTGGTGTATTGAGAACTGTTTGTTAATATTGTGATTTGTCGCAACGTGAATCGACTTAGAGATGCCGACCAATTTGACTTATGTTCCTTTCCAGCCACCGTCGCAAGATATTTTTCATGACATTTTATGTGTCAAAACGGCTCGCAGTATAACTTTTTTCCTGAGCAGGAAGTTATTGAATTTTTAAAAATAGTTCGAAGCTCTTATGGGAGGAGTTTGAACGCCCAAAATACTCTCCTTACGCACGGGCCTGCATATGCAGTTGGTGCTATTATAAAGCAAATATAAAGCCGAAATAAATCTAATGTAATTTAGAAGTTTAGAATTCTATTTATCACAATCTCATTACATTCAAACTTATCCAGTATTGCAATCAGAATATATTGGCTCAAATAGAACGTTCTCCGTATGTTGTCGGTGGATTTGTGCCTCCAATATAGCCTAGGCAGTCGAAAAGAGTGCTCTTGCCGTGAATGGCGATGCCAACTGCGTTTGTTCGAAACACACTAAAGGTAAAACATTCATTTCTGTTTTCTTTTTAAGGATATTCAATTAGCTAGAGATTACTAAATAGTGAGAGTTATGACAATTTAGAGCCATAGTGCTCAAGTAAGAGAAAGCATGTGAAGTATACAGATCGTAAAAGAGACAAGATCATGGGAAACAGGTCTACCATCCTTCAAACTAATCTTTTGTCTTCTGCTGGTAGGAGTCGAGATTAGGCAGAGTTGCTACGAATCATTCAAATCTACCAATATGTCTCACAGCAAAAGCGAGATTTATCTCTCTTTGCCATGAGAACATTATTCATATCGTGTGCGATCCAAATTCGCTTAAGATTAAAACATTCATCACATATCAGTTGAAAAGCGCCAATGAGAGGTTTTTTTTTGAAATTTATTTTTGTTCATAATGTAGTAAACCGAAACTTAAGAAAGCTTTGCAGAAACATTGTGTAAAATGACAATCTGTATGAGCTGTCCAGTAGCATGAGTAGTACTGATGGCAGACTTTTAAACTTGACAGTGGTGCTCTATAACAGCATTAGTAATACGCAAAACAAGCTGTCTCTGCACTATAATGGCACATTAGCTCGCCTTTTGTGGCATCATATCAGCATTAAATCATCGTACAGCGTTTACCGACTCTTAGAGGCTGGCCTATATATGCGGATCTAAAGCAGATATAAGGCTACATGTTGATGCTTAATTACCTCAACCACGATGAACGAGAGCTCTAGCTATAATCTTTCTCAAAAAATGGACACACGGTGCTACAAAATATAAAAAAATGATGTACTTTTCAAGGGATCTGTTAAAGGTTGTAGGTTTAGTCAAGTACAATACAAAACCTTTTTTTGATTAATTTGATATACTCTCAAAATCTGGATTTAAAGCAAAAAAAAACATTTTTCAGGACTTACGGCACTAAATAAATTTCCACTCGGTCATTTTTTAACCGATTTTGAATTTTTTTATTGTTCTTGAAAGAATAAGAAATGAAACCTAAAAAAATAGAAATCAATTGAAAGATAATCGCGTAGCTAAATTTTTAGTGCAAAATTTCCCGAAAAATAGTGTTTTTGCTATATATCAAAATTTTGAGGGTATACAACAGTTTTCATGTACTATTTTGACCGTGTTATCGAAATTACATTCACAAAAGAAACATAATTTGTTCTAAATAGACAATATCGATTGTGAGTAATTTCCTTCCCTCATTATTTTGTCTCGAAAAAGACGCAAATTTGCCCACCCTAAATAAAATCTACACGCACACGTATGCAGTTACAGAACAATAATAATATGAGTACGACTGCCAAAAAAGCAGTTCTGTTTTCCATGTGTATTTTGCAAGTTTCGTTTACAATTCAGCGCTCTCGCGTTGTCTGCCTCTCTGATCAAGTACTCATTGGATTTCTACTGTTCTCCCGCGTTTCTATAATTCTCTCCCTCTCTGACTATTCTCTCTTTTCTCTTCACAACCTGAAAATCTCTCCCCTACTGATTACCCGCGAGTTTATTTGCACCCGAACCAACACGTGCTATTGCCATGCTGGAGTTTCGATTCGTAACCTTAAACGTAACGCCCCGGTAACACTCTTCCTCGATCGAGCGAGGTGACAGAAGCGATCTCGCTCTGAGCCACCTTCTGTTCTTGCGCTGCCTGCTGCGCTGCTTGCTACTGCTACTGGATGCACACGGGGGAAGCAGTTTGACAATCCTCTTACCCGCGGCTTAGACCACGAAACGATTCGTCATCACGATTTATCTCGAAACGACTGATTTACAACTTTTCACAAACCGTTACAAAACCGTTTCGCATTCACCCCCCGTCCGCAGCCACCTTCGATCACTGCTCTGTAGCTCTAGCGCGAAAAACTAAAACAGCTATACTAAAAAGGGCAATTCCACGGTTCGTCGTCGTCCATCGAATGGGAGAATATGCAAGGTGCGCGCCTCCGTCCCGCAATGGCTCTGGGAGTACAGGAAGGGAAAAACTGGCCGCGAAAAAAAAGGTCCCATCTTTCCCTCTGAAATCAGGCTGGCTGGCTGCACACGGAGTGTGCTAATCCAACCGGTTTATTGTGGATGGTACCATCACCGCCATCATCACCATCATCAGCATCAGGTGCAATAGAAGAGCTAATGCTGCTGCTGCTCGGCTTACAAACAGGTGAGGAAAGGGCAATAAAAGAAGTTTGCATTCCTCGCGCAAATCCGCAACAGCGGCTTCGAGCTGCTGGAACTGGGAACCGGGACCGGAATCGGGATCGGGAGGAAGAAGCACTGACTGAACCAACAACAACAACAACAGCCACAATGCAGGCAGGAGTGGGATTTTCTGGTGGCTGGATTAGGTCAAAGCAAGAAACTAAAACACACTGATTTGCCGTTATAATGATTTATTTTCACTCCTCCGGTCCGTCGTCGGTCCTTCCTCTGTTTTGTTGTTGGTTGTCTTCGTTGGCGATGACAGAAGGACTGAACAGTGGGGGGATTAGTGGTTTAGTAGTTATTTGTGGATTATCATGTTTGTTGAGGTATTTAATCAATGCCACAATTTCATATAAAAACAACAACACTATCTACCAAACATAACCAAAAAATCTTAAGTGTCCCTTAGTTTACTTTTTCTTCCGTAAATAATTCGGTCATTTTTGTTTACTCTTATGGTGATTTCGCTTGAACCCGAAACTGAGTCAGGTTCTAACCCCAACCACTGTGAGTACATACATTTTGACAGCAGTTGGGGTTAGAAACTGACTCAGTTTCGCTTCAAACAAAAACCATACTAAATACTTAAATAATAGTTCTTATTGGAAAACTGACAACCCTGATAATTTGCGTACCCGCTAAGAAGCCCAACAAATTGTATCAAAATCGTTCAACACGGATCCAACGATGGACGCCTGTTGAACGGTTATTTGAACGTCGTCCAACGTTGGTCCAACGAACGTCCTTCTTTAAACGATTTTGATACCAACCGTTCTTAGAGTGTGGTACGGTGTTAGAAAAAACACAGCATGCTCTTTGTTTTTGTTTTATATGTTCGATTTGAATTCGTTTGAATCGGTCATTAATCGTTCGATGTTTATTTTTAAACGTGCTATTAAAGTATTTAGCACCCCGGAATAACCGGTTATCCTTACTACTTCGCCCGATTGAACTGTCGTGAAGTAAACAATTTTTTTCTGCCGCGAGCCCGAATTCAATCCGTCATGGTACGATGTCGCAAGTTATTCGATTTGGACAACAAAATAGAACACTGGTGACACGATTCGAGACTGTACGCCAAACCGCCTTCTAATTGCGATGATTGAATTAAAAATCAATATTTCGCGCGTGCATTGTGGACCATTGCGGGCCGATCCACTAAATTGCCCCGTTCGCTGCCGCTTGACTGAAATCGAATGGTCTAGTAATGAATATTAATTTTCGAGAATTTATTTCGGAATACTTTGCACCCATTGGTATGAAACATTTTTTGTATCTGCATGTGTCATGTAATTTTGTACCATGTCCTCGTCTGTTTTTTTGAATTATTGAATATTAAACAACTCATCCATCGTTGCATTTCGCAAAAGCTTCGTTAGTAAGTCTGTAAATCCTCGGTAGTGGTTGCGTCTTATCACAATAATTTTTGAGTAGCACAACACATATCACGCAGAATTGTATTCAAATAAACTTAACCTTTCAATAAAAATGAAATTTATGATTTTTACATAAACATGTTCAATTTTAACTTTGTCGTTTATCCAAAAAGGCTTAACGGGGTAAAGCATGCTGCACCAGATAGAAATAACAGATTTCTAATTTGCTAAACAGTAGATGGATGCGTAGGCATCTGGTCAGACGAATGTAATGGTTGCTTACCGTACATCGATTTTTGAACAGATTTGGTAACCGTATAACCGTATTACCCTATACCTATCGTATGTTATCTATTGGAATGTTCCGCTACTTCTCGAAAACTTAGGAAGCTTGAATCGACAATAACTTAGTTACAGTTTTAATAATATTTTTAATGTTTTTATTTTACATTCGGCATGCGAATTTAAACCGTGAAATTTTCCACTTGAAATTTTAAGTGTTCTAAATACTATAGGAATTTCAATCATTGATAGCATTTTGTGGTATTATAATTACTAAATTTGATGTATTTGGTCCAGAAAGCAAATCGTAATAATGCCAATATATATTTCTATGATTGATTCACTTTTCTCGCACTCTGGCAGCTCTCATTACTACTAATTACTAACATAACTATTACATTACTGAATACTATCAAACCTCGCTTCTCATTTCGTTTTTAATATTAATAATCACGTTTCATGATTTATGGTGGACTGTAAATACCTCAATGAATAGACATTCTACATTCCTTCTCTGTCGACCACAAACAATAATAATAATTTGGGTTTTACGTATTGATTTCAGTGGTTGTTAAATGAAATTTACAATATACACGACTTAAATAAAAGGTATCAGTTATTGCAGAAATGTCGAAAATTGAAAAAAAATAAGATTTAAAAATTTAAAAAAAAAATACAATTAAAACGCTGTAGGAAACTAATTTATTATAGGGAAAATTTACAAAATTTCAAAGAAGTAACAGAATTGAATAAAAAAGAAGAAACATGACATTGTGACATTGTGTATTAAAAATAGTTGTAGTATATTGGAAAAATTGAGAAAAAGGAAACAAACAAAATGAAATCAGAAACGATAAAATAGTACAAATAAAATCAAATAAAACATTTTAATTTATAGAACAAGCAAAATATCAAAATCCAATAAACGATTCATAAAATGAAAAAAGAGCAGTACTATAATGAACAGGAAAAAATAGAAAAAAAGGATAAATAAAAAATGGGAAATAATATCCGAAAACAAAAATTGCAAAAATCAAGAAATCATTGAAACACTACAAAACAAATGAATTATTGAAAATGCAAGAAAATAGAATTAATGGTAAATTGAAAAATAAATTGAATGGGAAAAATAGAATAATTAAAAAAAGACAAAAGTTGATGGACTCAACAAAATTGAATAAAGGCAAATGGAAAAACAGCGAAATAAGAAGAATAAAAACAAATAAAATGGAAATGTGAATGAAAAAATGAAAATTTGAATGAAAAAAAAATGCATAAAAGGAACAATGGAAGGATAAATTTAGTAGAATCGTTACGCTAGCTAAATGGAGCTCTTGAAAAAGCAAAAAAGAACGTGAAAATGGATAGATTAAATAGTCAAAATATAGAGAAATTAAGAAAAAAAACGGTGAGCTATAAGCAGAATGAAAATATAGAAAAAAAAGATTGTTTGTATAAAAATGACAACTACAATAAATTGAAAATGTTCTAAATAGTACTAAAAAAATTATTGCTGGAAATTTAAAAAACCTGAAAATAAAAATCAAAATAATCAAATGAAACAGAAAAAAGGATGAAATACAAAGCTTAACTATAAATGGACAAGGTTTTGACATGAACCAGATTCTGAGGAAAGGACATCGAAACGGGGACCCCTTAACTAATCTAGTTAGGTTTTGAACCATTCGAATGGAACGGAAAATGGGATAATAGGGAGACAAAAATCAAAAAAAAACGAAAATATTGAAGAATTCGACCCTAAAAAAACAAAAAAAGTAAGAGATTTACGACATAAAAAACATAAAAAGTAATGTGAATGTAAAACAAAACAAAAAACAGGGAACGAGGAAACTAGGCAAAAAAAATAAATAAAACGAGAAAATGATGTAAGTCCAAAATCAAGTAAAGTGTGAAAACAACCGAACCATGAACGAGAAGAGATTGGATTGTTTCGTTACAAGAAATAAAAAGTAGTAATATTCAATAAAAGTGCCAAAAAGACTGATTGAAAAATAAATATAAAAGAAACAGGCAAAATAAAGAAAATATTCCAATGACAAACAAATAGGTAAATAGAAAATTGATTTTTTTAAAAGTAATTTAAAAAAGACGAAAATTGAAATTAAAAATAGAACAAGGAAAAAGAAAAATTAACAAATAGAGAAAAATTTAAAGAAAAGATAGGTCAAATAGAAAATAATGAACTAATAAAACTAGAATATAAAAATTTGGAATAATTATTGAAATAATTAGATAATAAAATGAAAGAAAAAATAATTCTGAAAAGAAAAAAAATGAATAAACGGTGTACGATTGAAGAAATAAAAAATATAAAAGATTGCGTAAATGTAAACACAGAAAATGGCAGATTATAGAAAATGAAAACTAACAAATGAAAATTTAAAAAATGTTAAACTGTGAGCAAAATGCATGGAGAATGGAAAATGACAAAAATCAAATTGGGTAACAAGGAATTGAACTCCGTAAAAAACAGCATGTTGAAATGAAATAAGTAGAATAACTAAAATATATGTAAAAAATGGGGAAAAAAGACAGGATGTGGCAAATTGAATAAATAAAACATTTGAAACGGAAATAAATGAGAAAAAAATTAAGAAAAATAAATAACAGAAAATAAATATAAATAACGAAAAAATGACAAACGGCGATGAATAGAGGAGAAATTAGTGTAAAAATAAATCGAAAAATAGAACATTTTTTGCGAGTTACTTCATCTGAAATACATTTTAATACGGACAAATAAATTATGAAAAAAGCCGGAATAAAGAAAAACGACAAGCACGAAAAATTGCATGAATGAATGAAAATATTTAATAAATGATTTCATAAAATCAATATATCAGAGAAAATATACAAAAAAAATAAAACTGAAAAAAATTGAAATTGGAGCAGACAATAAAATCAATGACAGGTACGAGAAAGGAAATATAGGGAAGTTTGATTTTTATGGAATTAAACTAAATGGAAAATAGAAAAAAATAATAAGTAGGAAAATGAAATCCTAAAATACCTGAAAAAATAAAAAGGCAAAAAAAAATTAAAAAAAAATAAATGTACAATATATATATATATATATATATATATATATATATATATATATATATATATATATATATATATATATATATATATATATATATATATATATATATATATATATATATATATATATATATATATATATATATATATATATATATATATATATATATATATATATATATATATATATATATATATATATATATATATATATATATATATATATATATATATATATAAATAAGACAATAGAAAAAGTACATCGAAAGCGCAAAATAGTAAGTTAATAAGTGTGAAGAATCCATCAAATAAAGTCATAAATAAGTAAACGAAAGAAAGTAAAATAAGGAGCAAGGAAACAACTTAATGAAATGGAAAAATATGATAGAAAATTTAAGATATAGCAAAAATTAAAAGAAGCATGGAAATGAAAAAAAGATAAAAATTCAAAATGATGCAATGAAATAAAAAATCAAGAAGGTACAAAAATCGAACTTCGAAACTAGAAAAATGTTTTACAAAAATTAAAATACTATAAAAGAACCACAAAACAAACCGTGAAATGGAGAGCATGAAATAATTGGGCTTTTCTAATCGTAGTTTAAGATTATAAATTAAAATAAAGCATAAATAAATAAATGTATACTTACATAAATTTAAATATAACAAAATTGATATATAATGAAATTGAAAATAATATAAAAAGATTGACAAAATGAAAAAAAATGCAAATAGAATAGATGGGTGGAAAACAGAACGGCGAAATAGGTAAAAAAATATATTCAAATGATTAACACCCTAAAAATGAAATGTCGAAAATAAAAAAAAATTAATTAAAAATTAATGCACAATAATTGCGAAAAGGGCGAAAAAATGAGAAAATGTAATAAAATTTACAATGAATTTAGATTGTAGCACTACATATTTATATCGCTTATGCATTACATCACGCCGTCAAAAATCAGTTCTACGCTTTCAGCCAATAACGCTAAAAAAATAATGGACAAAAACTAAAAACAGAACGATGAAAAATGAAACCAAAAATGTATCGAAAAATAATGAAATGGATTCACCTGAATAGAGAAACAAGAAAAACAAAGAAAAATTATATGCGAAAGCATTAAACAATGCAGAACACAATCGAAAATATAAGAAAGACCTAAACGGGGTAGAGTGGAAAAATTTCATAAATAGATTAATCAAAAGAAATAAAATTTAGGGAAAAGTAAATGAAATATTGAGAGAAAGATTCGCAAGTAGTAAAATAGCATAATTTGAAATAAATAAAACAATAATTTTAAAAAGAAATGTAGAATATGTAAAAACTAGAATGAAGGACAAAAGAAAAATGTAAATAATTGAAAAATGGAAAAAATAGGGAAATTTGAAACCTATAAATGAGTATTAAATAAAAAAAATGAATAAATAAATTATAACATATTGAAAAAAACGAAGAAATAACACAAATGAAATAATAGCAGGATAAAAAATAACGAAAATGTAAAAAAAATATTAAGACGATATACAACACAAAAAACGAATACAAAAAAATGGATCGGAGAACAGGACAAACGATGAACAAACAAAATCCAAAAAAAAATCAACGAAAATAAATATATAAAAAACTAAAAAATGCGGAAATGGAGAAAACGGAAAAAAATTGTTAGATTTTTAAAAGAATTAAAAATAAGTGAAAACAAACAAGTACAAAATGATTATGTTAAAAAAAACTTGTTTTAATTCACCTAGCGGTGCAATCGTGCCTTTCCCATTTTTCCGAACTACGATTCCATGGCTGGTTATGTTTGATATAATGGGAGCAATGTCTAGCACATATTCAGTACTATTTGCACATACATACAATGAATCGACAGCCACGAACTTGAGAAGCTATGTGCCGACGCTGAAACACTTGAAACCAGCGTCGGATCCAGAAGGAGGGTTCGTGAATTAAAAGAATTCGAAAAAATTAAAAAATAGAGAAAAAAGTTAAAGAAAACGACAACCATGAAAAATGGCATATCCGATGAGTGTGATAAATAAAAGAGAATAGAAAAATTGAAGAAATGATTACATTGTAATAATATAAATAGGGAAAACTACAAAACATTAAAAAAGGAGAAAACCATAAAATAATTTACAGTAACGAAAAAAGAAAAATATAATAATAACAAATACTAAAAATATTAAGGTAGAAAAAGAAAAGAAAAATGAAGGCAAAAAGGAATATAAAATAAAATAATAAAAAAAGAGAAATAAATAAAATATTTGAAATTTAAAAAATATAAAAATCAATCGCAATAAAAACATTTATTGTAAAAAATAGTTGTTATTCAACTATTTTTAACAATTTTAACATATTTTCAAAAGTCCATAGAATGAAAAAAATAAAAAAGGCATGAGTGGAAAAACATAGCAAAAATTGAGAGACAGTTAAACACATAAAACAACATAAAAAGCGAGATATGAAATTAAAAAGGGCAAAAATGTGGAATAGAGGAATAAAAACAAAACACATGATTTAAATGTAAAAGTAAAAAACAGTGCAAAAATTGCAATGAAAAAACAGTAAAAACGGGAAAAAATAATCAAAACATGATAAATGAAAAAAAAAACAATTAGAAAGATGGAGATCATGAAATAATTGCCTAAGTTTGGATTGACACGCGTTTTAAGCGGGAGGAACTTTTATAAAAAAAAGTGGATAAAGATTCAAAATGGAATAGATAATGCATTTCACATAACGAAAAAATAGAGGATATTAATATTTTTGATTAAAATTATTAACTCGTTAATAAAATTAAATGTAAAAAATTGAATAAAACTAAATTTAAATCAAAACAATAATGTAGGATAAATGAGAAAAATATGAACAAAATATAAAAAGTTAAAGATATGAAAAAAATTAAATGGCGATATTGGCGAAAAAAATAATTATAAATTGAAGGGAATGGAGACTAATTGAAGAAAATACAAAAAAAATGGCTGAAAAGATAAAAATTGGAAGATAAAAGCATAAAAAATAAAAAAAAATGTCAAAAGATGTAAGAAATTAATTTCAACTAAAACCTGAAAACAAGAACACCTAAAAGAAATATATAAAGCATTAAAAGCATGTCAAACACTGAAAAAAGGTAAAAAATACGGTAAATATAAAAGAGGAAAATATAAGAAAGAGTAGAATATGGAAAGGGAGAGTGCAAAAATGTAAAGAAAAATGGATTCATCAAATGTAAAGAAAATTATTAAATATAAAAAACGAAAATGGAAGAGAGTCTCTAAGAGGAGTACATGGAAGATAAATTGAAATTTAGCAAATTGATGCTATTGTAAGATTAATTGTAAATCAAAACAAAAATTTAAAATAGAAAAAAAGTACACACAATAATAAGAGAAAAATTTACGAATATGGAAATATTAATAATATGAACTGAATAAAGCAATAAATCTTAACAGTGAAATGTGGAAAAGGTAAAAAGTAGAATGAATGCCTAAAGGAAAAGTTTAATAAATGAAAATAATCAAGTAAATGTTTCAAACAGAAAATGGAAAATAGAGAGAATGTAAACTTGTGTAAAAATGCGAAAAATATCGACAGACCAAGATTTTATAAAAACGGAATGGATAAAAATTGTAAAAAAAACGAAAATGGAAGAAATTAATTTTGAAGATATGAAAAACAAAAAAAAACGGGATGGAAAATAGGGACCAAGGAAAAAAATATACAGTCCCTAGTCGTATATTATTATACTAAAATAAGTACCCTAGTAAGAAAGTTTTATTGTAGGTTTATAGGCCACTCATAAAACTTAGAATTCACTTGTAGCATGCTATAAAACTTCAATTGTTACTTGGGTAGTTATGTTATATTAATACTGGATAAATTTAGTGAAAATAAACTAAACATTAGTTAAAACAAGCAAAACAAAGTTCTATATAACTTCACCAGGAAATGTCAAAGTATCAACAAAGATTATGATGTAGTGTGTATTTTATTCTATTTGACGATTACACAGTGTGTTATTTTTCTTAGCTTATTCTATGGTTTTACACTACAGCCATTTGCACACGGTAAATCGTAAGAAAAACTACAGGAAATATTTCCATAAGCAGGAGGAATATAAGAGTTGCAATAGGAAATAACACAATAAAACGACGAAGTGTTGATTCTAATTTTAAGTTTTATGATTTGGCTAGGGATTGTTGATGGAAAAGAAAAAATTAAAGAATGAAATAATATATAAAAAAACGAAAATTGATATAGTGTAAAAGTGGAGAAAACAATGCAAAGTAATAAAAATGGTATCAATGGAGAATTAAAAATTGAAAAATATTTAAATTGAAAACAAAAATGAATAAAACCAAGAATGTTACTCAAAAAGAATAACAAACAAAAAATTAAGTTATTGAAGAATGTACGAAACGAAGAACATAGAAAAAATGGAAAAATTGTGAAAAAAAGAAATGGAGAAAGAGGGAAGAAATTACACATGAAAAATGACATACATAAAAGATGAAAATGATAAGTATGAAGAGAATGGAAAAATTCCGCATGTAAATAAAAGAAATAATAGTAAAAAATGCTAAACAGGACAAAAACCTACAAACCAAAATAAATAAAATTAAAATGAGAAGAACGGAGAGAAAGAAGATAGAAAAAAAAGAAAACTAAAAGAAACATGAAAAAATCAAAACACTGACAAAAATAGATGGTATGGTACATGTTAATATACCTGTGTTGGTCCTAGACAATTTTTCTGTATACCGGGAACCCCGGTTATTAACGTCAACGAACGAACTGCGCAAAGACTAAATTAAATTTAAAGCATAATACAATTTTAAAATATTGCTACTTAATCTCTTGCTAATCAATGCGAACATTCATCGTCATTAATCATCGAATAGACATTTCGCATGTTCCATTCAATTTCACCTACATGGGCAAGCGCGGATGCCTGTTTGGCTTTTATCAAGCCAATCAGATTTTTTTTGTTTGTGTGCTAACATTAAACCTAGTTCCCCAGACCTTGCCACCGGTCCGGACCGAACCGGACCGGATCGGAGCGCGTTAACGGATTCCATCACAAACCTTCCCATCGGAACCTGCTCCCTATGGCTCGGAACAATATAATGTACCTAGCGTATTGCCTATCTTCCATCTTAAATCAATTGTACAATACTAATTTGAATGTCGTTTCTCCGAACTGAAGCGAACCGTGGCGAAGCAAACGATCACTCGCACAGGAGCTCCAAGTTTGCAGCAAAAAAACCCAATGCTGTGTGACTGCTTGGAAGGTAGCCTACCTACCAACCTACCCAGCTAGTGCGCACATGATATATGTTGCGGAGGGAATCGACAATCTTAATCTTAACTGTCCGTGGTGACGATAGTTAAAATCCAGTCCCAGTGTGTGCAGATTCCCCCCCACCTTATTAGCGCCAATCATACAGCCAGCAGCAACAGGTTGTGTGCTGGTTGGCTGCTGCCTCAGGAATGTGAAACCTTTGCCAGATGTGACGGCGTGCGGTGGTAAAATTTTGACCTTACCGTGAACTGTAGAATTAGCAGCAGCAGCACACAATTCACCTCCTGCCGTGAGGAACAAGTGCGTAAAACCAGTCAGTGTCATTACACGGGTGATGAGCGCCGGGGGACGACATTCCAGCTTGAACTAGAACTTAATTATTTTTTATTTCCTGAAAACGTAGGAAATTTGTTAGATGATAATTTCGTCCGAGATGGGATCATTACAGTTTTATAACGTACTTCAGGAGCTTCTAGGGCACTTATGCTGATTTCGTTTTTAAATCCGATTTGCTCTAATGTTTACAAAATCCATGTAAAAGTGACAGTTCAGAGCGAACCTACAGCGACTCGGATCTAAAAACGAAATCAGCATTGGATGCTTGTCGTCGCAAGGCTTCCTTTGAATTGAAGATTGATTGGATAGTTGTCAAAATTCAACTGTTTACCTTGCTAGTTCTCCAATCCAACCGAAACGAAGGTTTTCCCTCACTCGTTGGAGCCACTACGCACGATCCCAAAACATCCGGACAAGTCGGACGGCTTCCCTAACAGAAACGTTTCTCCTATTACTATACTGGTTCGCTTTATGTGCGTTTCCCCTTCCAATCAACGCCTACCTCGTTTCAAACACAGGCAAAGACAGGGCTCCACAGTGTGGTTGTTATATTTCCCCATGGCCAGACTAGGGAATTATTCAATTTTCCGAAAATCGTTCAAAACCTTTATTTTTTGGTTAAGACGAGTACCGATCTGTACCGATGAGGGCGATGATGATAATGCATTTCCCAGTTTCAGAACATGAATGAAAGAAAAAGTATGGTTATGAATGGATGCGCGTAAAATCGCAGCTCGCGGTTTTGACCTTCAGACCGGTCGGACAGCCGAAGGTTGAAGCTCTAAATAGTTTAGTGCGTTTCCGGTGGGCTCACTTGCTGGATGGATGGATGGGCGGCTGCCAAGTTATTTTTTTTTGTTTCGATCTTTCGCGAGCTCGCCTTCATTTTTCCCTCGTCAGTCGCAGCCAACGCAACTGCGGGCGATAATGAATAATTCAGAGGCTAGACTTGTGGGGCTAAGAATAGAACTGATTTACTACGCTAGGTCGTTATTTCCATAATAAAATAGTTTTCAAAAATGTATTACATGGCATAAATAAGCAATAAAATAGTATAAATCACCAGCGAGAGGTGTGGTTTTGACTGGGGGAAGGAGAAGGCTTTCTGTCTAAATGTCTAATAATATCTAAGATCTGATACCAGTGATGCCAGCTTACTAACAAGCGTTGTTCTGAACGAAATTTTTTTTTCGCCTCTGATCGGAATTATAATTGTCATTGTAAAATGTACGACTACTATGAATAACGGAAAAAACGGATATTGTGGCTAAAATATTCAACCAGTGAGCGAACATATTGTTGCGTTGTTTGCACCGCCCCATTACCAAGTGGTCCAATATACAGTTTTAGCAGGACTTCTAACTGTTTACTCAATCTAAGCAACTTAACCGTATCGTGTGTTTGGGGAAGCTTTCATACTTTATGAGTATTTTCTTTTTGTTTTTACAACAGTAAGGGTTGTTCTGAAAATATAAAAGTTTATTTACCTTTTAAAATGTTTCGATACAAAATTTCGTTGTCTTTCAGAAAATTGAGGAATAACGTTTTTGGAATATAACTTTGGCGACATTGTACTTATCATTTTACAAGAACCCTAACATGAAAAATAGTTTAGTGGTTGTGGTCAAGAAATAAATTTTGCGCCCCAAAATAATCTTGAACTTGTCCAAAGGTTACTTTAGTGTAAAATAAAAGCAATAGAATCCATTTGAATAAAACTCTTTTTTAAGGAGCAGTAAAATAGAATAGAAATTATTAATATTTTATAGATCTTGCCAAAGGTAAAATCACACTAGGTGGTTGAAAATAGGGATCTTACAAAGAATACCTTTCCCAAACAAAGAGGAAATTTAATTTAATTTTCGTAAATAATCGAAATTCTTGCTTAAATGACCATTCTGGACTACCTTAATTTTAAATTTTAAATTATTGAATGCAATACGCAATATGCAAAATAAGAATTGAAAATTAAAAATACAAACTAAAAAATAGAAAAAATAAATGTCATAAAAGACAAAATTAGATTTTTATAATTAAAAAATGAGACATGGAATATTAAAAATGGAATATGAAAAATGAAATATAAGAAATCCAATAAAAAATGAAAATGAAAACCGAGAATACAAAATGACAAAAGAGATACAAAAAATCAAAAGTAAAAAATAAAAATAACACTCGGTAAAAGAGAAAAATAGACCAAAAGCTGCCATAAGAATACTAAAATACGTTTCACAAAATAGGAAAACAGTAATGATTCGATTTTATCAGTCTTGTAAAATCGACTATATTTTATGTCTATAGAGTATCGAGTAGAGTATATCGATTCATTGAAATTAGTTACGTTATGATTGTCGCTTGGATCTCGAAGGGATATTGGTTGGATACTACAAAAAATTTAAATAAGCGGATGTTTAGCAAATTAAAAAATAAAAGCATGAAAATATAAACAAAAACAATGAAAAATCCAACAACAAAAAACGAAAATGTATAATGCCAAAAGCAACAAAAAAGAAAAAAAAATAAAAAAAGAAAATGATAACTTAAATACGTTAAATGATAAGCAAAATTGGAATATTTAAAAAACACGAAAAAAGACAAATGAAGCATAAAAAATGAAAGATGAAAAATGGAAATTGAAAACAAGAAATTAATTAAAAATAAGGAAAGAAACAAATAAAAGAAGAAATAAAACAACAAGAAGTCAAAAGGACATTTAAGCGTTGGAAAATAAACAAATGACAAAATGCTATCAGAAAAATGGTAAATGAAAATTTTAACATAACAGCAAACAAATTGGGAAAAATAAACGAAAAAAAGAAATAAAATTTATAGAAATGAGAAAAAATGCTCCAAAAACAATCAAGAACTAAAATTACCAAAAATATTAAAAGTTCCAAAAACACGCAAGCTACAAAAAATATCAGAAATACGAAAAATGCAAATATTATGGAAATTTAGATAAAATTGCAAAAAGTTCCAAATTAATCACAAGAAATACAAAAATTATTAAATGTGCATATAATACTAAAAACATAAAAATGCAAAAATAACAGAAACAGCATAATATTAAAAACTAAAATGATCAAAAAGAGCAAAAAATAAATTAAACAAACAAAAATTTCAATAATCATTGAAATAACAAAAAATGTTACAAAAATACAAGCGATACATAAAATACAAATAAATATAAATGTAACTAAAATTTTAAAGAAATCAGAGAAATGAGACAAAAAAAATAAAAATTACTAAAATTACACACATTACAAAACATAAAAAATACAAAAGTTTCAAGAGTTACAAAAATACGGATGATACAAAAATAACAAAGACAAAGTAAATTACGCAACTAAAATAAGAGAAGACTAATTAAAAAAATTAACATGGAAAAAATGGTAAAATAGAAAAAGCAAACTGAATATAGGAAAATTATCAATGGAAAGCGAAAAAAAAAAATTTAAAAATGAAAATAATGGAACACGGAAAATAAGAAATAAAACAACAGAAAATGGCAACCGACACTGATGAGACGAAGTCGAAAAGCGAAATCGTTAACTAATTTAGTTATAAGTTTTGTGCTCTTCATGCGCAAAGATGGTTTAAAAACAATTCTCTTCTCGATGGAGAAAAAATAATTGTTACCAAATTTGTGCTCCACTAAGTAGAAATATAGCATAGAACAGAAAATGAAAAATAGAAAATAAGCGATGGAAAATGAACAAATTAAAAATGGCTATTAGGAATATGAAAAATTTACAACGAAGCATGAGAAAAACAGTAAAAAAAATAGTTAAATGAAGACACAAAATGAAAAATATACATCCTAAAATACTACAAAAGAAATTTTTTAAAAATATCAATAAATGAAAATGAAAAACCTACAATCAAGTATCAAGAATCAAAGGAGAAATATTTAGAAGCAAAACGTGAAAAATGCAAACCGAAAAATGAAATAAAAATTTAAAAAGAATTAAAAAATTTTAGAAGGAAAATGAAAGATGAAAAAAAAGCTGATGGATGAAAATTTATAAAAAGACTGCTTCAAAAATACATAACTGATTTAAGAAAACTAAAAAAATGGAAAAAATCGAAATAAAGCAAATAATGAAAAAAGTAAAATGAGAAAACAAAAACTTAAAATCGAAGAAATGATTACTAAGAATTGAATTGGAATAAAGAGAAAAATTAAAGATTGAAAAGAATTAAAATAGAAGAGGAAAAAATAAAAATGAAACGAACAATGCGATAAAAATTTAAAAATGGAAAATACAAAGGAACAAAAATAACAATGAAAAATGAGAAATGAATTCTAACTAATAGGAAAATAAATAGAGAAAACTGCGAAAGAAAAAAAAGTAAAGAAGGTGAGAAATGATTTATTAATTCGCGAAACATGAAAACCGAGAATTGAAATATAAAATTGAAACGAGAAAAGGAATATTGAAATTGCAAATGTAATAGATGATAAATGAAATACAGCGAAACAAAAATGACAAGACGAAAATTTAAAATGGACAGAAAAAAATGAAAAATAAAATATAACAAACGAGAAATTAAAGCCAAGAAAAGGTAAAAATGAGAAAATAAAAACCAAATATGAAAAAAGGAAATTAAAACTGTAATTGAATAAATAAAAAATAAGATGAAAAATAAGACAAAAAATTTGAAAAAGTAAAACGATAAATGAAATAAAACACCAAAAACGGATAATGCAAAATGGCAAATGAAAAATTAAAAGCGAAAAATGAAAGATTATTGTGAATAATCAGAACTAAAAATGATTTAATACTAAATTCGGAATGATTTTTTCTAGCATCAAGTTTTATTTGTATTTCGATTATAGATCTTTTAACCTTAAGGTCATTCGCCTCTTCGGGTTAGAAAAATCTCTTACGAAAAATTTCTAACCCAATGTGCGGGGTCGGGACCCGAACCCATCAGGTGCGCTGCGTACAAGGCAATCGATGTACCAACTACGGTACGCCCACCCGTGACATCAAGTTTATTATTTCTTTATATTCGAATCTTTTTTTAATTTTTAATTAGTTTATAATTATAAATTTTAATTTTCAATTTTTAAGTTTCCAATTTGAATTGTTGGTTTTGAATTTCGAATATATAATTACTGAGTACATTATTTCAATTTATTTATCTATTAATTTTCAATTCGGGTTTTTAATTTAAAATTTGTATTATTTTCGATTTTTAAATTTTGGTTTGCCATTTGCATTTTCCATCTTTCGTAATCATTTTTTCTTTTTTATGCATTTTTCATCAGTTTTGAAATCTCATTTTTCATACTTGGTTTTCCGTTTTTTATTTTCTAGTTTTTTAAAGTTTTTGTTTTTTTATCTTTCAGGGCTGACACCCTACAATTTCCAAATTTGTATATCAAATTTTTCATTTTTACGTTGTCTATGTTGCATTTTTCATTTGCTAATCGCTTATTTTTTCTTGCTCAATTTTACTCTATATTTTCCATTTCAACATATAGTTTCCGTTTTTTTTATTTTTTCATACTCATTTGTCTTTTTTTGTTCATTCATCATTTCCCATATTTCAGTATTCATTTCTTGTTTTTCATTGTTTATTTTTCATTTTTCTCTTTTTCCTTTTGTATTTTACGTGCGTAACTCTTTTATTTCATTTTTCGGTTTTCTGTTGTTCATTTGTCGTGTTTAATTTTTTCCTCTTAAATTTTTCACACTTCAACTTTAATGTTTTCTTATTACTATTTTAATTTTTAATGTTCATGTTTTACGTTTTAATTATTCGTTTCTCATTTTCTATTCTTTTTTCGTTTTTTAGTCTTCATCAAATTTAATTTTTCAGTTTTCATATAGCAGTTTTTAATTTTAATGTGTATATTTCTCCTTCTTTATGTTTATTTTTTATATTATATTTTTATTTTTCATCAATATTTAATTTTGCATTTTACTATTTTTTCTTTTCCATGTTGTATTTTTGATGTTCAGTTTTTTCATTTAATCATTTCTCATTTTCCTTTTGTTTTGTTTTCCATTTTGCATTTTTCTCACATGGCTTTAAATTTTTAATCTTTGATAATTTTTTTCTAATGTTTCCTTTTTATTTCTTCATTTATAATTTCCGTAATTTTTAATTTATTGTTTTCCGTTTTTCATTTCTCTTTCGTTTAATTTGTCATTGTTCCTTTTACATTTTCAGGTTTTAATTTTTCATTTAACTATTTTCATTACAGCGAAAACCTTTTTTATTAATTCTTTGGTGTATTTTAGGCTGATAAAAAGAGGAGACTGACAAAACTGGACAATTTCAGGCTTTAGATTTTAATTTTAATTGCCAGCCTTGAGTGCATGTCCCATGGGTGGATAACCATATTTCTTATAAGGGAAATCGAAAGCAATTCTTTAACTTACAATTCGGTACAATTGTGGTAAGAGCAACTGTTTAGGGGATTTCTAGTTTACCGCAACCCTCAAATAAGTTAGGCTTGACGGATGTTAGCCAGAATATATAGTGTCCAATTTCTAACTTATTTTTAGCTGTGACGGCATATGGTGAAAAGTGCGTTGTAGTTTGCTCTTTTTTGTTGTGTGCAATACTGGCCGATCGCCATTTAATTATACTGTATAAAATAAGAGGTATTTGGCTCAAATGAATATTTCGCGTTGGAAAAATTTCTGCGTTGATTACTATACTTTGATAGGTTTGAATGGATATAAAATAGAATCATAACAAAATAAGTTCAACACTCTCCTGGTTCTAGTTCGATGTCCATTGTATTTAGAAATTTCTGAAATAACCTTTCTTGTAACGCATTTTACTTACATACATATGTCGGTGATATTATTATTTGCCGTCTAGACAGCTCATGACATAAAGAATGAAAAAAAAGTTTAATTTTTCGTTCATCGTATATCAATACATGAAAATTTTTATAAATTCGGGCATATTTTGCACATTAGGATAAAACTCCCACGAAGTCAAATTTCTGGTTATACCAAGTTGAATTAGTTAGAATTAGTTAATTGCCAGTATTTGGAACAATATAGTAAAAAAGTTGAACAAGATTGTTCAAAAAAGTGAACCTCAAATGAACGATGAAAAAGCAATTTCTTCAAACTGTAATTGAAAGCAGGGTCTCGTTCGCAAAAAACACCTCGCCAAAAAAAATCAAAGAATTACCGTATCACCCAAAACGACATGATGAAACCTTTTCACCAAACCCTATTCCGATAGGTCAACCCGAGAATGGCAAACCTAATAACGTGTAGAGCGCTGTTTTGCCTATCCCAAAGTTCGCCAATCCACTTGTACACCATCAGTCCCTACCTCCAGTTGTAACTTGGCATGAGAACCCCCTTCGGCAAACAAAAGTGGCGACTCCATCGTACCGAGTGCAGCATAAAGCTAACCTAACGAACGAACGAACGGCATCAAGCCTTTATGGAACAGATGCCAGCGCACAGCAGAGAGGAAAAAAAACCGACGGCACTAAGTCGACGGAAAGCGCGAAACAGGTTACATCAAGAGCTTTCCTTACCCCCCGGCCAGACCGGGCACTGTGTCGTTCTTCTCCTTTGCCCATCCCAAGAAGGGTTTAATTTTTTGGCCTATTCATCAGTTACGAACTCCAGTCCTTTCCTGGCTTGCCACTTTCCTACCGCCTTGGTTTTCCTTAACCGTGGTACCGCTATCCGGGACGGACCGGCACATACCCTAGCTATAGATATGATCAGGAGGTCCGAGGTTGCGAGTGTACCTAGTATGACCGTGTTTCGAAGATAGCGAAACAATTCCACCAGCACCAGCATCTTTGGAAGGGTGATTATTATCTCTTGTGATCGCTATTCCGCTGCTCCTCTCCTGCGCTACCGCGCAGGTGCCTGTGACGGGTATTGCCAGAGATAACCCCTGCAGGGCTTCATGGGGTTTTTTTGCGATGTTGTTCTTGTTGTTGTTGGTGTTGTAACCGTTTTGCGATAGATGCCAAAACATGAAACCTAACAGTTTACAGTCGGCTTCAAAGTAGCTCGATTTTAACTTCCGTCGAATTGCAAATTGTTTCGATGGCAAACCTACTCTGGAACTAACATTTGCTTAAGTTTGCTAGGTTTGGTTGGTTAAAGGTATACACGAATGTTTCTTTCCCTTTTGTTTTGGGAACTATTTTTCTCGTTGGCTGCTGGCTCTGACTAGGACAGGTTCAGAAAGATTAGTTAGCCGTTTTGTCGAAGTTTGTTGGGTCACAACATTAGTCTATTATCAGCACAGGTTCACCTTTTGGGCAATAATTAACATTAATCATTTGATAGATTGCGTTGTGGAACGGATTAGTGGAGAGTTGGTTCTTGTGCTAATCTATGTTTGCCCGAAAGGCTAAATATCAATCTTCTAGCTTGGATCCAATAACGAAATTGAATTTCGATTCTATTTAATATTTTTCCTTCTTTACCGCATGAGCTGACCATTCGTTCGTTGATCTGCTATTGGTTTTCTCCTATACCATAAAAAATAACTTGCCACTTGTTAGGCTCGTTGTAATGACCATATTCAGAAAGATCATATTGAATGACGAATATGAATCAATCGTCTCAACTAAATAACATTCGTGCATACAATTCTTTCAACTTAGAAATATTTAAGTGAACTGCTAATAATGAAATGATTTTTGATTGATGCACTAACTTCAGCAAAGCTGTAGACAATAATATAACAATTCTGAGATTTTTAGCGGTATTAGAGTTCATTAGGCACATATTTCATTCAACTTAGCTGAAAAAACTATTTAAATTTAACTAGATAATTTTGCAGAATTTACATCACCATGTGCGTTTTGAAATATGTAATTTTGAATATAAAGTTGGGTTTAACGATTCGATTTCATTTCAGCTAAAAAACGAAAATGGTAATCCAGCAAAATTAACAAGACTAGCCAAAAAGGCACAAATTTAATTATCTAGTTTCTTCAATTCATTTATTTGAATCGGCCCATTATGTTACTTTACTGATCCGGGTACAATTATTGAATGTTTTACAAGGAAACATAAAATGTGAAAATGAAAAATGGAAATTTTGATACGCAAAATAAGTACAAAAAAGTGGAAAAAAAATTAAAAAATTAGAATGATAAATGAAAAATGGAATATAAAAAAAGGCATCTAAATAAACAAAAATTAAAAACAAAATGAAAAAATAATAAAAAGCTCGTTATGCAAAATAAAAAAATAAATAAAAAAAGAAAAACTAAAAATGAGGAAAAGAAAAAAAATAAATAACAAAGAAGGAAAAATGAGGAAATGAATAAATACAAAATAGGACATGGAAAATGTAAAAAAAATATGATAATGGATGATGGGAAGTATAAATCAAAAATGGATTGTGTGAAATTATCGATTGCATAAAAACAAATAAAATAAAAATTATAGTAGGAAAATGGAGGATGAAAAATGGACAATAAAAAATTTAAAATGACAAACGGAAAATAAAAAATGAGAAATGAAATAAGAAAATAAAAATAGAAAATAAGAAAGTGAGAGATTAAAAATGAAAAATTAAAACTGAAATGCGAAAAAGATATAAAAAAACAAAAACAGATTAAAAAAATAAAAACAAAGCAAGAAAATAACCATGAATATAAAACATGGGCATGTACTGAAAAATTGAATTAATTAAAAGAAAAAATATTGATGAATAAGCAATACTTGAAAAAACTGATTAAATTTTGGAACGTCAATGAAAATAAATTGAATTAAACAAAAACTATAAAGTAAATATAAAAAAGGAAATACAAAACAGGTATCAGAATGATTTATATAAATCAATTTGACAAAATAAATAAACCAAATAAAAAATAGTGTGAACACAAATGCACAGAGGGCGCAAACACCAACTTTTCAACGGAGAGGGATGGAAATTGGGTATGTCAGGAAAATTAGTATTAAAATTATCGAAATAACAAAAACAGCAAAATAACACAAACAACTAAATGGGGGCGGGCATAGTGTAGTTGGTAAATCGATTGCCTTGTATGCAGCTTACCTGGGTTCGAATCCCAACCTCGCACATAGAGTTAGATTTTTCTAACCCGAAGAGGCGAATGACCTTAAGGTTAAATCCTCTATAATCGAAATAAAAAAAAACAACTAACATTACAAAAATATCAAAAAATAACGAAAAATAAAAAAAACTAACATAATTATGATGACTAAAAATTAAAAATTAATATTATAAGAAAAACAAAAATAACACAAATTACAAAAAATAATAGAAGAAAGCAAATATAATGAAATAACAAGATTCCCCAAAACAATCAACAGAAGAAAAAAAATACCGTAAAATATACATACATGAAATCAAAATATACGCCAAATTGCGAAAATAATAAAAATGCAAAAATTACAAAATATACAAGAAATACAGAAAATACAAAATGTGTCTAAATTACTAAAAATGCAAAAATTTATAAATTACGCATGTCACACAAATTACCAATATTTCTCAAAAAGTACACAAATCCAATAATACTACATTCAGAAAAATAACTAACAGCAAAAATAAAAATCATAGGATATTGTAGAAAATAATTAAAATAATTAAAAATAATTAAACAAAAATTACCAAAGTAAAAACGCCAATATTTCCAAATATTCCTAAAAATACATAAACAACAAAAATATAAGAAATACAGAAAAAGGAAATATAAATAGGATTTTAAAAAATTGCAAAATTTCCAAGAAATTCACAAGAAATACAAAAATTATAAAATGTGCATAAAATACTAAAAAACACAAAAAATTACAAAAATATTTAAAAAAAACTGAAACAGCAAAAATATCAATGGCAAAAATGACAAAAAATAGCAAAAATAAACGAACAAGCAGAAAGTACAAAAATGATTAAAATAAAACATTGCAAAATCATAAAAAATCAAGCGATACATAAATTACAACTAAATGTAAATATAACTAAAATTTGTAAAGAAAAAATGCAAAAATAACAAAAAATACTAAAATTATACACATTACAAAAATTACAAATAGTAAAAAATACACGAATAACAAAAATACAAATGATGCAAAGGTAAAAAACGAAATAAATTACAAAGCTAAAAGAAATAGCGAAAAAGCAATAATAATGCCACCAACAATTTTCTAAACAGTTACAAAAATTGCACAAAAACGAACATAGCTGAAACTACCCAAATTTGAAAAAAAAAAATAAATAAAAATAAGAAATAAGATTCTGTAAATGAATAAGTGCGAAAATAGCAAAATCTGCCAAATTACAAAAAATGTTTAAATACCGAAATAACAAAAGGGATAAAAATGGCACAAAACAAGAATAACGCAATAAAAAATAACAAAAAATATACGCCAAACATAAGAAAAACAAAAAAGTACAAGAAATCAATATAACCGAAATACTGCAAAAACACAAGAAAACCTAAAGTAACAAAAAGCACAAAAAATGCATAAAACTCTGAACAACGCTGATTTCAGAAATTACAAAAAAGGAAATGCAAACAATACAAATATTACAAAAATCCAAATATTACAAGTATTACGAAAAGAGCATAAAATACTAAAAAATGCAAAAATTATTAAATTACGGCAATAACAAAAATTACCAACATTTCCAAAGAATTGCAAAAATTAGAAAAAATACACAAATTACAAAAACACTAAAATTACAAGAACAACAAAATAAAACTTAAAATGCAAGAAATACAAAAATAATAAAATGTCCAAAAAATATTAAAAAATACAAAACCTACTCAATTACAGAAGATTAAAAACAAATAAAAATGCAAAAAGTAAAAAAAATACGAAAATTACAAAAAGTGTCAAAATACTAAAAGACACCAAAATTACGAAAGTATAGGCATACAAAAACTACAAAAATAACAGAATCAGAAAAAACATCAAAAACAACATTGACAAAAAATAGCAAAATAAAAATTATCGAAAGAAACAACAAATGCAAAAATAATTTAAATAACAGAAAAATTTCATCAGAAATTACAATTGTAAATTTTGTATATTATATACAAAAAATAAAAAAAATTGCTGATATTTCAAAAATAGCAAAATTTACAAAGAGTGCATATATTACTAGAAAATGCAAAAGCTACTAAATAACAGAAAATTTACAGTAACAAAACAGCAAAAATAACAAAAACATAAAAATTTCAAAAGTATTTATTACACAATAGAAAAAATAGCATAAACAACAAATCTATCTAAATTACAAAAATAACAAGCATACAAAAATGGCAAGAGATAAAAGATACAGCAAGAGATTGATGCTAATCGTCGACAGCTTTTCAGTGGTGATCTTGCGTGGCTTTTCTTTTGTCGGTTCTCATGGTAAAGAGGGACAAGTCTGTCCTTGCCAAGAGACATGCTGGTGAACAAGAGTGATTCGTATTTTTGCTGCCTACGCTCGACCCTCATCAGCAGAAGACAAAAGCTAAACCCGTAAGATATTAAGCCTGCTCCAATGACCCTGGTACTGCTAGCTTTCCGATAAGATTTACTTCACATCCTTGCTCTCACTGGGGGTGGGCGTAGCGTATTGGTAAATCGATTGCCTTGCACGCAGCGCACCTGGGTTCGAGTCCCGACCCCGCACATAGGGTTAGAATTTTTTCCTAAGAGATTTTTCTAACCCGAAGAGGCTAATGACCTTAAGGTTAAAACCTCTATAATTGAAATAAAAAAAATCCTTGCTCTCACTTGAGTACTATGGCTCTAATTTTCATAACTTTCCCTAACTAGTAATCTCTAGCTAATTGAATGTCGTTAAAATGTAAAAAAGATAAAAGATAAAAATAATATTAAATCCCAAACGCTACGAAAATTTAAAAATTACATGAAATACAAGAACTGCATCAATTACAAAATCCAACGAAATAAGGAAAATTACATAAATTTTAAAAAATTACTCAAATTACATAAAATACAAAAAAAAATATTATAAAAATTATAGGTGCAACTATTCGTCATTCGCCACTTTAGAAAAACTTCTATCTCTACGTGCGTCGATTGGGAATCGAACTCGGGTAAACTACGTTCAAAGTAATCAACCTCACAGCTCACCCTTTTACAAAAATTGCATAAACAGTAAAAATAACACAACCAATAAATCTTACAAATTAACAAACAATAGTGAAAAATAAACAAAAAAAATCACAGGGTTGTGTACAAGACACGACCACAGTTACATTGAAAATGCAGCATTGTTAACCCTTGAAGGCGCAAATATTTTTTTTCCATTATATATTCGTCCTAATAAGGACAATTTGCCAATAACTACGTTTTGGGATACCTTTGAAACAATTCGAACCTTACCGGCGATTCGTTTCTGCTGCATACACACAGACTAACATTCCTCTTTCGCAGCTCACGTCAAATGAGCACTATGTAACACAAGGCGATCTCTTTTATCAACTTTTTGGTGCAGATGGAAGGTCATCCTTTTCTACGACAAATCAAAATATGTTCATAGTTCTTTTTAGTGTGGCTTTCGCTTAGTGGCAGAGGGTTGCCACATTCACTGATTTTCGTTAAAGCTTTTGCAAAATCCATCGGGTAGGTAGATTATTTTGAAGAATATTGGCATATATTATGATTCACTGGTAAAGGTTCAGAATTACCAAGCACAAATTTAATACAAGTTAATAAAAGGTATTTTTAATTGAATTCTTTTTCCATTATATATTCGTCCTAATAAGGACGGTTTGCTAATAACTATGTTTCGGGATACGTGACGAGAATCCTTTGGAAAATGGAACGACTTGAGCCTTGCCTGCACGGCTGATACGCACGGCATAAATCAGCAGCTTGCCATCTCGCTTCTTTTCCGCCATCGTCGTTTGAAGCCAAAATCCTTCCAGCGCACACAGACAAACGTTCCCCTTCCGTAGCTGGTGATCTAATGAAAGGTCTAACAACTATCCTACAAGCAACAATAGCAATAATCCAATTGGTTCTGCCAGCAGAGCAGCCATGGCAATGAAGGAATTCGGTCAAAAACATTCCTTGTATATCAAGCGATGAAATGTGTAGGACGCTTATGAATGTCGAGATGAGGTCCGTGTTAGGGAAAATCTTGAGCAAATTTGTGAATGTTTTCCCTATTTATTGCATATTTACGGATTTTTCAATAGTGTGCTAATAAAATACACAGCGAAATTTGATAACAATTTTTTTACTGGTAATTTTTAGAATCGATTGGTGTTCGAATCATGAAAATCCATCAATAATAAACAAAACGTAAGCGAAAACATTGTCTGTTTTCTTACATTTTCTTAATGTTTTTACAATAATACGGATTTTTCAATAGTGTACAGTTGAGATACCAATTTATAGTTGCAACCAATTTTTAAGTTGAACTTCTCTGAATCTATTAGTATTTAAATGACGCAAATCCATCAACAATTAACTGCGCTGCAGTCGTTAAAAGCTATACCACATTTTTGTGAAGCAGTTCGAAATAAGATCTTAATTTTACACCTAGAGTAAAGCATTTTCAATGCTAAAAGTAAAGGACGCACCCAGCTTTGAACTCACCCCTTACGCATCGTAGTAGACTATAAGCACTGACCTGTTTTTACGCATAAAACAGAGCGTTAAAACTCGTACAATGCTGTCACGTGTGTAATGAATAAGCCACCATTCTGCGTAGCAGACAGTAAATAGAAACTCGGCGTGCGTTGCTATACCAACCAGCATAGGCACGGGAATGTGGTGGGAATCCTTTGACAGTGTGTTGAAGAAACGTATGTACGTATAGCAAGAGATGATGTGATATTATATGCTTGCAAAAATTGCAAGCGATGCTAACATTATTTGCAAGTGATTGTCGCTTGCAATTATTGCAAGAGATTTTTATTTTGGGTGTGCGGAAAACCATACGCCGAACCAACCTAAACATATGTACTTTACTCAAAACTAACAAACAGCCCCCGATATCTGTTGCTAACTGACGGACAGTTCTTCAATCAAAAATTGCTGCCACTAGGCCCGATTAGAGGGGGAGGCAGTCAGGGCAATTGCCCTGGGGCCCGGGTCGTATTTGGGGGGCCGCGTTTTTACCCGGAAGATGGGCGTACACGTCCGGTATTCATAAAAGAGCAATAAAAATAGCAATAGTAATTTCTTTGTAATCATTCGCCTTATTAAATTGTTATATGAGGAAAGCGTTAAAAAATGAAAACTTTATTTGATGACATTTGTTAAAACAAACGTTCTTAAGGGAGTTGTCTGCTTGGAGTTGTGTACAAGTTTAAAAAACGAGTTTTATTGCTTGAATCGATTGAATACACTAAAAAATATTGAGAAGCCAATTCAAACTATTTTCGAAGAAAGCAATAGAGCGTACGGACAAACGCATCCGTCCTCTTCTACGTTCACTTCTTTGCTGGTGGTGCCGGTTGTTGGCTTGGAGACACTGGGCGTGGATGTTGTTGAGTGAATATTTGTTCCTGTCAGATCCGTAGATATTCGTTTTCTAGCCGTTTGTGGCTTTGCATAAGATAACGGTGTGCTGTTTACGGTTATAATAGGTGGGCTTTTCTTAGCTGCTTTTGCACAAAGTTTTCCGTGGTGCAGTGTCTTTTTGTAGAATTCCCGCATAGGAATCTTCCATGGTTGCATAACCAGTGTTGTCTGATGAAACGTCCCATTTTCGGTTGATCCGCATAAAATGGTTATGTATGAAAAAGTTGGTTTTTACGGGAGCATTTTCATCACAAAAACCCGGGAAAATTCGAAGCGACAGCTTTTATGGAAGCCATTTATCCGTATCATGACATAAATTTGTTAATCACGATGTCAGGGGCGTGTGGAGATAATTCGTGTAAGCACGTATCTCTAGAGCCCTTGCCTATATATACGGGGATAATGTTGTTAACGTGGCAGCTTTCGTTGGTGTGCTGCACGACTGTGCTTCTTAATGTTTAATATGGTGCATTTGCAGGGCGTTAACTTCTCCCGGACTGAGTAGAATCTGCACATTTAGTAATTATTTCACTTTACGAGTATCTGGTCTCACAGGATATTTCCATAAATTAATAGCAACACAATGAGAAGATAGACTGATTTTAATTAACTGGTGATTAAAATGGATAATTTTTGTATTGTTATAGCACGTTCAAGGAATTTTTCTTCTAAAAGTGTATTGTATTGAGATAGAACTATGATTTTGGGCCTCGCCTAAGTAACCACGTAGCATCATTTAATGGCTTTAGATATGTTCTATATTTGCATTCAAAACATACGCTTTACGGCTTCATAGTTCTATAGAGAACATTAAAGCACACTTAGTACCGTAAAAGGCAAAATAGTGTGCCAGAATAGAGCTAGTTCTGAAGCACCTTAATGGCTGTCAGCAATGTTAATATAAAGCCGTTAAAAATAACTTTTCCCTTCTTTATCGACACTACAAAAGAAAAAAAAACTTTCGATAATATACTCACACTTCCGCTCTTCTTTCGTTTGACGTGCCGACTGTTTAAATTGACGATTTAGTGCCTATAGAAATGGGGTTCAATCCGCAGTTGAAAAGCTCGTCCCAATGTGGTATACGCGTTTGATCACTGATCTGTGAGAAGATTTGCTTGTATATTCGGTTTAATCCAAACTCTACCTGGACGTTTAGTTGAAACTACGAAAACGTGTATTATATTTGCAACTGGATTTTTTTCGAAGAATAGTACACAATTTGCATTTTGATTTTACGTTTATTGCATCATCAGTTCACTCTGATCTCTCTTCAATTGTCGAATAAATCTTTCGCATCATCGTTTATTACAGGAAGGCATACGAGTTTAGGTGATTATTGGAACGCATAGGTATATTTGTTATTGTTCGGTGTCTCAAAGCACTATAAGAAGATTCTATATTTGCATTTAGAATTTTCTATGAAAAATTCATATCATTTATGCTCAAAAGTTTTTTAGCACGATGTCTATGTTCTGTATGTCGATATAGTGCTAAATTTAATGTTTGCTTGAATACGGCTAGTTAGCAATAGGAATGCTAACTTATAGTCAATCTAGAGTTTTAAATTAGTGCTTATGGTTACTGGTCACCAAACGCGTATACCAAATTGAGACGAGGTTTTCGACTGCGGATTTAATTCCATTTCTATAGGCACTAAATCGTCAATTTTAACAGTCGGCATGTCAAACAAAAGAAGAGACGAAAGGTGGGTACGTTATCGAAAGGTATTTTTTTCTTTTTCTGTGTCGATAAAGAAGGGAAGTTATTTAAAAAAACACAGCTCTACGTTAACATTGCTGACAGCTATTAAGATGCTTCTGAACTTGCTCTACTCTGGCACATTCTTTCGTCTTTTCCGCTACTTTTCCTGAGTATGGCAATTTAACCCGATTTGGATACCATGGAATAAGAAGCTGTCGAAATTCACCTTTCTGGCACGCTATCTGTGGATGTGGCAATATGAGCCAACCGCAGACTAATAGAAACCACGGACTCACGAGTTTCTCATGGCTGAAGAGGTACTAACTCATATTAAACTAGAGGACTTAGGTTTAAAAGGGCCCGGCAGTAATACAAGCCTTGGGGCCCGACGCGGCTCTTGACGGCCCTGAGTATCTCGAAATCAGCAACCAGCACACTCAACGAAACAACGCTCACGACTACGCGCAGTACTTCAAAACTGCTAACAATTATTATTTGCATGTAAGACGATTGCTGTTTGCAGGAAAAATTAATTCCAAATAAATTTATTCTAAATCTCTTAATTTTAAAGTTAAAATTCCAAGTTACTTAGTCTATTTCACCGTGACCAGTATATACATACTCTCAACTACGATGGCAAAAACAAAACTTTTGATACACACTTCGTCAAAGTGATTTATGTTTGGCGAACTGCTACTGCAAAAAATAACTTCTCTCGTGGTAGTTTTTTGTGCCTTATTTCCTACCTTGATCCAAGATCCAGATTAGCAGTAGTAGCATTTGATGCATCACAGTTTGCAACCCGGCCAGCAGCTAGCAAGCCAGTTAGCCAGCCAGCCAGTCCGTCAGTAGTCGCAGTGGCAGAACAAAGCGCTGCCAGATGACAGCAGCTAGCAAGTGCAAACATTCAGCGTTCAGCGGGCATATCTTTGAACCAGATCACACCTGTTGATTAGCAGCGCGTAGGTACAGGAAAGCGACGACGACGACCAACTATGCGTGGTTTGTTTCCATGATGTCGCTATAAATGTAAATAAAAACTAGTTGTCTTGTACTTGAATTCCCGTGCCAAAGTGGCACGCACGAAACGGCGTCGATCTGAAAAGGAATCTTTCAATTTAATAAAAAAATTCTAGCTATTTTAATCATTGATAAGATCACCTATTTGATCCTCAAAAAACAAATTTGAGTTTCGATTTCGTCTCATCAGTATCGTGGTAGGCCGACTTGATCGTCTTGGCTCGCTGTTAGACTTGTCCGATTCGATTAAAATTTGACTCTCCATGGAACAGACTCAGCGGTAGGTGAATTGTTATCAAAATTTTGTAAAAGTAACTAAATTTCTAAATGGACGCGAAAAAAAACCTTCGCGGTTTGTTGTCAGCGGCACCTATTAATCATCGACTTAAGCGGCGAGTTTCCTCACATCATTCGTTAAACAACACACGACAACCTTTCCAGAGAGTAACCCTTGCCTCCGTCTGATCCCAAGTGAACCAGGTACGAGAGCGGCGGAATGATGGCACCATCAAACCCCCGAAATGATGGCATTAATCGATGTCCACCTATGCAAAAATTAGAAATTCAAATCTCCGCTAACCCAGTTACGATCCTAAAAATACATACGAGGACGCGAGAGTTGCGCCTGTACCCACCTTCAGGGACAACCAGAAAGCAGTTTCGCAAAAAAAAAGTCAAAATCGACGAAATAAACAGCAAAGGTCAAATCAGCGACGCAACAAAAAAACTGCCATCTCTCGATATAGCTACGATTTTATGTGAATGCAGTCCCTGTGAGAGGAGACACCACAAAAGTAGCCATGTCGTGACCGGAGATTAGTTTCGCTTTAATCCACCACCTCCTAGTTCTACACGACTGTTTGCATATGTGCTGTGAAGCACCCTCACAAACAGCAGCTCCGATAGAGTTTCGGACCAGGGGAGAACCGGCCCCGAAGAGAAGAACCTGTTGCGAAAATTGCTTGCAGCGAAAAGTAACTGGACTCACACCTTTCCAATAACAGCAGCAGCAACAACAATAAAACTGAAATGTTTTGCACTCAGAATCTTGCCAACTGAAGCGCATCGAAAAAAAATTGATTTTGATATCAAGTCTTTCACCACCGGCGGGGCAGGTTTCGTTGCCCTGCGGGTTGGATGACGGGGGGTATGCCCTCCGTACCGTCCGGTTAAACTCCGGAAAGCAACGGAAACGAGGCAGGGGTGGGGGTTGCTTATCCCGATGCTGTACTTCGATCCGATAATGTGGATTGGGAGGATATTAATAGCTGTCTAATGAGCTGCGACTTACGTCTCCCGATTCGGCCTGCTGCTTGTGGGTATTGATTTATTGGCTGGTTTTCGCAGTGACCCCCTTCTTTTAACTAGGCACCTCAACCCCTCAACGATCCAAGGAGCCGGGCAGGGAAAACAGTTAGTTGTTTTATGTATGTACCAGTTCGGTTTGACTGTTCCGATAGAGATCTGTTCCGTAGGTAGTTTGACCGGGAGCTAATTGAAGCTGATGCGGACGCACTTTTAAAGTGAATAGTCAATGCCTTCTAGCTGACATTTAGAAAAAAAATTAAACACTCTATTGTTAATTCCATATTAAAAACCGCCGAACGATCCGGAACCGTGCGCAACCCTGCAGCACATCCCGCGGACGAGGGGTCGGGTGGGCGCTCGGCCAGATGTTGTGTGCGTAAACAGTCTTGTATTCAATTTTGAAGCCGGAGAGGAAGAGAACGAACCCGAAAAAAAACACAACAGTGCGAAATAAAACAAAGAATCGAAAGAAAAAAAAAAAGAATCCGGAGATCCGCCGTTGAACTGAGTGAGCTGCTTTTAATGTTTTTAGATTCTTCTAAATTGAGGCAGCAGTAGCCCCATGTCCGCAACCCTGCCGCACCATACCGAGTACCGAGATCATGAGTTGCTACGATCCAGGCGCACGAAGAGTGCTTCTCGTTCGTACGGGGATGATCATCTGCATCTTGCTTCTTCTGCTTGCGCTGTGTGTCTCCTCGCTCGCCACTCACCAGCAGCGATTGGTTCTGAAGAAATAGAAAGGTGGAAACATTTGTCTCGGTTTAGAGTGCGTTGGTTTGTTGCTTGCGAAATTTTTCCTTGCGGATCGTACCAATGATAAACCGTAAAAATTATGAATATTTTGAAAATGGGTTTTGCTTATTTCTTAAACAAGTTTTTAAATCTACAAGTAAGTGGGTGAAAATAAAAGTCGGATGGACAGAACCAGCTTCGTAAAATCCCTTTAATTATCGTAACGTGTAGAAGTTGACTAAAAACTACAAAGAACAACCCTATGTGATTATATAAACTGTTGTCATAGGACTGAAAGACAAATCCTTTACTCTTTAACTTGTTTTAATCCGTTAGTCATTTATTCATTTACTCTGACTTGAATTTTCACAGCGCTACTCCGAAAACGGCAAAATACGTATTTTTTTGGAGATATTCCGATTCCTGAATTGCACCGATAAAGGAGCTTCTTGTAATAAACATTTTACTTCGCCTGTTATTTTTGCTATTCCTTTAATTTATATTTTTTTGCTATTTTGGTTTATTTTATAATTTGGCCAAATTTTTGATTGCTATTTTTACTATCTTGGCTGTATTTTTTAGTTTGCCTTATAAAGTCATTATATTGAAAATTTTGGCAATCTTTTACTATCTCTACTACTACTTCATCATTTTCGCATTTATTTTTTTGCACTGTTGATTTTCGATACTTTTTTCAGTTATTCCTTTTGTATTATTTTTAATTCGCTTGTTTTTTGATAATTTTGTTAATCTTAACAATTTAGAGGTTCTTTGAATTTTTTTTAAATGTTGCTATATATATATTTTTTTTAATGCTTGCTGTATTTTGTTTTAATTTTTGAACTTTTTGTTTTCTCAATAATTGCAATTTTTGATCTACTTTTCCTTTTTTCAGTTATATTTTGTTTTGTTGAGGCGGGTTCATGACGGAATCCGTCAATTGGAGTCCAGAGTGTCCTTTAAAATTTCTGAACCCCTAAAAAAATATTGAGAACCAAGACTTGAAAACGCTTCCAAAACACTTTTTTTTCTCAAGATCAGTCAAAGCAGAATCATAGTGAGAGTTGAGAATAAAGTTTTTTTGTAAACTAGTTATTTCGACGAATAAAATAACATTAATTTCTTTTTTTTTCTTTTTACCGTTTACTTTTTTTCTTGATTATTTTCTCGTTATCCTTTTCTGTTTTCTTTTCTCTTAATGTTTTTTTTGTAATTTTTTCGTTTTTTATGTTTCTTTAGCTTTTTCTTTCGTTATTGTTCCATTCTTCCTTTTCATTTCCTTTTTCCTCTTTACATCTCATCTTTTTTCCTTTTGCTTTTTCCCGTATTTTCCTCCTTTTCTATTGGTTTTCCTTGTTTTCTATTGACGTATCCCTTTCTTCTTTTAATTCTATCTTTCACGCTTCCTTTCCTCTCTTTTAATTCTCTCTTTTTATTTCTCTTTTCCCTGTCTCATCTTGCCAAATATCCTTTATTTTTTTCCTTTTTACATGTCTCACAAAAGAAATGTATAGGATTCGCTTTTCAATGATGCTTTTACTTTTATTATTTTTTTCGTTTTAATTATTTTCTTCATTTGGTTTGCTTCCTTTTATTTTCTCCATTTTCCTTTTTCCCTTTATCATATTTATTTTTGGTGTTTTCTTTTTACTTTGGTTTTCATTCAGTGTATTTCTTTCATTGTTGTTTTCTTTTTATGTTCTCAGTTTGCTTTTATTTTTGTTTTTCGTTTTTACTCTTTTCTTTTCGATTGTTACGTTGTAGTATTTGATTTTTCCTTTCTCCTGTTTCCTATGCCTTTTCCAGCTTGTTTATTTGATGTGCCCTGTTTTATCCCTTTTGTTATTCGTTTTTTATTTGTTCCTATTTTCTGTCGCTTTTTTCGTTATTATAAATATTTGTGCATTTTGTAATTTTTTCTCATATTTCTTTCTTATTTGCTTCTCTTTTCTCTATTCTTTTAATTTTTGTCCTTTTCATTTTCCTTGTTCCTGTTAGCTATTTTATATTTCTTTTAAATTTTGCAATTTTCCTTTTTCGTTTCTGCTTCTTCTGTGTTTCTTTCTACCTTCTTTTGATTTTTTCTGCCCTCCAATTTTTTTTCAATTGTTTTTATTACTGTTAGCCCTTTTTCTGTTCTAGTGTTTTTCTTTTATTTTTTCTATTTCTTTTTCCCAATATATACGCGAACGGAGGTCTTAGAGGAATGTACGTAATGTTTCCAAGATTTTCTTCCATTTAATTCCACTATGTTTTTATAGTTAGATGCACTTGCACTTCTCTATTTAACAGATACCGGTATTTCGATTACTACTTGTAATCTTCTTCAGTGTTTGTATCAGTCTATAGGAAATTACGGGATTGTAAAGTCGTTTTATCTAGGGAAGCGGGTAGGCTGTGGTCGGTCGGTATTTCTTTTTTCTATTTCGGTTTTCTCTTTCTTTTCTTATCTTTATTTTTTCTTTCGTCTTTCTCTCATTGCCCTGTTTTTGTTCCTATTTGAATATTTTATTTTGATGACTTTCTTTTTCCATTTTCTCTTACTGTTTTTTTTCTCTTTGTGTTTTCTCTTTTCTGTTTCCCATTTCCTTGTTTCCATTTTCTTTGTACATTTGTTATTTTGTATTTTTGTATCTTTATTTTGTCATTTTTCCTTTTGTCTTCCTCGGATTGCTTTTTACCGTTTTTTCTTTTCTTTTTGATTTTGCGTTTTACCATTTTACAACGTTCATTTTTCTAAGCGCTTTTTGTTCAATTTTATTAAATTTTATTTGATATATTTTTCCGTGTTACCATTACTTTGCGTCCTTTTTCTTTCGTCATTTTGCCTGTTTTCTTCTTCGTATCTTCCTTATTATCTTCTTCTGTTTTAATTATGCCTTATTCTCCCCTCTTTCTTTTTTTTCTTATACGTTTTCTTTTTTTCAATTCAAATTTTTTCGTTTTTTTCCTTTTCCTCTTTCTTTTTAGTTTTGTTTTACCTCTTTCTTTTTCTATTTTATTTTTTTCCGTTATCCCTTTTCGCTGTTCCGTTTTACTCTCTTCTTTTTCCTCTTGCTAGTTTGATTTTCCTTTTCCTCTGTTCCTTTTTATCTTTCTGCTTTTTTAGTTTTTCCTTTTTGGTATTTCTTTACTTTGTTTCTGTTTTATTTTCAATTTTTCGTTTGTTCGTGCCCCATTTTTTTATTTTTGTTACAATATTTTAATTTTCTTTTAATTAATTTCAAACTTTTTTCCTTTATCCGTTTTTCTTTTTAATTTTTTCCATACTCGTTTCCCCTTTTTGTTTCTCTGTTGCTTTCCCCTTTTCTAATTTTGCTATTTTAAACAAAAATATCGTTTTCATTTAATCTTTTTCACTTTTTATCTTCCTCATTTTCATTTCTTTATTTAACTTTTTCTCTCTCTCTTTAATTCTTTTTTTGCCTGTTTTTATTTGTTTTATTTTTTCCTTTCCCCTCTTGTTTTACCTTTTTCTTTTCACTTTTTTCCCATTTCCGGTTTACCTTTTCTATTTTTCCTTTACTTATTTCAATTTTCTTGTATAGTGTTTTTCCTTTTAACTATTTCTTTTCGCTTTCATCTATCTTATCATCATTTCTTTTCTTCTCTTCCTCATTTTCATATTTTTACGTCTCGTTTGATATTTGATTTTTCTGGCTTTCTATTTTCGTTTGCTCCTTTTGAAATTTCTCCCTTTTAGATTTCTCTTTTTTTCTGCTTTTGTCATATTTGCTTTTCATCTTTCCTGTTCCCCTTTTCAGTTCGCCTTTTCTTTTCACCTTTTTTTGTTTTCCATCGCATTTTTTTCTTCCAGCCCCTTTTTTACTATTTTTTCTTTTTTATATTCTTTTGCTGTGTTCTTTTTGCCTTTCTCATATAAAGAAAGGCTATGCAATCACTGTAAAAATCGACTTTTTAACCGAGGCCCGGAGGGCCGAGTATCATACACCATTCGATTCAGTTCGTCGAGATCGGCAAATGTCTGTGTGTGTGTATGTATGTGTGTGTGTATGTGTGTGTATGTGTGTGTGTGTCATTTAAACTCACACAATTTTCTCAGAGATGGCTGAACCGATTTTCGCAAACTTAGTTTCATCTGAAAGGTATAACGCTCCCATAAGCTGCTATTGAATTTTTAGTTCATCCGACTTCCGGTTCCGGAGTTACGGGTTGAAGAGTGCGGTCACACAGCAAATTCCCATATAAACTGGTACCACCATGATGTTCAAATGATGTAAAACATATTAAAATTGATGTAACATTACTCTAGTTTGCGGGTCTGGATCACTAATGATCAATCAAAGCAGCTTTGACCACATTGGCCACCTATGACGGTTCATGACGCCCTCGGGGAACCCGCCAAGTTCCTAAGCTAATATCACACCCATTCCACAACGAATTCTCTACCGATTTTTACGAACTTAATTTCAAATGAAAGATACAGTAATGCCATTAACTGCTGCTGAATTTCATTCGGTTCTGACTCTTGCTTCCGGAGTTACAGGGGTGTTAGTAAGGATACCCTGGAATTTACCATATAAATCGGTACAATCGTAATACCTCAGAGGGTAAAAACTATTGAAATGGTCACCAAATTACTTCTAATCGTAGATCTAGATCACTGATTGCCAATCAAACATTCTTTGAATATATTGTCCACTATCGACGATTCCGGAAGTCCAGAATTCCGGGCATATTCCACAATTAAAGTCACATCGGTGATGACTGAACCGATTTTCTCAAACCAAGTCTCAAATGGAAGGCAAAATATGCAGTTGAGTATTGCGTAGCCGCCACTCCCCCCCCCCCCTCCCCACCTTGCCCTTACACCTCCCTCCTTCATCACTCCCCTCTTCTTGGATCACCCTCACTCCCAGATTTCCTTCATCCACCCCGTATACCGAAATAAGATGAAGGATTTCTGACGCATCCTCCACACCCACTCTACTACTCACCCCATTCCCTACACGTTCAAACGCATTCCACCAACCTTTGCAAATTATAATCACATGAAGATAACATTGAACTCATGCTTATTAAGCTAATTAAATATTATTCTTTTGCCTTTCTTATATAGAAAGGTTATGCAATTGCTCCAAAAACCGATTTTCTAACCGAGGCCCGGAGGGCCGAGTCTCATATAACATTCGACTCAGTTCGCCGAGATCGCAAAATATCTGTGTGTATGTATGTGTTTTTTTTTTTTTTTTACAATGGAGAAGACCTTTATGTCCTAGCCCAGTACACGTGCTAACGGTAGGGTCCAATCTACCACACGGGGTGCACTGGGGGCGTGTCGGACTCGAATGGTGACCAGCCATTAATACCGACTAAACTCCATTGGGCTCCGCCATCATTCCTCCCAGGAACTACCTCTCGGTATTACTTCTGGGGGGATGGCTGTACTAAGTGTACTCATTCACTCTCACTCGCGCGATCATACATCCTGTATGAGGCTTACTTGGGTGCTCTCTCAATCACACTTTGATTCGCTCTCAAACACTCCCACATGAGGCTGACTTTTGTGCTCACCTTTTACGTTCCATGCGAGGCTGACTTGTGTGCTCACCTTACTCATTCCTTGCTAGGCTTACTTTTGTGCTCGCCCTACCCACCCATGTGAGGCTGACTTGGATGCTCACCCTATCACCTGATTCACTCTCAATCGTGCCACTCTATTGTACCTTTGTCACTCCCTCTGGCATCCCATGTGGGACATTTTTCTTAGGCCCCACTTCTGACATACCATGCGAGGCTGACTTTTGTGCTCACCTTTTTCATTCCTTGCTTGCGACCAACCTGTGAGGCTGACTTTTATGCTCACCCTTAACATGCAGTGTGAGACTGACTTGGATGCTCACCCTTTCACTCCTCTGCCACGCCATGAGGCATCGATAGCTTAGTTCCAACATACTACGCTACGACCCTCCCGTCTTGGCATGAGGCAGTCCACTTATACGCCTATACACTCACTCTTCTGTCTTGCTTCGGGGTGGCTGGGTTTACCCCTTACGCGGTTGCCATTCGCTGCGCCAACCTACCTCGGCATGAACAGACCATTCAGGCCGTGCCCGCCGTCTGTTGCTCGGTTCGCCAGATTACCTGGAAATCTGGATGGTAGCAGTCGAGACTGCGTTCCACTTCTCCACCGTTTGACACATCCGCTGAATAAGGGTATCCGGGGTTGTGTCCCAGCCACAGACGTCAAGCATTGCTCTTCTTTCGACGTCGAACCGATGACATACGAACAGTATGTGTTCGGCAGTTTCATCTACACCTGGGCAGTCCGGGCAGACTGGGACCTCCGCGTGTCCGAACCTGTGGAGGTACTGACGGAAACAGTCATGGCCTGACAGGAATTGTGTCAGGTGGAAGTGAACTTCCCCATGGGGTCTTCCCACCCAGCTCGATATGCTAGGTATCAGCCGGTGGGTCCACCTACCTTTCGAGGAGTTGTCCCACTCACGCTGCCATCTGGCGACCGAGGTCACCCTGGTGCGCTCGCGAGCTCCCCTATTTCCACGTAGCTCAAAGCACTCCTCATCTTCCCGAATGACCAGCCCGACTGGCATCATGCTCGCTATCACGCAGGATGCATCGTGTGATACCGTGCGGTAGGCAGATATCACTCTGAGGCACATCACGCGGTAGGTGCTCTCCAGTTTCTGTAGGTAACTGGTTACCCTCAGTGCTCTTGACCATGACGGGCCGCCGTACCTGAGGATAGATACGGCAACGCCTGCCAGTAACCTACGTCTACTGGCGCACACCTTTGAGCTGTTGGACATCATTCTCGATAGTGCCGCAACAGCAGTCGACGCTCTCTTGCACGTATAGTCGACATGGCTGCCGAAGGTCAGCTTGTCGTCTATAATGACTCCGAGAGACTTCAGACTTCGCTGTGAAGTGATCGCGACTTCTCCCACATGGATAACTGCATGTTGTGCCGACTTGCGGTTGTTGACGATAACTACCTCCGTCTTATGATGAGCGAGCTCCAGGCCTCTCGCGCTCATCCATTCCTCCACCGTGCTAATCGCGTGTTCTGCGGTTAGTTCTACCTCAGAAACTGACTCCCCGTAGACCTTCAAGGTTACGTCGTCGGCAAAGCCGACGATCTTGACCCCAGGAGGGAACTTCAGTCTCAGAACCCCGTCATACATGAGGTTCCATAGCACCGGGCCTAGGATCGAGCCCTGCGGGACTCCGGCGGTAATCGGAACCCTTTTCTGACCGGCATCGGTCTCGTATAGCAGTACGCGGTTTTGGAAGTAACTTTCCAGGATCCGGTACAGACCCACCGGTAGGCTAAGCCGGTGTAACGAGAGCGCGATGGCATCCCAGCTTGCGCTGTTGAATGCATTCTTCACGTCAAGTGTCACTAACGCACAGTATCGAATACCTCGCCTTTTTCGTTGGATCGCTATCTCGGCAGTATTTATCACTGAGTTGAGAGCGTCCACTGTGGACTTACCCTTCCGAAAGCCAAACTGGTTGCTTGACAGACCGTCCGTACCTTCCGCGTACGGGGTGAGCCTGTTGAGGATGATCCTCTCAAGCAGTTTGCCAGTCGTGTCTATCAGACAGATTGGTCTGTACGCCGATGGGTCGCCTGGCGGCTTCCCGGGCTTCGGCAACAGCACCAGTTTCTGCCTTTTCCATCTATCGGGGAAACGGCACTCGTCAAGGCATCTCTGCATAGCTAGCCTGAACATGTTCGGGTTCGCTATGATCGCTGCCTTGAGAGCGTTGTTCGGGACTCCATCCGGCCCTGGAGCTTTGTTCATTGCTAGGGATTTAGCCACTGCGAGTAGTTCTTCGTTCGTCACTGGAGCCACCATTTCGACCGTGCCCGCACTGTCTCGTAGTGCAGGTGGCCAGGGGCTTGTGGCTCGAGACGGGAAGAGTACTTCGATAATCGTTGCCAACCGGTCCGGAGACCGTTCAGGGGGTGAGGAGCCCCCTTTGGTCTTGGCCATCACAATCCGGTAGGCGTCGCCCCACGGATTCGCGTTGGCACTCTCACACAGGTTGTCGAAACACGCTCTCTTGCTGCTTTTAATAGCCTTGTTAAGGGCTAATTTCGCAGCTCGAAACACTTCACGGCGGTTCTCTCTTGCATCCTCGGTGCGAGCTCTTTGCATCCTACGTCTAGCTCTGAGGCAGGCTGACCGTAGAGCTGCAATCTCGGCACTCCACCAGTATACCGGGCATCTGCCGTTTCTTGGCAGTGTTTTTCTCGGCATAGTGGCGTCGCACGCGCGTGATAGAACAGCTACCAGCGCATCCCCGCTTAGACTGTCGGTGTTGGCCTCCAGTCCCAGGGCCGCGGTGAAAGCTTCGCTGTCGAAGTGATTGGACTTCCACCCGCTTACCTGACAGGGATCTCCCGCCCTCGGATGCTGCACACCATAGTTGATCTTAAAGCGGATTGCTAAATGATCACTATGGGTGTAGCCTTCGTCTACCCTCCATTCCATGCCTGGAGCCAGACTCGGGCTGGCAAAGGTCAAATCAATCCACGCCTCCACTCCGTTTCTACGGAATGTACTAGCGGAGCCATCATTAGCTAGCACAGTATCGAGTTTCGCAAACGCTTCCATTAGCGCTTGACCCCTGCTATTTGTACAGCGGCTGCCCCACTCCACTGCCCAAGCGTTGAAGTCTCCCGCTATTACTACCGGTTTCCGGCCCACGAGGTCCGACGAGAGCCTGTCGATCATCTGGTAGAACTGTTCTATTGGCCACCTTGGTGGGGCGTAGCAGCTGCAATAGAACACACCATTGATCTTGGCAATCGCCACACCCTCGGCGGAGGGGTGTATTACCTCTTGAACCGGGAACCTTCCCGTTGTACAGATTGCCACCATTCCAGACCCGTCCGACACCCAATTGCCGTTGCCGGCAGGGATGCTGTACGGGTCTGATAATAGGGCGACATCTGTCCTCGACTCCGAGACCGACTGCCACAGCAGCTGTTGGGCTGCTGCACAATGGTTAAGATTTAGCTGTGTGACTCTCACGGCTTCTTCTTATTTAACTCGCCGAAGGGACACGAAGGTCCGCCCATAGCATGTTTATGGGCTTGCTTCTTAGAGGTGCAGATAAGGCACTTATATGCCTTAGTGCACCCCCGCTCTTTATGCCCCTCCTCGCCGCATCTACGACATAGCTTACTCCTGTCTAGGCCTTTGCATTCGTAAGCTTTATGGCCGGATTCTAGGCACCGATAGCACCTGTCCACTGAAGGCGGCTGGGGTATACTGATAGGGCATACCGACCAGCCGATCTTCAGCTTCCCTTTCTCGGTTACCTTTTTGGCATCCGCATTGAGTAGCCTGAGGTAGGCTACTTGGGTGCCAGAGGGTCCGTCCCTCAATCGCACAGAGGCCCGCTCGATTGTGACGCCGCATTGCTCCTTGACGGCTGCGGCGACGTCTTCTGCGGTCGCGAACTCGTCCAAGTGTTTGCACTGGAGAGTTGTTTCCGCACCTAGCGACCTGATTTGGGCGCCCTCTCCAAGGACCTCTTGGGCCAAGGCCTTGTATATTGCACTTGATTGTGCGCCTCGCTTCAACACCAGGAGCATCTCTCCCGTGTTGGTGCGTCTTACGCTACGCACATCCTGCCCAAGGGCCGAGAGGCTTTCGGCCGCTTTCATCGATTTAAGGACATCGGCGTATTTGTCCTTGTCGGTTTTTAACCACAAGGCTTCGCCTCTGTCCTTGGCCTTCCTCGCAGGCCGCGGTACCTCCGGTTTCGGTGCCGGCTTTTTCTTGGTAACCAGCGTCCAGGGGTTTGAGCCCCCCTGCCCCGGTCGTGCCGGGTTGCTGGTACCATCGCTCTCAACAGCGAGGTCACTCTCGCCCTCGCTTACCTCACCCAGGCGGCGTTTGACCTTGACGGTTGCACGCCGAGTGGTGTCGGTTTTGGCACCCTCTCCTGGCGACTTCCTAGGGCGCTTCGCATTCGATGCCGTCTTGCGATTGCCCTTTCCCTTTCCCTTCGAGGGGAACTCGGTCGCCGCTCCGATCGACGTGGCTGCTCCATAGAAGGTAAAGGCCACTGTCTGTGAGCCTCTATTAACCTTCTCTCTTTCCTCCCTATTGGAGGCCACTGTCTGGGTTTCTCTGTCGGGCCTCTCCCGACATTCCACCCTCTCAACATATGCCTGCTGTTCCTGTCTTGCGACACGAACAGCTTTCCGGAGCTCCAGAAGGCTCAACTTCAACTCCTTGGCTATATTCTGCTTTCCGCTAGCGAAGTCGATTATAGAATCGAGTTGCTTCGCTACTTTGCGCATCGCAGCTATTGGCCCCTCCGATGCATTGGTAGGGGTATTGCCTACCGCTGCTGGGGGGTCACTGGTGCTTTCGAGTACAGCACTCATCGTTCCACTACTCTCCCCACGGGGGGGAGACCTCGCCAAACCACCTCTTGCGAAGGGGTTTGGCACCTCCGTCTGCTTATTTTTATTTTTATTTTGCTCCATGAAAATTCCCACGAGTAGCGCGAGAAATATATGTCCGCCACGCCAGAGCTCCGCATTAGCGTGGTAAGGGACGCTTACTGTGGGGGTTGCCCAGGTACCCCACAGGCTCCGTTAACGATCGAGCATCTTTTTCACCCCCTCGATCACTCATCCCTCGGCACGGGTCGCTTCACGCCTTGGAATTGGGGTTATGCCCTACCTTGCTTTACGTGGTGATCTCGGCCCGGATCATCACAACCATCCTCCTTTACCAGGGCTTTGGACCTGTAGCTCTGGATCTCAATAGTTCCATGTACGTATGTTATTACAGGCATGCTACTATTGGGATCCGTCATTCGCTAGCGGAGTTGTGTATGTATGTGTGTATGTATGTATGTGTATGTGTGTATGTATGTGTGTGTATGTGCGGATTTGTTAACAAAATGTCCCCATCGGTTACTCGGAGATGGCTGAACCGATTTTTACAAACTAAGATTCAAATGAAAGGTATAATATTCCCATAGGTTGCTATTGAATTTCATTTTCAACCGACATCTTGTTCCGAATTACGAGTTGAAGAGTATGGTTACAAAACAAAATTTGTTGATTTTTCCAAATCGGTTTCTCGGAATTTTCTGAACCGATTTTGACAAACTTAATTTTAAATGAAAGGTCCATCAGCTGCTGTTGAATTTTGTGTGGATCCGAGTTCTGGTTCCTGAATTACAGGGTGATACGTACGATCACGCAGCAAATCCCGATTCTAACGAATTCTGCGATGAATGTAAAAAGGTGATTTTTTTTCCAAAATGTAAACACAACTGTTGAATTTGTAGATCTAGGTCCCCAACAGTCATTCAAAGTCTCTTTGGCCACACTGGCCACCATCGACGGATCCGGAAGCATCCAAAGTCAGAATAACGGTTATATTGGTTTCTCGAAAATGGCTAGATTTGCTCAACTTAGTCTCAAATGAAAGGTGTTGCGTCCCCAGAAACTGATATTAAATTCCATCTCCATCCGACTTCCAGCACCGGAGTTACGGGTTGTGGAGGTCGATCACATAGAAAACTCCGATTCAAACCGATACCGTGATGAATGCAAAAAGGTGCTCTTATATATACTTACCAAGTGTAATAAGAATGAAAGACATTTCCATAAAGTTATATTGTACGAACCAGCTATTAAATCATAATTTGGAGAAATGAGAAAGGCACAATTGCACCTCTAGGTGGATTAAAACAGGTTTTTCTATTTCATTTTAATTTCAATTTTCTTTTTCATGTTTTCTTTTTTTTAATTGTTTCACTTTTCTCACTTTTAACTTCCGATTTTTTCTATTTATTTATTCCATTTTCCTCTTCCTGCCCTAGTTTCACAAATTTATTTCTTTTTTTTCTGCTTCCCTTGCTTTTTTCTCTTTTGGTTTTCCTTTTTTTTCTCTTCCTTCATTCAATTTTCTTTTTTCTTTCATTTTTTCGTCATTTCTTCATTTTTAGTTTTCATTTCTATTTTGCTACATCTGTTTCCATTTTTCTTGTACTTTTGTCAATTTTCGATTTTAATATTCTTTAGTCGTTTTTCATATTCAAGTATCTCAGTTCATTTTTGACATTATTTTATTTATTTTCCTTTTTTCAATTTCCACGTTCAATTTTCTGTTACCATTTCTTTGTCTACCTTTTCTTCCACAATTTCACATATTTTCTTAATTTTATTCCCTATTTTTTTCTTTATTAGTTTTTCTTTTCCTCCTCTTTCTCTTTATTTTTTCTTTTCTCGTTCATTATTCTTATGCCCTTTATTTTTCCCCTTTTTTCGTTTTTCTCTTTTCTCCTTCCTTTTTGTTTTTTTTCCTTCTACATTAAATTTTTTTGTCGCTTTCTCTGTTCGCTGTTCCTTTTTGCTTTTCTTTTTATCCCTTTATTTTTTAGTTGTCCTTTGTCCGGGTTCCTTTTTGTATTTTCAGTTTTCTCTTTACCTTTTTCTTTTAATTTTCTTCCATTCGTCTGGTTTTTTAATGTTCTTTTTTTGTTGGAGACGAACCACTGCGACCAGTATTTAGATCTATTGTGATATTGTGGTTTATGTTCTTATTCCTTCTCCTGTTTTTAATTTTTCACGTTTTGCTATTCCTGTTTCTTTTTATTTTTCTCATTTTTATTTCTTCGTTTTCCGTCTCTCATTTTTCTGTTTTCGGTCATATTAAAATTTTTAAGTTTCCTAGCAATCCTTTTTCTTTTGGTCTTTTGCACTTTTTTGGTTTACCGTTTACTTTTTAGATATTTGGCTTTTCTTTTTTCATTCATCTTTTTCACTTTTTCCTTTCTTTATTTTCCTATCTTCTTTTCTCCCTTTCCTCTGTTCTTTTATCCATTTTTCGTTTGCCTGTTTTCTGTCTTCCTATTTTATTTTTCCATATTTTTTCTTTCCCGTCTTGTTTCGTCTTTGTACTCTCTCAAGGTTTCGTTCTCATTATTCCCTTATATTGTTTTCCTTTTCCTGTTTTCTTTTCCTTTTTCGATTTTTTACATTCTTTTAATATTTTTAATTTTCTCTTGCCTTTGTTCTTCCTTGTTTTTTTTTTAAATTTCCTTGTTTCTTTTTGCTTTTTACGTATAGAACGGAAATTGATAACACAAACCCAACCTATTCGACACTATTTGATGTCGGAAGTATTTATGTTGCTTGTTTCAATGGTACGGTCTGCACTGAATCAAAGTATTGCTTCGGGTGGAGCGTTATTGTTTTTTGCTCACGAATTATCCGCACTTCGGATGCCATATAATTAGGAACAGAAACCTTTTCAAAAGAAATTTTAAAAATAAAATTAGTATTTTTATTGACAACAAGTCTTTAAAAATCATGGAAAGTGTAAGTGGAGGTTTGCCCACTACTCGAGTTCTAGTTTTAATCTGCCCGGCTGACCCTTATTGACATGAGAATGCACATTTGGCAGGAATTCCATTTTCGTTTGTCCCAATCAGTGTTAAAAAATTTAAAAAAAAAACATTTTTTTGGCGAAGACATGCTTATAACTAAAAATATTCTTCCGAAAACTGCACAGATAAATGGTTAAATGTGGACACCTTTCATAATACGCCGTGAGATATACGTTTAAATTTTTGGTCGGCGTTCTTCGTGCGTATTTTTTTTTCTATTACGGTAAAGCGCTAGTTCTTGGAAAGCAAAGTTTCGGGATTGATTGTTAAGCCACTGGCAGATGTACAGAGATCTACCCTACAAACTATGCTGCCTAACAACTGGCTGATGTAGAATAGAATTGAGATAGCAACCGTATCAATGCGTGGCAAGAGAGCGAGCGGTGCAGATTGAATTGGTAAATTATTTAAGTAAAATAATTAGAACTATCGTAATATAACAACTATCTCGTAATGGTCTGCCTGCCTGGTGGAAGTAGAAGAGGAGGAAGAAGAACAATTGCCGACCACGAATGGATTGAAAGAATTGAACCGACTGTTGAATGAATTGGAGGTGGTGAAAATTATAGATACTTTATCTTTTTTGTTTCTCTGTACGCGGTAGGATAATTGACCAAAGCGGATAGGAAGTAGAAAAATGGCGGTGGAAGTTACATTTCGGTAGTGGCTGGCTTGCAGTCAGTGGGTGGAAATTAAATGATACGTTGATTGTAAGGGGGACGGTCCAAGTCTCGGACTCCACTCCAACTCCAAGAATAACGCAACTGAGTAGGTTATGTGTCGCTGTAAGGTATGTGGATCGGTTTCAGTACTGACATTTCGACGATCAAAACGTCTAGTACTCTGGGTATTTTCGCTGATGATTAGGTGTCTTGGCAAAATATCTTGAGAAGGTGTGAGCATTATTTCGACAAAATTGGTTTTGATTTAGATAAGTATTAAATGATCTAAATGAGTTTTATCCTTTGACAGAGGCATCCTAGTGAAAACTTTCACGGAAAAATCTCTTGTTTTGGTATTGTTGACATATAATAATAATAATAAATTATAGTTAAAATAATTTGAAGATTCATCAGAAGAATCATCAATAAAACCATTAGACAATTCTTCAGAGTATTCTATAGAAGATCCTCCTACAGTTTAAACAGCAGATTTTTAAGATATTCTTCAGAAAATTCTGCAGAAGATTGTTCAAAATAACCTTCCGAAGATATTTCAGAAGATTTTTTTTGTTTCGATTGTAAAGGATTCTTTTTACGCTTAGAACAATTTCTAACATTAGATGAGAGGTTTTGGAAATCGAACCACAGAAGATTCTTAGGATTTATCAGAAGAATTGTTCTGAAGATTTTTCAGAGCATGTTTCAATAGCTTGATTGAAAAGTTCTTCTTATGATTCTAAGAAGAATTGTTCTGAACTTTCTGCAGCATACTCATTAGATGATTCTCCAAAAGATTAGTCAAAAGTTACATCAAAATATTTTTCTACAGGATTGATCAATGATTTCGTTCGAAAGAATCTTCTTAAGATACGTCGGAATTCTTCAGGCGATTTGTTAGAGAAATATTTGGACGATGTTTCGAAGTATTCTTCTGATGATTTTTCGGATGAATCTTCTTAAGAATTAACAGGAAAATTATTCAGAAGATTCTTGCATATAATTCTTCGGAAGATTTTTCATAAGAAATTTTTATAAAATTTTCTATGGAATATTTTTCGGAAGACTCGTTAGTAGATTCTTTTGTATATTGAGCAAAAGACTGTTCAGATAAGATCTGCCGAAGATTTTTGAAAGGTTTGCATAGCGGATTTTTCAGACGAAATTTTATAAGGTTAATCAGAAGAAAAACACGTTTTGAATATTCTTAAAAAGGACCATCAAAAGATTCGTTGGAAAATTCTTCAGAATATTCCTCGGAAGCTTCTTTAGAAGATTGTTCAGAAGATCCTTCAGCGGATTTATCTGAATAATCTTCTTAAAATTCATCAGATAAAACGTTCAGAAGATACGTAAGAGAATCCATTAGAAGATTCATCAGAGCATGCTTCAAATGATTCTTCAGAAGATTTCTTTAAAGGTTCATCAGAAGAATTTTTTAACAGTTTCTTCATCAGATTTTTATTAGTTTCTTCATCAGATTTTTATTCTTTATCAGATTTTAGAAGACTCATCAAAGTATTTTTCAGCAGATTTTTCAAAGAGGGAAAGGGGGATTGCTCGGAGGAGTTTTCAGAATATTTTTCATAAGCGTTTTCAGAAGATCCCATATTTTTTTTTTGAAGATTCTTCGCTAGATGTTTTAACATATTTGTTAGAAGATTCTTGAGAAGGTTGTTCCGAATATTCTTAAATAGATTTGCCAGAAGAATTTTCTTATCCGGAAGATTATTTAAGAGATCCATGTTTGGAGGATGCTTTTGACGGTTCATCAGAAAATTCAGCAAAATACGCCGCAAAAATGTTTAGCCGAATATTCCTTTAAAGACCAATCAGAAGCATTTTTCAAGAGATTCTTCCTTAGATTTGTAACAGATTGTACAGAATGTTATTCAGAAGATTTTTCAAAAGAAGATTGAGGAGTGTACTTATATCCGCTTATACAGTCGTTAGTGTCGCTTTTCTTGGTTGAACTATTGGAGGAAACTGGCTATTATTGTGCGGTCCAAATTGAATCAATAACAGTATGTTATCGTTGTTGTGTACATTGTTTGAGTTTTGGACAACAGTTTACAATCTTTCCACAACTTTCAGGGATAAACGATACGATGAAATTTAGACAGTCTGAATTTTTTCTCACGACCCAAAAGGTTCAGTTGTGTGAAACTTGGATGTATTTTTTAAAAAGAGTTTTAACCGTCTTAACTAGTTTAGAATAATAGAATTCAAGTCCATGAAGCGGTCAGTACTACTGCCACTAAAGTACTATTAGGAACGAGAATGACAAAATTAGAGGAATGGTTGTTACGACCGAGGTGATGACACCCATTCTAGGAGCCGAATGCTGGCAGCGGCTACATACCAAAATAGAGTCCGATATGATGAATTTAGGATTTTTTTTATAGTAAGGTTCGTATAGCTTCAAAAGCAGAGCATTGGTGTGTGGCACTGTGTGGGACTCACGATTCACGTTGCCGTGCCTAAACACTAAAAGCACTTACCCTTTTTTCGCCCTTTTTTCCACGGTACTAAATCAAGGTATTACTTCGTAGGAGGGCTCGCGGTGCTTTCGTCGTACCTCTTTCTTCTTTCTTCTGGCCCATCTCGGAACCTCACATGGTCCATGAAATGGCTCGACCTTTGAGCTCGATGCTTCTTGACTCCCTCTATTACGTCACCTTTTCAGCTCTCGTCTCCGTGAGCCGTTTAGATGCTGATTCCATGAGCCAATTAGCTCCTCGTTCCGTGATTCATTCTGCTCCCGGTCTTATCACGATCTATTCGAATAGTCCCCGACGGTGAACTCACCATACTCCGACCGAGGAATTTCTCCCAATACCGATACCCGCTTCCTTAAGCCATTTAACTTTTATCGAGATCTACTCGGATATTATCCGACGGTGAAACACCCTACACCGACTGAGAGTTCCCTGGCAGCGGAATTTCTCTCGATATCGAAGTTTGTTTCGTGAGCCAATTAGCTCCCATTTTTGTCACTGTGAATTCCCTGGTGGTAGATTTCTACCCGTTGTCTATGTTCGTTTCTGGAAGCCGTTTAGGTCCCCCGCTTCGTCCCGATCTACACGATCTAAAACCCGGCGGTGGATCTAGTCTACTCGCAAGGAACTTAGTGGTTTAACGGCGGCTTTCTAGGCCAACTATCACCCTACGACCTTCTTCGAACCTAGGGCATTCGAAGACCACGTGTTCCGGTGTCTATCACTCGCTTACACACTCCGGGCAAAGGAGAGATGATGCATGTCCAAGCCGATGCAAGTACTTCCGGAAGCATCCGTGCCCGGACAAAAACTGCGTCAAATGGAAGCTCACCACACCATGCTTCCTAAGCAGCTAAGCTTAGGGTAGCCGAGGAGTAACTGTATTGGTCGTCAAAAAAAGTGAAAATCGTGCAGAAGTTGATATCATGAGGTAGACGCTCTTTAAGCGGGGCGTCGGAGTAGTGGGCAAAAAAAATCGACATCTTTTTTATCCGCTTAATTTTTAGTATTGAACCTCTAGAACAATCTCCCGCAACCTCGGTGGTCATGCTGAACTTCTTTTGTTTCAAACAGCCCTGCATATTTGCTATAACACACGCAGATTTCAATCAATCGGCAACAATTTTCGAAAAACTGACAACAACGATAACAATACAGTGTAAACGATACACTCTAAAATACTTTTATCAAAATTTACCAACAGAAAATACCCAACATTTTCTAGAGCGTTTTTTTTCGTGATGCAATTTGATGTGGGACACCCTTTAATAAAGTTTTTTCTTGAAACCGAGTTTTTCAAATTGGCGAACACGATAACTCAAAAACTAATCAACGAATTGACTTGGATTTTTTTTATGAGATTGCACAATATATGTCGCCTGTCGATGAACCACAGACAACTGTGAAAACAAAATTTTCTCCCTATTATTTTGACGAAAATGTAATATATGAGATTTTTCGGTTTTCATGAAGCCATTTTCCGAAACTCGAACTTTATTTTTATTCTAAGTCTAAGTTTTACAAAACATATTGAATTTTCCGTATCAGACAATTTTATCGAGAGTTATCGTATTCGCCGCGGCGCTCCTCGACGTGGAAATGGTTGGACATCTACTCTTGGAACGCTGTGTAAGTGTGGTTCTGCGCGACTTCGTATACAATGAATGTATAAATAATTCTTAACATTACAAAAAAGATCCATTGTTGCCTTGCCTTCAAAAATCGAGGAAGAAATTACAGTATTTGAAAAATTCCCAGGATGTGCATAATTCTGAGAATTCCCAGAATTCTTAGTAAGTTTATTTGTTGGCAACTTTCGACTTTTTTCTTCTTTGAAACATGAGCAGTTCTTGCTAATTTTGTTATTGATTCCTGCCTTCATTTAAACAGTCAGCTCCTTCTTCTCCATTTATCTATTCACCAAAACTACGGAGATTTTATTTATATTATAAAGAATAGCCATCAGATCTATTTAAAGTTCTCTAATCGAAAATCTACGAACGGCTCAAAAGAGCCAAACTCATTCCAACCGATAGAATGCTAAATTATTCCAAATACAATTTGAATACTATTTTTGGTACCATCATCAAACCCCCAAGCGCGAAACGGGTCACCGACGCCCGTCCGTACATTTCCATTCCAATTCATTAAAATGTCACAGCAACTAATAGATTTTCAAGGACTGTGTCCCAAAAACTGCGCGAAATCGGCACACACAGAAACAAACAAACAAAAAAAAATCACCATCTTTCTAAAACCCATTGCAAACAAGAAGACCTTCGGGCGGTTTCGCACAATCTCGCGCATAATACACACTCTCAAACATACCCGCGCACGGTTCGGTTCGGCCGCACGAAGAACCGAGCGAAAAAAAATCAACGATCGCCCAGAAACAACGTTACGCGATAAGAGCAACCTCCCAGCCAAACATACAAACGAGTAACTAACTAGTAATAACAATAATAATAATAAAAGAGCGAGACCTTCTCTAAAACCTACGCGTTTTGTCGAGTGGTGAAGGAAAAGAACAACCAAACAGAAGAAGAAAAAAAAAGAATCGGCGGCAGCGCTAAGAAGCAGTAGGTATAAAGTTGGCGAAAAAATCGCGAATAAACAGCTAGTCAAAAACTTGTCTTCCATATGAGCTCGGACGGGGTGGGGTGGGAGTGGGGAGGACAGCACACACCGAAGTCAAAACAAGAAAACACGATCGACGCACACAGCGAAAACCCTTTTTTTTGGGAGAGTGGGTTCATCTAACAACATTAGCATTTTAGCACATCCCCCCGTTGCTGTCCGTGTCCGTCCTTCAAATCGCCGCAGCCTGCTTCGATCGTGTGCCCTTTTCCATGTCAAACCCAAACGCGCTGCCTGCTGGAGCGAGAAGCTGGTAGGTATGCCGGCAACCGAACCGAACCGAAGGAATATTTTCGGCTATTCTTAGCGAGTTTTTGCGTGATCATTTTTCGTTTGATCGTAACTTAGTTTTGAATTATGTGTTACCGACCGAAAGAGGCAAATAGGCAAACCGGCTGCTTGCTGATTGGCGGTAGTACACAGGGCAGCATGCTGAAAGGAGAAGGGAATGGGAATACGAATCGCACGAATTTGGTACTTGATAATAATCACGCGCGCGCGCGAAACCAGCGCCGTTGGCGAAGTGTGCAATGGTGGCGGGGATTTGCTCAGTTAGCGGCGGCGACGCGATCGACCGTACCCTTTGCCGATAGACGAAGGAACCTTTGGCGATCGTGTGTTTCTGTTTTTTTTCTTCTCTTCTATTGATGTTCCTCTCTGCGTGTGTTGTTTGCTTTATTTGACGACTGAATGGTGGTGTGCGAATGGGTTGCTGCGATTGACACGGAGTGTCTGTGAGTTTAGTAGCCGAATTTGCGAAGGTCTCTTTCTTTTTTTGTTCACTTGTTGTCCGTTGGGCTTGTGGGGCGAGTGCGAAATGCTTAGGGATGACACAACCGTTCGCAATTTGACAATTTAACTAATTCTTGAGCGTTTTTTCAAAACGTCATATCTGCAATGAGTTACTCTCTTTGTTTACTTTCTCTTTCGATATTTACGGCGTCACTATAACACTTTTCACTTATTTTACAGTACAGATCGAAAGACGGTGGTTTTAACTAGCATATTATGCAAAGAGTTGAGGGATAAATGTTAAAGTGACCGAATTATTAACAGAAGAGAAAGTAAACAAAGAGAGTAACTCATTGCAGATATGACGTTTTGAAAAAACGCTCAAGAATTGGGTTAAGCATTGCACTCAGACTCACACACAATGTGGCGGTCGAGAATGGACGCGCAAACAATGTGTTGTAGGTTGAAAATAATGTTGTCGATCAGTGAGCACTTAAATTCCGATGGTAGTTAAAATATTTCTTATCTGTTACATCGATTGTCATAGATACTATCGATTAACTATATCTAACATTACAATTAATACAAAAAACTCCATTTTACTAATACTACGACGACATAGTGACATTAAAATATAATTCTGTTCCATTTTGACGTGTAACATTATGTCGTTATAATCGTAACTGACATCTTTATTTCTACACACAAAGTTTGACAATAGGCAAAACATCGATTTTCCATCGATCGATGGGCTTCAGTTTGAGAAAATCGCTATAATTGCCATAAACAAACTGCAGTAGCAGTAAATAAAAGAAAACAATGCACACTGTCTCAGATATGATGCAAACTAAGATGCTTCTCGTTCATATGTAGAACAAATTATGTTCATTTTTTTACAAACGAAGTACTTATATTGACTACGATATATACATACGCCATGTCACCCTATTAGGTTCTTTGCTGCCACAGTCAATCTCACTTTTCTTGACAGTTCACTAGTACTGTTTACATGGAATTAGAAAAATTTTGTGGATGCCTTGGTAGCAAATCGTAAAAAAAATTGTCAAAGTAAACAGTACAAGCGAACTGTCAAAAATGAGTACCCGAGCACATTTGTGATGTCAGTGTAAAGTATTCAATAAACTCGCACGGTGTTCATGCATGATTTTCCAGCCCGAATACCATGGTAGCGCGGGTAATACTACCCACCTGAAAATTACCGAGTGGGTAATTACCCACTCGAAATTTTGAACAAGCTTATAATTTGAGAACTGTCACGCATGTATCTTGCGCGCATAAACGGTGTACGGAATCAAATTGCATCACTTTCGAATTGCTATTGAGTTGTACAAGATAACGACACAAATGAACTCACGATGAATGAGGTTCATGTTTGACATTTCTCGGTGGTTTGTTTACTTTGTCAGTTGCGTGAGTTCGAGTTCGAGTGTAACTACCATGTAAACAAACCACCGAGAATTGTCAAAGGAAGTTCATCCGGCTCATGTTGTGGGGTTATGTCGGTTGGTGTAAAACCTAATAACAATATTTTCTGTTGAAATTTCGGGGTGGAATTAGTTTACTGTCAAAATCTAAGCGCATCGTATCGTCCACTGATGCTTCCTTAGGCGCTATCGGAGAAAATTCCTCCATCAAAGTAAGTATCGTCTTTACGAATGGATACACTGCGAGCTAGGACCGTAGTTCCCTGGCTCTAGCGAACCTCACGCTCAGGATAAACAAAAATGCATCGAAAATGGACTGCTTCGCAAGGGGCCAACACAATATCATTTGTTTTCAAGTGATGCCAGATTCGGCTTTCTGCTAGCGAAGTGAAATGCTTATTGAGAAATAAAAAGTGACAAGAGGTCAATTTTTACAGTTTCTTCACATGAGAAACGAGGTACTGCTCACGTTCATGGTCAGAGTAACCCTGGTGTATGATCGGTTGTCTTAAAAATGGAGGACGATCCTTGAAATCGATTCTTCAATAAAACGTTATTTTGAAGAATCGATTCTTTAAACGAATTAAAAAAAAATCTTTAAAAATTCGATTCTTCAAACAGTCGATTCTTTTAACGATCGATACTTTATGAAATCTATTCTTTAAAAAATCGATTCGATGAAAATTGATTCTTCGAGTACCCTCTAAGAACGGTTGGTTTCAAAATTGTCCAATGAAGGACGTTCGTTGGACCAATTTGGACAACGTCCAAATAACCGTTCAACAAGCGTCCATAGTTGGACCCGTGTTGAACGATTTTGAAACAATTTTTTGGACGTCTCAGTGGGTAATGAATTCTTGAAATAATCAATTCTGAAAAAAAATCGATTCTTTAAAAAATAGATTCTTCAAAAAATAGATTTTTCAAATAATTGATTATTCAAATAATCCATTCTTCATAAATCGATTCATTGAAAAATCGATTCTTCAAAAATACCGATTCATAAAACAAATAGATTATTCAAACAATCGATTCTTTAAATCATCGTTTGTTAAAAAAATCGATTTTTAAAAAATCGATTATTCAAAAACTCGATTCTTCCAGAAATGGGTTCTTTAAAAAATCGATTCTTCAAAAAACGATTCTTCAAATAATAGATTATTCAAATAATTGATTCTTCAACTAATCGATTCTTCAAAAATCTTTTCTTTGCAATATTGGCTCGATCAAAGCTGATTTTTCGAGTACTCGATACTTTAAATAATCAATTCTTCTAAGAATCGATTTTTCAAAAAACAAATTATTTAAATAGATATTCCAAATAATTTATTAGTCAAATGATCGATTCTTCAAAAATCGATTCTTCAAAAAATAGGTTCGATGAAAATTGATTCTTCGAGTACTCGTTACTTTAAATAATCAATGTTTCTAAAAATCGATTCCTTAAAAAATTAAATTATTTGAATAATAGATTATTCAAATAATTAATTATTCAAATATTCGATATTTTGAAAAACGATTCTTCAAAAAACCGGTTCGATGAAAATTGATTCTTCAAGTAATCGATTCTTGAAATAATCAATTCTTCAAAAAATTGATTCTTTAAACAAGCAAATTATTTGAATAATAGATTATTCAAATAATTGATTCTTTAAAAATCGATTTATTGAAAAATCTCATTTTCAAAAATGCCGATTCTTCAAAAAATCGATTCTTTAAAAAATCGATTGTTCAAAAAATCGATTCTCAAAACAGTAGATCGCTCATAAAATCGATTCTTCCGGAAACGGGTTCTTTAAAAAATCGATTCTTCAAGAAAACGATTCTTCAAATGATAGATTATTCAAACAATTAATTCTTCAAATAATCGTTTCTTCAAAAATCGATTCTTTGAAAAATCGGCTCGATCAAAACTGATTTTTCGAGTACTCGATGCTTTAAATAATCAATTCTTCTAAGAATCGATTTTTCAAAAAATCAAATTATTTGAATAGATTATTCAAATAATTAATTATTCAAATAATCGATTCTTCAAAAATCGATTCTTCAAAAAATCAATTCTTTAAAAGACCGGTTTGATGAAAATTGATTCTTGGAGTAATCGATTTTTGAATTAATCAATTCTTCGAAAAATAAATTCTTCAAAAAACAAATTATTTGAATAGATTATTCAAATTATTGATAATTCAAATAATCGATTCTACAAAAATCGATTCATTGAAAAATCTATTCTTCAAAAATACCGATTTTTCAAATAAATCGATTCTTCAAAAATCGGTTCTTAAAATAATCGATTGTTCAACAGATCGATTCTTCAAATAATCGATTGCTAAAAAAATCGGTTCTTCCAGACATAGATTCTTTAAAAAATCGATTCTAAAAAACATTTTTCGAAAAAAAGATTATTCAAATAATTGATTCTTCAAATAATCGATACTTCAAAAATCGATTCTTTAAAAAATCGATTCTTCGGAAAACCGATTCTTTAAAACCTTCAAATAATCGATTGTTCTAAAAATCAATTCTTTAAAAAATCTTTTTTCGGAAAACGATTCTTAAAAAAAACGATTTTCAAGCAATCGATTTCGGATATAATCGCTTCTTTATAAAATCGATTCTTTCAGAAACGGATTTAAAAAAATCGATTCTTCACAAACCATTTAAAAAAATCGATTATTCAAATTACTACAAATAATCAATTCATAAGAAAATCTTTAAATGGTCGATTCCTTTAAACATCGATTCCTCAAATGATCCTTTAAAAAATCGTTTCTGTGAAAAAAAGATTCTTTGAAAAATCGATAGACTCTGCAAGTGATCAATTCTTCAAATGATCAGTTCTTCAAGTCTACTTTTCAAAAAATTCCTTAAAAAAGTGGGTTCTTCCAAAAATCAATTCTTCAATTAATCGACTTCAAATAATCCAATCTTCCTATGATCGATTGCGTAAATAATCGATTCTTCAAATAATCGATTCGTCACATATGCGATTCTTAAATAAACTGCTCTTCAAAAAATTGATTATTCTTAAAATAATCGATTCTTCATAAGACTGATTTTTAAAAAAAATGATTTTTTAATAACCGATTCTTCAAATAATCGACTCTTTAACAAATCGATGTTTTAACAAATCGATTCTTCAAATAAACGATTCTTAAAAAATCGATTCTTCAAGAAATCGATTCTCTAACAAATCGATTTTTCCAGCAATCGATACTTAAAAAACGATTTTTCAAATAATCGATTCTCCAAATAATCAATTCTTAAAAAATCGATTCTAGATAAATAAGTTCTTTAAAAGATTGATTCTCTATAAAAAACCGACTTCTTGAAAAATAGTTTCTGCAAATAATCGATTCTTTGAAAAATCGATTCTACACAAAATCGTTACTTTAAATATACGATTATTAACATAATCGATTATTAAGATAACCGATTCATTGCGAAAACGATGTCTCAAATAATCGATTCTTAACAATAGTTGGTTCATCAAAGCTCGATTCATCAATTAATCGATTATTTAAAAAATCGGTTCCCAAAAATATTGACTATTCAGCAAGTCAAATCTTATATTACTCGATTCTTTGAATAATCGATAACTCAAATGATCGATTCTTCAAAGAATCAATTATTCTATAATCTATTCTTCAAAAAATTGATTCCTAAAATAATCGATTTTTTATTTAAATCGTTTCTAAACAATTCGATTTCTCAAATAATCGATTCTTCAAACAATCGAATCTTCACTTAATTGATTTTTTTAAAGGCTTCTTCAAATAATTGATTCTAAAAATATTCGATTCTTCAAATAATTGATTCTTCAAAAAACCATTTCTTCAAATAATCGATTCTTAAAATGATTATAGAAGAAATTTATTTGTAAAATAATCGATTCTTTAAACAATCGGATCTTCCAAAATCGATTCTTTAAAAATCTTAGAAAAACAAATCTTTATAAAATCGATTCTTTCAAAAATCAATTTCTTAATTTATTTTTTTTAATCAATTCTTCCAATAATCGATTCTTCAAATTATCGGTTCTTCAAGCAACCTACATTTAAGATAATCGATTCTTCAAATAATCTTTCGAAAATTGATTCTTCAATTAATCGATTCTTTAAATAATTCTTTCGAAAATCGTTGGATCAAAAATCAATTCATCAAAATAGCGAATATTCAAAAAACCGACTCCTTAAAAGTCGATTATTCAAATAATCGATTATTGAAGAATCGGTTTTGTTAAAGCACATTTTAATCGATTTATCAAACACGATCAATCCCGGGTCAAACATGGATTAACATAGTTTTCTCAGCTCCAAATTTTACCGCATACAGGGCGTCAAGATTTATTAATTGTGGGTATGTAGCTCACTTATTTGCCATTAATCCTATTAGAACCCGTAGCATAAAACGGCGAACAGGTAGATTAGCCTTGTCAACGAGGAGATAGTTAGGTAAGACATAGGTCTTTATTCCGTTAACTGTGACTAATCCTTTTTATATTGTAACGGTATTGAATTAGCATGGGACTGGAAGGTGAAATATTTTTCAACCGACAGCATAAGTCACTAAAGTGATTTTAAGCTTGTCTGGACATGCCGCAGACTCAGGTGATTCGCATTTAATGCCAAAAGATGCTGACTCTTGCGTTGCAGAAGACAAAGAGTTAAGTAGTCGGGATACTCTAAGCTTGTTCATTGACCCTACTCCACGTTTTTCTACACTTTCCTTCTTCAAATCCTTGCTCTTCCTTGACTACTATGGCTCTTAATATTTGAAAAATATTTCACCTTCCAGCCCCTTGCTAATTAAATGTCGTTACAATATAAAAAAGAAAAAAATGTTGACTCACTCTAAGTCGTTAATAAAAAAGGGAAAAAACTGTGACTAATGTTGAATGCATTCGTTTGCAGTCTTCACTGCCTGATGTCCTTAAAACAGACAGTCCCGTACTTCAGCAGATTCACGCATATTAAACTCGTATCGGTGACCGCGCCGTCGATCTCAACTTCTTTTGTAGGTACTTACATACACGCGGTATACGGTATACGGTCATCGCTAGTAATGTCATTTGTTTGTTTGTTTTAGACTAGTTTCCACCAAGTGATTTATAAGGGCGAATCTTTGATATTTCGGTCAGAGTCGAATATCGTTGATTCAACGCTTTTTTCTTTGATGCGGACGCGAAAGAAAATCACGAACGGCCCGAATGAGGACCGTAGATATAATTTCAAGCTAAAGAATGGATTTTGTTTCAACATCCATTTGAGCGCGAAAGGAGCCTTAGCAATGGAAAGTCATTTTGGACGGACCTAGAGAACAGAAATAGAAATAAAGGAATCGGAAAGAGGAATGAAAGAGGGCGGCGTTCAAAGCAAGTGAGCCGACCTACGGTTGACCGTCGATTCAAACGAAAAAGTGGTCTAAATGGACCTCCGTACAGTGAGGAGGATTCAAGCATGTCGTTAAGGCTTTCAAGAGGAATAAACTAAATCTTTTACGCAAGATTGCAGGACTATACATGCACAATATTCAAAAGGCGCTAAATCGCAATAAACGACAAAAAGCTGTAAGAAGATCACGTGCGCGGAAGTTCTACACTCAACTGTTGATGAAACCTCATTGACTTGTTATGTGACTTATGTAAAAACAAATTTCCAACAGCTTCCTTTCCCTTTCAGCTCGTCATAAGCTCAACATTTCTGAGGAAGCTGGAAAACAGAATATATCTAAGTTTTAAAAAAAAATCATGATTTGGCAGGCAATTTGCTCGTATAGCTAGCGGAGCACTGCCTCGTTGGTGATAACCGGAACGGTCAATGGGCAGGTGCACTTGAAAAAATTCCTCCAAAAGCGTCTACTTCCACTTCTGAGATCTGACGATGGCTCTACACTTTTCTGGCCGAATTTAACCTTGTGCCATTACTCGAAAGATGATCTGGAGGGGTGCAAGGCTAAGGAGTTCAATTTCATGCCAAAATATCGAACACACCGGAATTGCAGCCAATTGAAGAATACTGGGTCATCATGAAGCAGGCTAAAAGTACAATGCCGGCCCTGAAAACAACGTAAGTGGTCTAAATACAGGATGCGTTGAACATACGCATTGTTGTGCATGAGTGTTACGTTAATTACAATTAAGTGTAAAAACTGTCTAACACAACAGTTCAGAAAGCAACTTATCGCTACAATTTACTTCACATAATTTGGATCGTCAAACGAAGTCGTCGAGAAAGGCGTCGTCGAGGACAGCTTACCAAAGACCAAACGATAATAATCATTTATCACATTCGTAGCTCGGGTATGCAATTGAATTGGACACATTGGACAGGAGATTGCATTAACTGTAAAAAAAGAAGCGATGAAGGTCAACCGCACCGAAGCAAGCCCGGAATACTGCCCGTCCACCTGTCACACAATCCAAAACCACGCGTTGATCGTTCCGGTTTGGGCTCCAACTCATGGCACATTAATTACAACCCATCAACATTTCCAGGCGGCGCGTGAGTGTCACCGTTCACCACCAGTAGGAACAACACGAACACCGGCTCCCAACTCCCTTGCGCTGCTCCAAACCCTCCAAAGGTTAACTAGCAGATGTAATCCGTCCGCATGGCACCTGCCAGCCATAGACCATAACCGGAACCACCGGACCGGACGGGGTTTTCCTCTCTACCACTCTCTCTCTATCCGATGATGATACGTCGTTTTGGTTGGCGACTCTTACGAAGGAGTAGAAAACTAGCATCAGAGCCCTGCCACGGCAGCACCCCATCACAGAGGATATCATGGACGGACAGCAAACAGTTAGTCCGTCCGACACTTGTTACCTCAAAACAACTTCTCGAACTGGCCAACCGGTTCGCTCCCAGCAGTTGAGGCCTCACGGGGATCTCATTCGTGTGTAGCAGTGGTCATGGAACTGGCGCAACATGAAACTACGCCAACAACTTGCCACGCAAAATTACATTCTGGTGGGATGCTTATTTGTACCCCAATAGGAAACGTACTTCAAAAGAGGCATAACAGCACTATAAAACATTTAAAAAAACCTGTGGTAAGTGCCAATTTTACTGAAATTAAATAATAAATACAATTCTTTCTAATAACCGGTCAGAGCAAAGGTGAAGAGAGTTTTGTTCGCCCGGTCGTTGGAATGGAATAACGGCTGCCCTCTCCGATGGATGGCCGTTCGATGGTGAGAATGATGATGGGTGAGGTTATGGATCGATTCATCCCTCTGGTGCTTGCATAACTCTGATATGGATGGTGTAACATTTGCTCTTTTGGTCATCAGTTTTCTTTATTTCGGATGAATTTGAACGGCTGTCTGAGTCAACAAAAAAGCAAAACGAAGGTTTTTTACTGCCCGACGTTTCGGCCTTTGGTGTTGGCCTTTTTCAAGGGAAATACGGTTTTTTATTTATATTCTCAGCAGATTGTGGCACAGGGAAGCTCCGATTTCGTTTGCCTCTATTGCAATTCGCATACTGGACATGGCTCAATTCGCGAGCTTACCGGAGCCGTGTATCTTTTATATAAAAAGTACTCGGAATCAAACGGAATCATTTTCAAACTGCTGTACCTATCAAGGTAAAACCCCCACATGCCACCTTAGTAATTCCAACGCACAGAAATAGACCCCAAAACTCGACCGTTCCCGATTCGAACGAAATTTTACAGTTGTGTTCAGTTTGACGGATCATTATTCCTTTTGTTGAATCTCAATCGACAATTGCTTACAGGAAGAATCAGAAGGCACACCACGGAATATCCTGCTCAATAGTTGTTAAGGAAACTACATCTTCAGCAATCAGAAATAAACAATCCGATAGCAACTTTTATACCAAACAACGAACGGCACCAAACAAATATCTAATCGTCAAATCAAGCATCTAGTATATCCAAATACACAACCAGCACTACCAGGGCTACTACTAGGCGACGCAGAACATGCCTCCCTATAATCCGGACACATCAAAAACAAGTGTTTCTCGGGGTTGATTTAACATTAGAGAAACTTTATTTCGTCTTAATGAAGATATTTATTGTCCATTTATTAAACTATCCTGTCGGCACTCGGATAACCTCGTGATCTTTCTTTGTGATTTCCGCCATCATCATCATCATCATCATCGACCTCAGCGAGCATTACAATATCAAGCCATCTGTGCAGCGTGCTGAGTCGACGCTTCAGTTTTCCGGGGACCGCGTTGATCGATATCGTTGCCAACAAACATTTCCTGGCTGTAATAGCATCACTGAAGTCAATTCATTTGAGATTGGAGTCCATCTTAGGTATGTGAGAACCACACCATAACGCGATGCAATCAGATCTGCTTCGAAAGTATTTGCACGCTAAAAGTTATTTGTAAACTACTACTGCACTTTGGAAAAAAGAAACAACGTATGAAATAGTCGTGGCTGCTTTGAAGCTTTGCCGGTAACTATGAACACACTTCTAGTCAAAAAATTCAGCTGAAAAAAAATCACATCAGGAATAAAACTTACAATACATCGTTTTGAACTTACAATGCAAGGAAAACTCAAAAGAGTCACCTTAATTATTTAATAGCATGATTCTCGAAATTTCACAAATTCCCGGAATTCCACGAGTTCCCGGCATTCCGCAGTTTCTCGGAATTCCACGAATTCCCGGGATTCCACGCATTTCCGGGATTCCGCGTATTTCCGGAGTACGACTAATTCCCCGGATTTACATAAATTTCTGAAATTTCGCGAATACCCTTAATTCCGCGATTTCCCGGAATTCCACGAGTTCCCGGAATTCCACGAATTTCCGCGAATTCCCGGAATTCCACGAGTTCCCGGTATTCCACGAGTTCCCGGTATTCCACGAATTCCCGGAATTCCACGAATTCCCGGATTCCGCGAATTCCCGGAATTCTACGAATTCCCGGAATTCCACGAATTCTCGGAATTCCGCGAATTCTCGGAATTCCATGAATTCCCGAAATTCCCGAAATTCCCTGAATTCTACGAATTCCCGGAATTCCACGAATTCCCGAAATTTCACGAATTCCCGGAATTCCACGAGTCCCGGAATTCCGCGAATTCCGGAATTCCACGAATTTCGGAATTCCACGAATTCCCGGAATTCCACGAATTCCCGGAATTCCACGAATTCCCGGAATTCCACGAATTCCCGGAATTCCACGAATTCCCGGAATTCCACGAATTCCCTGAATTCCACGAATTCCCGGAATTCCACGAATTTCCGAAATTCCCGGAATTCCACGAATTCCCGGAATTCCACGAATTCCCGGAATACCACGAATTCCCGGCATACCACGAATTCCCGGAATTCCACGAATTCCCGAAATTCCACGAATTCCCGGAATTCCACGAATTCCCGGAATTCCACGAATTCCCTGAATTCCACGAATTCCCGGAATTCCTCGAATTCCCGGAATTCCACAAATTCCCGGAATTCCACGAATTCCCGGAATTCCACGAATTCCCGGAATTCCCGGAATTCCACGAATTCCCGGAATTCCCGGAATTCCACGAATTCCCGGAATTCCACGAATTCCCGGAATTCCATGGATTCCCGGAATTCCACGAATTCCCGGAATTCCACGAATTCCCGGAATTCCACGAATTCCCGGAATTCCACGAATTCCCGGAATTCCACGAATTCCCGGAATTCCATGGATTCCCGGAATTCCACGAATTCCCGGAATTCCACGAATTCCCGGAATTCCACGAATTCCCGGAATTCCACGAATTCCCGGAATTCCACGAATTCCCGGAATTCCACGAATTCCCGGAATTCCACGAATTCCCGGAATTCCACGAATTCCCGGAATTCCACGAATTCCCGGAATTCCACGAATTCCCGGAATTCCACGAATTCCCGGAATTCCACGAATTCCCGGAATTCCACGAATTCCCGGAATTCCACGAATTCCCGGAATTCCACGAATTCCCGGAATTCCACGAATTCCCGGAATTCCACGAATTCCCGGAATTCCACGAATTCCCGGAATTCCACGAATTCCCGGAATTCCACGAATTCCCGGAATTCCCGGAATTCCCGGAATTCCCGGAATTCCACGAATTCCCGGAATTCCACGAATTCCCGGAATTCCACGAATTCCCGGAATTCCACGAATTCCCGGAATTCCACGAATTCCCGGAATTCCACGAATTCCCGGAATTCCACGAACTCCCGGAATTCCACGAATTCCCGGAATTCCCGGAATTCCACTTATTCCCGGAATTCCACTTATTCCCGGAATTCCACTTATTCCCGGAATTCCACTTATTCCCGGAGTTCCACGAATTCCCGGAATTCCACGAATTCCCGGAATTCCACGAATTCCCGGAATTCCACGAATTCCCGGAATTCCACGAATTCCCGGAATTCCACGAATTCCCGGAATTCCACGAATTCCCGGAATTCCACGAATTCCCGGAATTCCACGAATTCCCGGAATTCCACGAATTCCCGGAATTCCACGAATTCCCGGAATTCCACGAATTCCCGGAATTCCACGAATTCCCTGAATTCCGCGAATTCCCGGAATTCCTCGAATTCCCGGAATTCCTCGAATTCCCGGAATTCCACAAATTCCCGGAATTCCACGAATTCCCCGAATTCCCGGAATTCCACAAATTCCCGGAATTCCACAAATTCCCGGAATTCCACGAATTCCCGGAATACCACGAATTCCCGGAAGTCCACGAATTCCCGAAATTCCACGAATTCCCGGAGTTCCACGAATTCCCGGAATTCCACGAATTCCCGGAATTCCACGAATTCCCGGAATTCCACGATTTCTCGGAATTCCACGTATTCTCAGAATTCCCGGAATTCCCCGAATTCCCGGAATTCCCCGAGTTCCCGGAATTTCACGAATTCACGGAATTCCACGAATTCCCGGGATTCCACGAATTCCCGGAACTCCACGAATTCCCGGAATTCCGCTAATTCCCGAAGTTCCACGAATTCCCGGAATTCCACGATTTCTCGGAATACCACGTATTCTCAGAATTCCCGGAATTCCACGAATTCCCGGAATTCCACGAATTCCCGGAATTCCACGAATTCCCGGAATTCCACGAATTTCCGGAATTCCACGAATTCCCGGAATTCCACGAATTCTCGGAATTCCGCGAATTCTCGGAATTCCATGAATTCCCGAAATTTCCGGAATTCCCTGAATTCTACGAATTCCCGGAATTCCACGAATTCCCGAAATTTCACGAATTCCCGGAATTCCACGAATTCCCTGAATTCCACGAATTCCCAGAATTCCACGAATTCCCGGAATTCCACGAATTCCCGGAATACCACGAATTCCCGGAATTCCACGAATTCCCGGAATTCCACGAATTCCCGGAATTCCATGAATTCCCGGTATTCCATGAATTCCCGGAATTCCACGAATTCTCGGAATTCCACGAATTCTCGGAATTCCACGAATTCTCGGAATTCCACGAATTCTCGGAATTCCACGAATTCTCGGAATTCCGCGAATTCTCGGAATTCCACGAATTCTCGGAATTCCACGAATTCCCGGAATTCTACGAATTCCCGGAATTCTACGAATTCCCGGAATTCTACGAATTCCCGAAATTCCTCGAGTTCCCGGAATTCCACGAATTCCCGGAATTCCACGAATTCCCTGAATTCCACGAATTCCCGGAATTCCACGAATTCCCGGAATTCCACAAATTCCCGGAATTCCACCAATTCCCGGAATTCCACGAATTCCCGGAATTCCACGAATTCCCGGAATTCCACGAATTCCCGGAATTCCACGAATTCCCGGAATTCCACGAGTTCCCGGAATTCCACGAGTTCCCGAATTTCAAGAATTCCCGGAATTCCACAATTTCCTGAAAATTCGAGATTTCCCGGAATTCTACGAATTCCCCAGATTCCACGCGTTTCCGGAATTCTACGAATTGCTGGAATTCCACAAATTCGTGAAATGCTACAAATTTCCGAAATTCGCCTACTTTTTAAAATTCGCTGAATGCTCGAAATTCGTTGAGTTCCTAAAATTCGCTGGATTCGCAAAATTCGATGAATTTCCGAAATTTGCTGATTTCCCAAAATTCGCCGAATTTCCGAAATTCGCCGAACTCCAGAATTTTGCTGAGTTCTCTAAATTCGCTGAATTCCCCCAATTTGCTGAATTTCTCAAATTAGCTGAATTCCCCAAGTTCGCTGAATTCCCCAAGTTCGCTGAATTCCGTTAAATTGGCTGAATTCCGATAAATTTCCCGAATTCCTAAAATACACTGAATTCTCAAAATTCACTAAATTTTCGAAATTCGCTGAGTTTCCGTATTTCATTGAATTCCCGAAATTCGTTTCATTCCCGGAATTCGCTTAATTTCTAAAATTCGCTGTGTTCCTAAAATTCGCTTAATTCCCAAAATTCGCTGAATTCTCTATAATCGATATTCGCTGAGTTCCCGAAATCCCAAAATTCGCTGAATACTCGAAATTCGTTGAGCTCCTGAAATTCGATATTCGCTGAGTTTCCGAAATTCGACTAATTCCCAAAATTCGCTGAACGCTCGAAATTCGTTGAGTTCCTTCGCTGGATTCCCAAAATTCGATGAATTTCCAAAACTCGCAGATTTCCTGAAATTCGCTGAATTCCCAAAATTCGCGTAATTCCAGAAATTCGCGTAATTCCAGAAATTCTCTGAATTCCAGAAATTCGCTGAATTCCCCAAATTAGCTGAATTTTCTAAGTTCGCTGAATTCCACAAATTCGCTGAATTCAGATAAATTGGATGAATTTCCCGAGCACACCGAATTTTCGAAATACGCTGAATTCTCATAATTCGCTAAATTCCCGAAATTCGCTGAGTTTCCGTATTTCGCTGAATTCCCGAAATTTTATGAATTCCTGGAATTTTATGAATTTCCGGAATTCCACGAATTCCTGGAATTCTAGGAATTCCTGGAATTCTAGGAATTCCCGGAATTCTATGAATTCCAGGAATTCTACCGAATTCTCGCGCTTGCAGTTTCCCGGTCGCCACCAAAGTTTACCATTCTTTCACCATCAAACTACATAGCATTTGAACAATTGTATGCAAAATGTCATGATCTGATTTCTTCAATTGGTCGAAAGATGGTAGATGCTGAAATTATTGCGTTTACGCCTATTTATAGATTCGAGTTATTTTATTGTTTCGCTCTAAAGAGACAATTTTCTTAACAATTTAAAGTAATAATGCAAATTTAAACAAGCTTCACGTAGTCCACGTAATATGTGTGACGAGCACTACTCTGTCAATTAGAGAACGAATTTATGAACTACAGGTATACCTCAATAAGTAGTACGTACAGCGGCGCTTCGTTTAGCATGAATCAAAATTTTAAATTTCAAAATATTACTTTGATCCGTAGTATTTAATGAAGTTATACAAAAATAATGCCTACAACTAAATAAATCCACATATTAGTGGTAAACTGTTTTATTAGGGTAAATAATTTCAGCAATAGCTGATAAGTAACACTATCAAACAAGGTTTAAAATGGTGCGCAAAAAAACATTCCTACAGTCTCATAGTTCTTTTTTTTAAATTCATAAAAAAATCCCTGGATTTTGTAGTAGTGTTTTTTTGTGTTTCGTATATTAAAAGCATTTCCCGGAATTTGCAAAAACTTTGTTTGGCTTCTCAGGATATTTTTGAAGTTCTAGAACTGTCCTCAAATTTGTAGAGCTTCCTTTAAAATTTCTTAAAGTTCGTTAAAATTTGAAAAACAATTTTCAAAAAAAATCGAAATGTGTGGTTTTTGTGTTCTATTTTGAGCTTTGCATGTATCGGTATATTAGATATTGATGAGACCAAATGGAAACGTAAATTTTTGACTTATTAAAGTTACATGGTTTCAATCCAGTTTTTTTTCCATAAATACAAATAGGAACGTGTGTTTTTTCTGAATTCAATGATAAAGTTTCAAAACAGTGACTGACCATTCCAGACCAATGTAGCCTGGGAGAACATGTCTGCTAAGATTTTTTTTTATACCAGTATATTAACTGGTATAAAAAACCTTAGCAGGCATGTTCTCCCAGACTAAATTCGCAGCCCCACATTCACTTCCCACTGACCACTGACGCTAACATTCATTCCACTTTCGCATGACAGCTTGACAGTACAACACTAATCAGTAATTTCGCTAATTGCATCAGATCTTAATGAACCATTGTTGCTGTCCATCTGTCTGCCTACCTGTTTCTGCCTGGCACCCAGTCTGGACAATTTCGGGTTGGTTGGTCCAGTTTGGTTTGACCTGACCTCCCTCCACGTCTAGGAACTTTTTCGATGGGAAAATGACCGTCACCCGCAGTTACGATCTGGTTTATATTTCCCCCTTTTCCTGATTGTCAACAGCTCCCCACATCTGGCCGCCAACCGTGAAGAAATTGGTACCCATAACTTCAAAAAGCCTCCCCTGTAATAAGCGGTAAATAAGCTAATTTTTACAATAATTCATTTTCTTTCACTCGTTTCTTTTTTTTTCGCGGTGTGAGCCATTTTTTTTATATTTACAATACACATTAATACTGTGATTTCCGTTCTCCTGCTCTTGCCGTTGTGCGGAAAACCTTCCCCTTGAATTATTGGGCAAATTTTGTTTCCGACGGGTTCCACCACCGGCGCCACCAACACCCCCATTACTTCCGAACCAAGCTTGGGAGTCGACGAGAGAGACGTTCGAAGGTGAAACCCTGCCAGCACAGCCGGTCGGCCAGAGCAACAACAGCAGCGTGCCGGTTGCATTAAATTAAAGGGGGTATGAATTTACGATTAAATTGTTACAAATTGCTCCTCTTCTCCGGTTCGGAACTAGCCAGCCAGCCAGCCAACCAACGCCATTCACCTCCCACATTCTGTTTTTTTTGGTTTGGCGTTCCAAAAGTTTCGATACCTTCGCGAAGTATCACTTAGGTCGGTCAGTGCCAGCCGGGAACGGTACGGCAGAATGGGGATTTGCTTTGAATAATTAATGAGTGCTAATCCGGAGCATCAAAGCCTGGTTTGAAAAGTCGATAAATCCTTGGATTTGATTTCTATGGCGAGTGAGGAGGAAGTGGTCATGACAACTTCGAATTTATTTCATCAGTAACTAGCATCAACTTGGGGCCAGTTGTGTGAAAATCGAACGGGCTGATCCCGAGTGATGTTTCGGGAAACAAGCATAGAAGCTGCTGACGAGAAAGCTAAAATAAACTCTTGATTTTTGGCTTGATAATCAAACGTCAAATTATGCAAAATGTACTCCCTAAGAGCATGTTCAGGAGTGTTTCGGTTCTAGATTCATAATTTTGACAGTTCTATAATATAAAACTGAAAATTTTAAAACTAGAACTTGCAGTCCCCAGCAGCAGTTTTGGCGGATGTACCATTCAGTTTTAAATTCATGTCTCGCCATGCCTTCAGCGTTACTGCATTCAAATTTATTTTTCCCCAGTCTATCGGGTATATATGTGTGTGTGCTGAAAAACCTGCATGTATTTAAAACACAGTTCTAAACGTGTTTTAAAATCAGCAACAAATAGAACGGCGTCGTATAACAGTTTTAAATTTTGAAACAAAAACTGTTCGAAATTATAAAACAAAACGCTCTGCTGGGGATGTGAATGTTTCAGTTCCAGTTCTATTTTGAAACTCCCATACAAAATAAAACGCTCCTGAACATGCCCTAATGGGAAAACTAGTTTGGTTGTAGTGTCCAACTGGTGCCAATTTTGCTGCTAGTTACTGACGAGGCGAATTCGAAACACTAAATCCAATTATGAATTCGTTTATTTATGTCGTTAGTTTAACTGAGTAGTGGGTCCAGTGGCGGATCCAGGGGAGGGTCCTGGGGGTCCTGACCCCCCCTCGAAGTTTTTAACTTGTTGAGAAATTTCAAAATAACTTCTATTTTAATTCGTTCTGAACTCAAAATCATTCCATGCCAGATTTGACCGCCAAAAGGACACATTAATTCAAATGTTAAACCATGTAGCACTTAGTATTCGGACACTTTATTAATTCTTCAGCAGTGATCTATACAAGTGGTGAGATTTGGAAAGCTCTGTCAGTTTTTCAGTGGGATTTTTTTTGTCTTTATATGATCAGAAAAAAGTTGTGCTAGATGAAAGACGAGAACAAAAAGATGAGTGAGTAATGTCAGAGACATAACCGCAATGCAGTAGAATACACTTAAGTTTTTCCCTTTTAGCTTGTGCCATTAATTGTCATCGGAAACTCTTAAGTTTTTGTTTCAAAGAAATAGCATCGCTTTCAGTATTCTGGAAGATGCAAACAATTTAAAACAATGAACATTTTATCCAGGACAATATTTACAAGGACTGTACCTACGTTCATAGTAATATTATTTACTACAAAAAACCTAGAACTAACCATTCCTGAACGTGCCCTTCGGTCATTACTTGATTCAAAATTATTTTCCCAAGTCGATCGAATCTGAGTGAAGCGTGCTGCAAGGCCCGTGCGCAAGTGGAGGGTTTTTTGGGTTCAAACCCCTCCTGTGAAGGTTTTGAATAACTTTTAAAAAAATTAAGAACTTCGTGTTCTGGAAAAAATATACTGCAATCCGTTATGACACATAAAATGTCACATTAAAAACAAATCGTTGAAGAAACCCAGGAAGAAACCTTGCACGGATGGCTATATAGGGAAATAAGTCAAGTTGGTCTGCTTCTCTGGATCGGCTCGCGTTTCGACAAGTTTCGATATAAGCAACACTTGAGAGTAGAATATTTACACAGAAAAGTCGGTCAGGTGGTGCTAAGCAGGAACAACACGAAATCGTAGAAAATATCGGAGATATGGAGAAATTTCACCACCGATAATCTCTGCTTTGGAGTGGTCACAATCTAAAGGGCTCGCGAAAAAAGGCATCGGTATCGGGAGAAATACCGCAGCCGAGGAACTCTCAGCACCAGCAAGTAGAAACATAGGGACGAGTAGCGCCAGTAGCGTGGGTAAGAAACCCCACGAAGGTGGTTGTAAAGCGATGTGAATCATTATGGTCGACAGGTCAGATGTACCGCGAAAGTTGCCCCGGATAGATGAGGATTGTGATATACAAGAGCTTTAGGTTTAGTCGGTAGGCTTAACTACTACAAACCAATCCGACACCACCACGAGCCAGCAGGTAACGGTGTCTGTTGATGATTCCTTCTCCATAACAGGCTTTACTCAATTTGTTGTTTAAAAGAAACGTAAAATATATCAAAACCTACCCCTTGAGAAATTTCTGTGCACGGGCCTGGTGTGCTAAATACTCTTTATTTAAAACAGATCTAAATGTGTTTTAAATAAAGCAACAAACCGAACGGCATCACATATCAGTTTCAAAATTCGAAACAAAACTATTTGAAATAATAAATCAAAGCGGTCTCCTGGGGATGTATATGCCCTAAGGAATTTGATCTGTATAAAAACTAATGCTTGCAAACCTGTGATAAAAATAAAAACCATTCTTGGTCACTGCTCTAACAGGCTCAATCTCCTCACCCACCAAAATCTCCAACTCACCCCCGCCTTTAAGTAAGCACAAACACAGTAGAGTCCGCCCGTGCTTTAGAAATACTTACAGGAGCATGTGATGCCTTAGTGATAAAAAACACATCCCGAGTATCCAAAATATGAAACGTGTGTGCCAATAGGTTCATTACCCTAGGTACTTACAAATCCGCCGAAAGCATTTTGAGTGGGAATTTCATAGCATAAAAATAAATTAACTTTTCCCAGCGCTAACTAACAAGCAGCACACACGTCGCTGAGCTCAATCCAAACCCACCCTACCAACTTAATTTTTCAAATCATCGTGTGCTCACGACTCGATTCTTATCATAGCATTACTATACTCGTTCGTTTCAAATCGCGCGCGTGATGAGCTTTGCACACAGCAAATAAACAAGTGCGAATTCGAACATGGTTAACGGTGTTGAACCACTTATTGTACCGTCCGGACAGTATAGCCATGATGTTGCACCTTTGGCAGGCGAGCGATGAATGATGCAAACGAACAGGCGGCACTTCTATTTATAACTTCACGTATTTGAGTGAGGTTCTCAGGTGCCACATTCCCCCCCCCCCATATTGGTGGCTCTGGCTAACCAACGAGCGATCTGCGTTTAACGGACAACTGCAATCATGCTGCTACGGAGTGAAAAAGCAAACTGATTAATGTCATAATTTATTTGACGACAAAGAGGCCGTGCTAACAGTTACTATCTCCGCAAAATCCATTATTTCCGCTATTTGCACTAATTGTACATTCTACGGAATTAGAAATTTTGAAACGGAGCGCCTGTTTTGAAACTTCTAGTAGAGACGGGCGAGTGAATTGCGAATCGATCAAAAGAAGCGACTCTTGAAAACAAGTGAGTGAGCCACGATTCTTTTTCTAAAAAGTTTTCTTCTGATGCTTCAAAAATGCTTGCTGTTGAACGACTTAGAGGAATGTATAATTTAAACATTTAGATCGGAATAATTTGTGTAAAAGTTGCCTATTTCCGAGTGCATTTACCGAAGCCAGAATTCAGTGTCAACGCCTCCTTCATTCATTCACTCCCCCGAGCCTACTGAAGTTTCACGCAGAATCGCCTTCAGTGCAGAGGAAATATAAATTAATTCACAAACAAAAGCATTTATTTGTTATATGTGAAGGCAGAATGTGACCTCTTTTTGAATTTTGGGGCATAAGAGAACTACGTAATCTTATCTAATGCATTTTTACTTGATACTTCCACTCAGAACCAGCACAGAAACGAAATTCAGTTTGAAACTGAAATTGAACTTGAACCGAAAATAACTGAATGCATGCACTGCACCGAAACAATGAAGAACGATGAGCCCAAAAAGATGCCGGCAAATGGAGAGAGTCAGCTGTGGACATGAATCACATAAAAATAAATAAGCGAAATGAACACACGCACACTTTTTTGACTTTATGGAATCAAAATATTTACTCCAGATCAAAATCAAAGAGATATTTTTTAATCTTCCCAAATGAATCAATTTTTTCGAGTGAATTGGACACAATTTGCTCACTAAACTGAATCGGTTTGCCCCTTCTCTAGTTAGAAGTATTCTACTTCAAAAATAGATCCTGCACACACTCATGCAAGAAACCCGTGTCCTAGACTGCCCAGAAAAATAATGAAGTTTTGAAAACTCAATCGGCCCACCCCTGATTCGACTACTAGTGCCACCAGGAGTACTTGCATCAAATTTGAAGCAAATCGGACAAGTCTAGCTGCCGGACCAACGCTCCCGAAGTTTGTATGGGATTTTTCGACAATTTACATGGAGAAAATCCACTAATTCGCGTTTTTGCCGCTAGATGGCACTGTATACATCGTTTTATCACTGTAAGTGAAAATAAGAAAGATAATTTAATTGTCTACAACTTTGTTGAAGACTGCTTGTCAATCCGGCTTTGCTAAAAGAAGTTATTAAACTTTTAACGAAGTGATGTCTGAGTCAGTTTTCTATGGGGCCTAGTTGTGCTTGGTTGTGTATCAGCACTCGATTCTCACGAAATATACATTTTTGTGAAATAACCGTTAGATTTAGCTCATTAGTATGTTCAGAAGAGTTGTAGTAAATAATACGAGTCATGTTTTGGTTGAAAAATTTTAGTTCCAACTGTGACCGCATAGAGGGCGCCAATACTAACTTTTCATAGAAGAGAGATAGAATATCGAAATGTTCGGAAGAATTATTGAAAAATGTCTGCTCTACAACTTTGTGGAAGACACCTAATATCTATCTCTTTCCGTTGAAAAGTTAGTGTTGGCGCCCTCTATGCGGTACAATGTGGAACTAAAATTTTCTAACCAAAACATGACTCGTATTATTTACTACAACTCTTCTGAACATTCTATTGAGCTAAATTTAACGTTTATTTCACAAAAATGTTTAGTTCGTGGGAATCGAGTACTGATACACAACCATGCACTGCTAGGCCCCATAGAAAACTGACTCAGACATCACTTCGCTAAAAGTTTAAAAACTTCGGATTGACTGGCAGTCTTCGACAAAGTTGTAGACAATTAAATTATCTTTCTTATTTTCACTTACAGTGATAATACGATGCATACAGTGCCATCTAGCGGCAAAAATGCGAGTTAGTGGGTTTTCTCCATGTGAATTGTCGAAAAATCTCATACAAACTTCAGGCACTTTGGTCCGGTAGCTAGACTTGTCCGATTCGCTTCAAATTTGAAACAAGTACTCCTGGTAGGACTAGGAATCGACTCAGGGGTGGGCCTGTCACTCTACCGTGTCCGCATGCTCCCGGAGAAAAGTTTTATCTGGCTACATACAAGGTGCTCAGCAAATTCAAGATTGTTTTCGGCGACAAATTTTCCAAAAACTAATCATCTAGAAATATTGTTTAATTGATTGTTTGGTTTATGAAGGAATGATTTTAACGCATCTAGCAAGGTATTTTCAGCTGCGGTCACAAAATCAAGTATTTCACCTCAAAAGAGTGGATGGACAATAAAGTAGATTTCGTGTACCCAACTGCCCACAAATCCGCTAAATTGAAAATAATGAGCAATTATCAAACGGAAGTTAAAGAAAACTGGAGACAATTGAGGACGGTGCATAAGTAGCGCGATGTTGGAACACAATGCGCCTGAGGTTGACAGTTCGGCTCTTCCAAATTAGTGTGTACGAATAAGTTTGATTTCTCGTCTTCCATCTTGCGCAATTATTTAAAGAATCTTTCACCACTAAATCAATCTGTATTTTTTCAGATAATTCGCTATCACAACGTTCCAAATTCGACCTATAGATGCGCGGTTACAGAATAAATAATGTGTCCGAATTTTAAGTGAAGTAAACTTCATTTATTTTATGGTTAAAGATCTTCGCGAAGTGAGTCGCGAAGGGTATGAAAGTAACATTATTGACAGAAAGCGCTGGATGGAAAATGCTACTTGAAAAGTTTCGTTCTCTTGGAATTAACTTCATCTGATAAAATTTGAAATGAGTTTGAAACTAAAATTAAGAGCATTTGAAGTAAAAAAAAGGACGCTTAACCCTTTCTTGCCCAACTTTTTTCTAGTGCAAGTTGGGTTTTAAAACTATTTTTCCTTGATAACGGTGGGCTCACGAAATACGAAAAGCCTTTTTTCATAAACATAGGTGCTTTCCTCGTAGTGCTAGCTGCTCAATTTTTACCTTTCAATGCCCATTGCACTTTTCCTAGAATATTTACAACAGTCCAATTGCGTGGAAAACGTAGCCAAAGATAGTCTATATTGATAAGTTTTATCAGTTTTCAATAATATTGCAACATAACGAAGATATATGAAAAATTCATTTTCCGTCGTCAACGTAAACCGTCTCTGGCAGCACTGCTTCATCGGAATCCAATCAGACTAATTGCAATAACTTTAGTTCTAGAGCTGATCCTTGTCACTGTTAATACTCAAATGAAAGGCAATAGTCACGTTTATTAGCGTTACTTGCTTTTATGAGAAAATCTTGCCTCAATCAAAAGTTATAGCTGTTTAAAAACGTTGTTGTCCACAAACAACATGAGCATGAATGGGTTAAGGGCAATTCCTTTAAAATAAGGACGGTTGGTAATAATTATTATTCCATATTACGAATTGTACAATGAAGATTTCAAAATCAAAATTTTGGACCCCCTCCGAAATTTTTTTCTGGATTCGTCCCTGAGTGGGTCTTTTACATAATAGTGGTAAACAAAAAAAATATTTTAAGGACATCGTATATTAGTAAGTGTTCGTTGAAACTGTGACAGTTACTGAAATTAAACAAGTGCTGATTTTTTCCCAAAAAACTCTTAATCGCAAATAACGCCGCCAGACACCGCACGAGAGAGGTGCAAAAGAACGCAACACTTTCCCAGTTCTGACCGCCCGATTGATTTTGCTTCGCGAAATCATCAACAGCGCGGAAGGGAAATTATGAACTTAATTCAAGTGAATGGAAAATCGAAGAACAAAAAAAAAAAAACTAGGGAGGGTATTATGAAACATATGGAACTCCCCCCAAACCCCCCATTCCGGGTGGGGGCTGATTGCTGATAATGAATATAGGTAGTACTGAAAGATAAAGGTAACGAAAAAAAAAAAAATAGGAAACATCAAACGACGCCACCAACACAACCCGCACCGCCGCGGATCTTAGGGGCGAAAATCTTGATAGCGGTGCGGAGATGATTTAAATACTTCCTGAAATTCCACTCGCGCCCGGTTTTGCGCCACTCCCAGCTTGCCTGCCCCTGCCATACTGCTGAAAACAGTGAGCGAGCGGGAGAGTGAGCAGGCAAGCGCGATCGTTCTCCCTTTAATTGGATTCCAAGGTAACGCTTCTTTCTTTCCAGTTCTTTCTCCCGGTCCGGTTCGGTTCTTATCTCTCCTATAGCCTGCTGCCGGTGTTGTTATCTTTATCTCTTTTCCAGTTCTTTTTTTCGTTTTTTTTCTGACGTTCCTCTGCATCTCATTTTTCGGAAGTGAACTTTTCCGGCTGCTATTAAAACCAGAGTGGTTGATTGCCGGATCCGGCCAGGAACCTGGCTGCTCTAGGCTGTAATTGAACCTGTGATAATTCCACTTTGCAAACATTTTTGTTTTTTTTTCTTCTCCGCTGAACGAATTGGGCATGATTACGTGCGCCATATTGTGTACGTGCGTTGAATATGTAACCTTCGGCGTATAGGAAAGGCTACACCAAAAATCTGTTACGTTTTAACGAAATTGTACTATCATTTATATAATAGATTAGGTAAATTAACCAAAAACTTGCGGTAAAAAGGAAAAAGCTAACTGTCAAATTGTCTTCGAATTTTGACAGTTGACTTTCAAGTCCTTATCATAATGAACTATTCGACAAACATTAAATATTTAATTTCAGTTTTATCTCTTCAGTATCATGACAGCCAAATAGACTGTAAATCCTCAAAATGGAAACGCTACCTTTGTTCACAAGCAAAGCACTAGTCACGAGTGATGTCCCGCACAGAAATTCTGATTGCTGATTGAAAAACATTGCAGAATCGATAGCTTCGTTAATTTCAGGTAGCAAGCCACTGTTTGGTACTTTGCAAATAATTTAAGATGGGTAAGGTTAATTTAGTAAGAAAGAGAAATTTTTAAAATTTTGTATTGGTGATAGTTTTCTCAAAATTTCATTGCAAAATACTGGAAATTGAACGAGTGACAGTGAATCTCCGGAGATTCCTCGTCGAGAACTTGTTAAGCTATGTAGATCATAACTCAAAATCTACTGGACCAATGGTTTTGAAATTTAGCGTAGTTCTTCTTCATGGGTCTACGGGAGCTTTTATTTTTTGCTGGATTTCAGAATTTATCCAAGCACTTTGAAGCCAAAAGTCCAATTTTTGCTAAAAACACTCGGTTAACATGTTATTATAAAAGTAATATTTTTTTTTTTTTGTAAAAAGCTCTAATATTTTTTTTATAAAAAGTTGCCTGGGCAATGGCGTGAAGACGAGCTGTGCACAATTTCAAAATTATTGGTCCCGGATATTTTGAGTTTTGGTGCACACCGCATTTGTTCGAGATGCCTTCTGAAGATGCACTGTCACTCACCCAATTTTCAATATTTTACAATGAAAATTTTAGGAATTATTTTTTGCATTATTATATGAATAGATTAACACTTTCTGAATAGCCAAAAAAAATTTGAAGGTGATATTTTTTCCACCGAAAATACTTTCCTTACGCTCCCATAAACAGGAAAACATAGCGCGGTATAACGGTACCATTGAACAGATAACTCTTGACACATATAAGGGACAATACTCATAAACCGCTGTGAATAAGTCTACACAAATCAAATCCAAACTATGCTTTTAACTGAACCAAAGACTGTATTCGAATTTTGTGCCTAATGTTTAGGCCATATTGACGCAAAAGCTGCAACCAGTACCTCAAAATCAACAGCAAGCACCAACGAGGAAGCAGTTGCATACAACGACGGGTTTTCACTTGTTACCAAATTCGTGCAAGAAGCAAGAAAGGACATCTGACGACATGGACGTGAACGACAACGGCAGAGACATACAGTTGGCGAGGAAACAAATTTTTCCCTTCCACAAGAAATGGCCGCAGTTGCAAATCGCGTGCAAGAGGTTTGGACGGACAGTGGATTGGACCCCAATATTTGTTTTTAACACTTTTTTTTGTTTTTTATCTTGTAAATATATAAAAGAACCACGGTTCCGGTTACCCAACGTATTGAGCCGTGCCAAATAGACGAATTATTTCAAAATGGTTGGAAGATGGACGTCAGATTGAGATTCTCTCGAATTCCGACTGAGATTCTCTCGAATTCAGGCAAAGATTCTGTCGAATCCCGCCTGGGATTCTCGCGAATCCTGTCTGAGATGCTCTCCAATCCCTCCTGAGATTCTCTCGAATCCCGCTTGAGATTCTCTCGAATCCCGCCTGAAATTCTTTCAAACCCCGCCTGAGATTCTCTCGAATCCCGCCTGAGATTCTCTCGAATCCCGCCTGAGATTCTCTCGAATCCAACAAGAGATTTTCTCGAATTCCGGCTGAGATGCTCTCCAATCCCTCCTGAAATTTTCTCGAATCCCGCCTGGGATTCCCTCGAATCCTGCCTGAGATTCTCTTCAATCTCTCCTGAGATTCTCTCGAATCCCGCCTGAGATTCTCTCGAATCCCGCCTGAGATTCTCTCGAATCCCGTCTGAGATTCTCTCGAATCGCGCCTGAGATTCTCTCGAATCCAACAAGAGATTTTCTCGAATCCAACAAGAGATTTTCTCGAATTCCGACTGAGATTCTCTCGAATCCCGCCTGAAATCCTTGCGAATCCTGCCTGAAATTTTCTCGAATCCCGCCTGGGATTCCCTCGAATCCTGCCTGAAATTCTCTTCAATCCCTCCTGAGATTCTCTCGAATCCCGCTTGAGATTCTCTCGAATCCTGCCTGAGATTCTTTCAAATCCCTCCATTCTCTCCAATCCTGCTTGAGGTTCTCTTGAATCCTGCCTGAGATTCTCTCGAATCCAGCCCGAGATTCCCTTGAATCCCGCCTGAGATTCTCTTGAATCCTGCCTGAGATTCACTCGAATCCAACAAGAGATTCTCTTGAATTCCTGCATGAGGTTCTCTCGAATCCCGCCTGAGATTCTTTCAAATCCCGCCTGAGATTCTCTCGAATTCTGCGTGAGATTCTCTCCAATCCTGCTTGAGGTTCTCTTGAATCCTGCCTGAGATTCTCTCGAATCCAGCCCGAGATTCCCTTGAATCCCTCCTGAGATTCTCTCGAATCCCGCTTGAGATTCTCTCGAATCCCGCCTCAGATTCTCTTGAATCCTGCCTGAGATTCACTCGAATCCAACAAGAGATTCTTTTGAATTCCTGCTTGAGGTTCTCTCGAATCCCGCTTGAGATTCTCTCGAATCCCGCCTGAGATTCTCTCGAATTCTACGTGAGATTCTCTCCAATCCTGCTTGAGGTTCTCTTGAATCCTACCTGAGATTCTCTCGAATCCAGCCCGAGATTCACTTGAATCCCGCCTGAGATTCTCTCGAATCGCGCTTTTGATTCTCTCGAATCCCGCCTGAGATTCTCTTGAATCCTGCCTGAGATTCACTCGAATCCAACAAGAGATTCTCTTGAATTCCTGCATGAAATTCTCTCGAATCCCGCCTGAGATTCTTTCAAATCCCGCCTGAGATTCTCTCGAATTCTGCGTGAGATTCTCTCCAATCCTGCTTGAGGTTCTCTTGAATCCTGCCTGAGATTCTCTCGAATCCAGCCCGAGATTCCCTTGAATCCCTCCTGAGATTCTCTCGAATCCCGCTTGAGATTCTCTCGAATCCCGCCTCAGATTCTCTTGAATCCTGCCTGAGATTCACTCGAATCCAACAAGAGATTCTTTTGAATTCCTGCTTGAGGTTCTCTCGAATCCCGCTTGAGATTCTCTCGAATCCCGCCTGAGATTCTCTCGAATTCTGCGTGAGATTCTCTCCAATCCTGCTTGAGGTTCTCTTGAATCCTACCTGAGATTCTCTCGAATCCAGCCCGAGATTCCCTTGAATCCCGCCTGAGATTCTCTCTAATCGCGCTTTTGATTCTCTCGAATCCCGCCTGAGATTCTCTTGAATCCTGCCTGAGATTCACTCGAATCCAACAAGAGATTCTCTTGAATTCCTGCATGAGGTTCTCTCGAATCCCGCTTGAGATTCTCTCGAATCCCGCCTGAGATTCTCTCGAATTCTGCGTGAGATTCTCTCCAATCCTGCTTGAGGTTCTCTTGAATCCTACCTGAGATTCTCTCGAATCCAGCCCGAGATTCACTTGAATCCCGCCTGAGATTCTCTCGAATCGCGCTTTTGATTCTCTCGAATCCCGCCTGAGATTCTCTTGAATCCTGCCTGAGATTCACTCGAATCCAACAAGAGATTCTCTTGAATTCCTGCATGAAATTCTCTCGAATCCCGCCTGGGATTCCCTCAAATTCCCCTGCGATTCTCTCCAATCCCTCCTGAGATTCTCTCGAATTCCGCTTGAGATTCTCTCGAATCCCCGCCTGAGATCCTTTTAAATCCCGCCTGAGATTCACTCGAATCCTGCCTGAGATTTTCTCGAATACCGCCTAAAATTCTCTCGAATCCCGCCTAAGATTCTCTCAAATTCCGGCTGAAATTTTCTTGGATACCGACTGAGATTCTTTCGAATCCGGCCTGAGATTTTCTCGTATCCCGTAAACTTGAAAATCCTCGTTGAGTTCACCGTATATCCGCGTTGGGTAAATCAGAATATGTTCTGAGATACTTCAGAATCTTTGTTAGGATTCTTCAAAATTCCAACTGAGATTGTCAAGAAAAACTGCTGGTTTGTTCAACAATCCCCACTGGGATTCGTATAAATCTAATCAGTAACCCTTGGACATCCAATCGGGGATCCTGGAGATTCCCAAAAGATCTTCGAACAGTTTGTTTATAAAGTAAGTAGATGTTATATTTACAAAATAAATAAATTCTCGCCAAAATATTCATATCGGTGCCAAGACCTACTATTTGCATTGGCAAGTTGCGATAGGCTTTTCAAAGGTTACTTACATTGTCTTAGTTTAATGAGTGAACCATCAAACCGAATGATAGGGAGGTGGTGTCAAATAAATTCTCAATATAGTTATTCGATTAGAATGTTTTCTGTTTGAATCTCAGCTTCAGAATATTGCCTGTTTTTGCGAATTATTCCCAAGTGATTATTTTCATGACTGTGGTCCTAGTTCAAAACGGAGAACTGAAAACTATTGTGTGATTCCAAATCGGTACTGTCAGTTCAATTGGATTTACGACCCAGAATAGGACGATATGAGCGCCGAAGCAAGTACATTTAAGTTTCAAGATAGATTTTAAATTGTCGACACCAGCTTTCGGGATCAGCCGCGATTTTCTCCAAATTAATTTTCTTGGATTCCGGTTAGTATAGGATCCTTGCAAATCCTATTTTTATGCGAATCAGCACTCATGTCGCTCATCATAAACTATTTGTAAGTATTTTTTCAGAACTAAATAGACTCGTTTCTACTGATACCCAAGAACACCGCACTTCCTTGACGCCGGATCGTTTCGAATCCGTTTCCCAGGCTATTAGGTACCAGGCTAACGATCCGCCAATTATACTTCCTCCAATTGCTTTTCCGATCTCCATTAGCAACCTACCCTCGCCTACTACCTACCTACCTGCCTGCAGCGCCGCTCTGTATCGAAGTTTATCGAATCAGTTCAGCTGAGTTCATTGACAACTTGATTGTTGATAACGCAACTTGGCCCCGGTATTGGAGGGTATTAACACCTTTTTGGAACCTCACGCCCCCAATCCCCCTCCCTTCTTGGATTTGGTTCGCCCGGGAACCAGATGCGCTAATGGTCCAGAAAAACTAGCTCCTCTTTTCCCCTCCAATTGGCGCCTAGCTGTTGTGATGGTGGTAGAAGCTGGAGTTGGATTTGAACACCTCTCGTGTTTCTATAAAATTCATTCATTTTCGGCTAATTTTCTTCCGAAACAAAAATCAGGTAGCCGGATCGGTACAAGCCATTTACTGCGTTGAAGAGGCTGAACAGGGAGCGTTCGAAGATGATGATGCTGATCAAAACAATTGATTGTAACTCGATACGATACGATGGCAGAGGAAACTTCAAACAAGAACCGGGAAATGGTCATATTTTTTGAACACCCCCTAGCCACTAACAACAAGAGATATTATATCGCCCCTATCAAGCAACACTTGACAGTTGGTCCATTCGGATTTACGTCTGCCTGGTAGCTAATTATCCTCTATTAGCGATCTCGGTTTCGTTATTTCTAAGCATCCTACCGGCTTCTTACTGGGTAATCTTCTCGCTCGCTCGCTCTGGATAATGATCCCCCACCAATTCCAGCAGCCAGCGCACTACCGTTCCATGGTTTTGCGTCTTACTTGAATTTGCATACCTACATACATTTGTGTGTGTATACGCCTCACGCATCTGGTATGGATTTTCAATTTCATAAAACATTCCACTTTTCGGCTCTGGTTGCTTTCCGCGCACCGCCCAGCTCAGCTCAGTTCAGCTCTTCCCGTTTGTTGGTTCGGAAAAGTGGCCGGTGGCGCTTATGCGGTTAAGGTTCTTCCTTGAAGATTTTCACCTGCTGCTGCCAGCTTCTGTTGCTGGTGCTATCACGTTGCCGCCGTTTTCCGTTCTAGAGAAACCAACCGGGCTGCAGCATGAAAAGACGAAACAATCGTACAAAGTGCCGATATTGAAACAATAATTTTGATGCGTCTTTCCGCGGGGTTTCTTGGTTGTATTCTGCGAAGTTCGATACATCTCGATTCATCGCTAAAAGATTCTGGTGATCTCGAAGATCAGTGAACAATGAATGCTGTGGAAAGTTCATGGATTTCGCTTTTCGACTTTGTCTCAGCAGTATCTGGCAGACCGACTTGGTCCAAACTACTACACGTAAAATCCAAAACGAAACACTACTGGTGCTCATAAGCAAATAATAATTTAGGAGAATCCAGGATACAAGAAAATCCCAACCAGGATTCATAAGAATCCCAGCAGTTCGGCAGACTCCCGGTAGTGATTTCGAAAGATCCTATTCAGAATTCCGGAGGATCGCAGCCGAAATTCCGGAGAATCCCACCAAAGATTCGGGAGAATTCCTAAACGGGATTCCGGAATTACTGGGATTTCGGAGAATCCCAGCCTGGATCCCGGAAAATCCCATCCGAATTCTGGAGAATCCCAAATTGAGTTCGGGAAAATCTCAGTCGGGATTCGGGAGAATCCCATTCGGAATTTGGGCGAATCCCAATCGGGATTCGCGAGAATCCCAGTCGAAGTTTGGAAAGATTCCAGTCGGTATTCGTGGGAATCCTAGTCGGGATTCTGGAGACTTTCGGTATTGATTCTGAGGAATCTCAGCTGAAATCCATATCGAATCTAAGCTGGGATTCGGCGAAATCTCAACCAGGATTATGAAAAATCCCAGTAGGGGCTCAGGAGGATCCCAGCCTATATTCCGATGAAACCCACCATTAAAAATCGCACGATTTAAATTCACATGATTCAAAAGTTAACGATTCAAAAGCGGACGATAAAAAATCGTTCGATACAAATTCGCTTGATTAAATATCGCACCAGTAAATTCGTTCGATCGACTCAAAATCACACAAAATATATTTTTGATTGATTCGGTAATACTTTATCAAAATTTTAATTTCGCAAGCTCTGGAAATTTAAGCAAAATCAAAATATAATAGTTGTCAAATTATAGCGAACGTTCCATGAAACATCAAATTCTGAATTCAAGTAAAATTTGAGCATAATTTTGCTGAAATTTAAGGAAATTTGGAAATAATAGGGAAATTATTGCATCAAAATTTGATAGAATTCAGTAAAATTTTAGTTTTTTTTATGTCTATTATAGTCGATTATGTTTTAACCTTAAGTCCATTCGCCTCTTCGGGTTAGAAAAGTCTCTTATGAAAAATTTCTAACCGAATGTGCGGGATCGGGACTCGAACCCAGGTGCGCTGCGTACAAGGCAATCGATTTACCAACTACGCTACGCCCACCTATAATATTTTAGTTGAATTTAAGCAAAATTACACAAAATTTGGATAAATTTTTTAAAAAAAATTGTGAAAACTATAATAAAATTGTGGAAAAGTTTTAGCCAGATTTTCCTGTAACTCAAGCAAGTTTTCTTAAAATAGAAAAAATATCTAAAAAATACTTTAGTGAAGTTTTTATGAATCATTAGTCAAATTATTGTATAGTTGTTGAAGAAAAATAGGAATATTTTAGTAATTTAGTAAAGTTTTATGAAATTGCGGCAAAATGTTGTACAACTCCAGTACAATTTGCGAATATTTATAGTAAAATTTTAGCAAGAATTTTAATAATTTTTTTTGTCAAATTTTAGTAAAATTATCATAGAATATTGAAACAATTCTAAAAAAATGTCAGTAAAAAAATTGTCTAAAGTAGTGTAATTTTTGTAAAAATTAGGAAAAAGTGGAAATTTGAATTGAATATTAATGGATTATTTTAAAATTCTCAGTGAAACCTTATTTAAAAAAAAATTAATAAAAATCGTTAAATGTAGTAAAACTTTTGATTAATGTTTTGTAAATTTTCAATGAAATTTTAGAAGAAATTTGCTTAAATTTTGCGATAATTTTTCGACATTTAAAGAAAACGTAAAAAAATGTAAGATCTGAAAATTTTAGCCAAATTAATTTTTTGTTTTAAATTTACGTTTCGTGGATATTTTTGAAAAAATTGGGCCATATTTTAGTAATATTTCTGTATATTCAAGGTAAAAGTATGTCCACAAATTAAAAAAAATGCTTCAATTTCACAAAAAAGCACTCAGTTATACGATTCAAATTTATATAAAAATTTCAGTAACAGAATTCATAGTATTCTAATTTATTAAAAATTGCAACAATTTTCTAAAATCTAACTAAAAGTATACTAACTGACTGACTGAGAAAGCTTTCAATATTTCAATTAAGGAAGATTTATACTAATTTTTTAACACGATTATATTAAAATTTGGCTAAAATTGTACAAAATATTACTAAAATTTTGTTGAACTGTGATAAAATTTTAATAAATATTTCCCAAAATTTAAATGAAAATTTCTAAAAATTTAACATAAATGTTAAATTTACTATAATTTTAGAATATTATTTTTTTTTCAAAATTTAACTAAAAATTAACTAAAATGTAACTAAAATTTTACGAAGCTTTTACTTATACTTTAGGTGAATTATAGCAATTTTTTTTTGAAAAATTCAACATTAATTTTTATGGTTATTTTGGATGTAAATTTTAATTTAAATTTTGTCGAATTTAAGTATTTCTTTTTAAATTACGGTTCGCAGAAATTTTTTGTGAAAATTGGGCATTATTTTAGTTTCAGCAAAAATATCCCAAAATGTGACAAAATGTGTTACTAAAATTTTACTGTTTTATATTGCAATGACATTTAATTAGCAAGGGACTGGAAGGTGAAATATTTTTTAAATATTAAGAGCCATAGTACTTAAGGAAGAGCAAGGATATGAAGTAAGAAAGTTTAGAAAAGCGTGGAGTAGGGTCAATGAGCAAGCTTAGAGTTTTCCGGCTACTTAACTCTTTGTCTTCTGCAACGCAGGAGTCAGGATCTTTGGGTATTAAATGCGAATCACCTGAGTCTGCGGCATGTCCGAACGAGCGTAAAGTCACTTGAATGACTTATGCTGTCGGAACCGACTAAAATTTTACAAAAAATGTCTAAACTAGACAATTTAAATTCAACAAAGAAATTTAGCGCCATAATTGATATATCTCTAGTTATTTTTTATTTTGATAATAGAGGTTTTAACCTTACGGTCTTTTGCCTTTTTCAGGTTATAAAAATATCTTTTTGGACAAAACCTATGACCATATGTTTGGGACTCGAACCCATGGAAGCTGCTTACAAAGCAATCGATTTACCAGATATGCTATGCTCGCTCCCTCTAACTAATTAAGAATTACAATTTCACTAAAATTTAACCAAATTTTAATTAAGGTTTTTACTAAAGTCTTACGAAAATGCTATTGAAATTTTGCTAAAATTGCACAAAATTTTATTGAAATTTGGTTGAACTGAAAAAAATTGATAATTTTTTTCTAAAATTTGAATGAAAGTATACAAAAAATATAAGAAATTTTTTAAAAATGTTACCCGATCTTTTAAAAAATTGCGACATTTTAATAAATGTTATCCTAATTTTAAAATATCAATTCAATTTTAAATTCAGCTGAAGCTAAACTAAAATGTTACTAAAATTTTACTATATTGCTTTGCGTTGCGTAAGCACGGTATACTTCGTAGATTGCAGACTGATGACTCTCATTTCCAGCCCGGATTACTTGAGGAGCATTGTTTGGGAATAACAATTGAGCCAGTCCAAGCGAGAATTTCGCCTGCGAACCACCATTGCTGGCCACGACCATCTTTACCGTAGCTTGGGATATGAGAAAGGAAGTGTTGATGTGGTACTTACTTAACGGAAGGCCCCGACTCAGTGACGCTCCCATAAGTACCACGGATTGGGTAGTGGGAGGGTTGTTAGTCAGGACTCGACACAAGCAAGCGATGCGACTGAGAATTTATTTTCGTGCATAGGAAGTTTGAATAGTTCATTGACTAGGATACGTAAATGTTCGCGATGCGAAGGTGTTTAACCTCTGGATAACCGTTTATCGATAGTTTGTTTCATCGAAAACAACTTGAACTCTGGACAGCCGGCTGCCGGGAGTAGTGTGGACAATATAAAATGGAGCATAAATTATTGATTTAATTTAATTGATTTAATGGCCTAAAAGTGAGCCAATGGATATGACAATAAAACGTATGTTCTTCGTGCTGGTATGACTGCTGCGAATTGGTATCTGGCTTCTGATTCTTCTCGAGAAACTATCAATTCCCATTTTTTTCACTCAGACAATACCATGCGTATTCCTCACGCACATTAAATTCCCAGTGGATTAGTTCCCTATTTGGTCTAATAAACACTAAACAAACAAATAAATTAGTTTCCTCAGTCCAAAGAGATGTCAGCTAGATTGGCATCAACCGGCGGATATGTGTTCCCTTGCAATGCCATCAAATCAAAGAACATTTAAAATTACATACGACACACTATGTGCAATTCTGAATATAATGAATAATAATAATATAATTATTTGCAATAAAATAAGATCGGAAAAATTAGTTGAATAACCAAGGTAGTTCATTTTCAAAAATAGCACTGTTGATGAATCACCTTACAAAATAGGTGATAAGGGACGCGGACGAAAATAGCTGACCACCGCCAATGTTTGAAATTTTCATTTCAATATTAGTCAACTTACAATAAAATTTAATGGAAAAAAATTATAAAGTTTTGTAATAGTTTCATAAAGTTTTTGTAAACTTGCAGTGAAATTAAATTCATTTCATAATTCAGCAAAATTTTAGCAAAAATTTGCTGGATTTTTGTAAAATCATTTTATTAAAATTTTGCTAAAAAATTTGTAAAAGATTTGGTTAGCTATAAGTAAAATTGCAATAGAAAATTTGAAAAATGTAGAAGAAAACTTAGAAATTAAATTTCGGTGTAAAAGATTCTATTTAAAATTACTGTTTTTCACTAAATTTTTCTAAAGTTGTACTAAAATTATTGACTATAATTGGACAGATTTGTAATCTTTTAGTGAAAAAAAAGCAATTTTAAATAAAATAATGTATTAAAATTGTTCAGAAAACCCAGTAATACCTATGCTAGTAAAAATTTGATTAAGTTTGGCATCTGGTGTAAAGTGCTCAAACAGAAGGTTATTTTAGTTTACGATTTTGAAGGCAAGGTCACAATGGATATTTTTTGTTACGTTAAGATTTATTTAAACCTTCGTTGTGCATGAAAAAAATATTTTCAGTCACGCAGAGCCACACATACGAGCATTCCAAGAGTAGACGTCCAACCATTTCCACGTCGAGGAGCGCCGTGGCGAAAGCGATAACTCTCGATAAAATTGTCTGATACGAAAAATTCAATAAGTTTTGTAAAGCTTAGACTTGTAGTTGTTTTATTTTATTTTATCTATTCAGGTGCCAACCCAAACCATTTTTATATTTAAAATGAACAAGTGAATTTCCCCTTGACTTCATGACTGTGTAGATTAGGAACCAAATTACGGTATCGTTGATTATCCGCAATTTGGGTCACATTTTATCATGTTAACATTATATGCCATCGATTTTTCGCCTACGCGCGCTGTAAATAAACGTTCGGCGGTCGTGTGGCGGTTAGTTACACGTGAACCAATTCGGCTCTGCACAAACCTCAAACAGCCCGATACAGATTTGGCAGCACAATATTTCGCACAGAAAAGGCAACGAAGCATTGCCTAAGTTCCGCTTAGACACCGTGTACGCGATCATTTTCATTTGGAGCGCAGTATCATCATCGAAAACGGCAAGGGCGGGCGGCAATCATCGCGATCAGTTTCGGTTGTGTACCCGTACTCTTCTTCGTGCTCTGTCACATCGCATTCCTCCAGTTTCGTACACCCGCAGCAAGCCATGTAATCTGCACAAAAACTAAACGTCCACCTCACGCACACACACACTTGTTCGAAGACCCCGACTATCGACAATCCATTTTAACCGCCGGTGATGATCACATCATTTTTGGCAATCCGGTACCCTTCGTCTCTGCCTGACCGCCCGCCCGCCCGCAGGCGGTTGACGTTTCCGCGTGCCCAGGCCCTTCCTTGCCGCCTTTCACATTGCACCGCATGCTGAGAGGTCGCGTTTTTTTTGTTCGCAGTTTCTAACCATCTCCTATACACTTACACATTTCCAGCTACAGTGATCACTGTTTGTATAGGTTTAATACATGTTTTATATATTTGACCTATGGTCGTCCTTTTTTATTTACCAATTCACGGCTAGCGAATTGCCCTCGTGGCAACCCAAAACCAGACAACAGACGTGACCCAATGTCTGCCCTCGGGTCCTTCACTAACGAAGCGATCATTAGTTCCACGTATGCCATGTTTGTATTAGTGTGCTGATCACATAGCACAAGTGTTTACAGCGAAAAAAGAATCGCGAACCTCGAATTTAGGCGATTGCATAACTTAGTCAAGCAAGTTTTTTTTATTATTCAGCTCCCTATCGCTCGCTCTCTCTCTCACTCTTTCTTTCTCCCTCTCCCGCGTTCATGTTTTTAGCAACCATATCTCGCCTGCTTTGCTGTTGAACGACGATCAGCCCAACTCTACGCGGTTCGCTGGGTTCGCTCCCTTGGTGGTGCCCATCGACACCCTCGATACCGAGTTTTTTTTCGCCTCCTCCTTCGATGACCGGTTTAGTTTTGTCCCTTTCTCTTGGCAAATCATCGCGATTTTTTTCGCGTGCGGTCACTATCTCACTCGGAGCCCCACCACTATTTTACAAACAAAAGAAATATAAAGTGATTTAGAGATTTGGAAGGGGTTGAGCTGGGGGGACCCCCGTTCCCGTGGCAGACCTCTTCCAACGATCGCATTCCCGTACCGATTCGGCTGTGGTGGCGGTTTACTGCATCGCCGGTCTACTGTCTAATCTTTTTAGGGTTCACTGTATTAATTGGACCAGAAATGAGGCGATTTATGGCATTTCCGGCTAACCCTATGTGAAAATTGCTTGATATAGATCTTTTGCGGATCGGGTGCTAGGCGGAGCGGGGTATCATTCAGCGGAATATTTTGCGCGGTGCAATTTCCAAGGTTATAGACTGAGCAGAGTGCGCTGTAAGTGGCGAAATTCAATTTAGTTTACAACCAAACCGGCCCGCGGGTATCGAGCGGAACGGAACGGATTAGTTGGATTGGTCTAATCTAACGATCAACCGACCGACCAACCGGCGGGGGCTTCGGGTTACATAAATTGGTACTTGACTCGTGATTGCTGCACGGGGATGTAATAACTGTAAAGTTTGTGGCCTAGGGAAAGTCTCCGTGCGATGTATCTCAGGAGGCGACGCAATTCGGGTAACTGGATTTATATATGGGGGGGCTGAAAGTGGAACACTGCGACAGAGATTGGAACAGTATTGCGAAATGAACGGAACTTTTTCAGATAATATTCCGAAGAATCTCCGAGAAGTGTTTTAATTCTTTTGGCAATTTTTTTCATCAGCTATAAACGAAATCCCTCTGCAAAATAATAGTTCTACCCATAACATGGAGCGAGTTTAAAATATACGGGTGACTGTTGATTTTAAATGTTGCTGGATTCGCCCCTCTGCATGCGGCGAGGTATCAATCATGTTGTAGAATATTTGAGTATTTTTTTATTTAAAAAATTGTTTGAGCTGTTTTTTGCAATTTATTTAAAGCAATTTTATATCTTATATCTTTTGAAGGATGTTTGACAGTTATGATAATGATAATTATTATTATTTTTTTTAACCCAAAAAAATAAACAAACAAATACAAGTTATGATAATTATTTTCTGAATGGTCTTGCCACAAATGTTCATAAAATATCCAATGAGTCTTTCTTTGAACATATTTAGATTCTAGTAAAGTACTATCAGCAAATCCCGCAAAAATTTCGATGACTTCATATTACGGTATTCTAAGCAATCTCGGCTGCAAGATTAGAAAATTCCAGTGGAAACTGTAAGGAATTCAATCGGGATTGTAATGTAGTTGGAAGTCAGGATCAGTTCAAGGCATTACCAGTGGATGCGAGATATTTTTGCTGTTATCGAAGGGCCAAAATAAACTTGGATGGACCCGTAAACAGAGGCGTTTACGCACACTCCGCGGGGAATAAAGAATCTCATTCGAATAATTACATCCGACCGTATAATAAGCAATAAATAGTAATAAACCCGCCCGATGGTTTGTTAGAAAGGTGCATCTCATTCATTTCAGAACTTCAGAAGGAAATAGGTTCCTTCAGGTGATTCAGATTGGCAATCCACTCCTTCATCCAGTCTTTCAATCGTCAGGTACTCTGATGATATTCCTCCCTTCCCACGTAATTTCTTACAGTTAATTTAATTGGATATATAATATGAATGTGTAATAATGATAAGGACCGAATTCTGGAGAATCTATGAGAGGATCTTAAAGAAACCGTGTGACTATTCGGGGAAATATCTGTAGTGATACGACAACCGGTAATCGACCGAAGGAATTTCATCTGAGCATCCGAAATTTAGTCCGGGATTCCGGGAGAATCCCATCCACATTCTTACCCGTGATTCTGAGAGAATCCCATCCAGGATCCCAAGGTGAATCCCATCCGAGATTTCAGGGAGAATCCAATCCGAGATTTGGATAGAATCCCATCCGGGATTCCGGGAGAAGCACACCCAAGATTCCGGGAGAATCCTAACCAGATTCTTACCCGTGATTCTGCGAGAATCCCATTCTAGGAGAATCCCATCCTGGATTCCAGGGAAAATTTCATCCGGGATTCCAGGGAAAATTCCATCCGGGATTCCTGAGAGAATTCCACCCGGGATTCTAGGGAGAATCCCACACGGAATTCCAGGGAGAATCCCGTCGGGGATTCCAGGGAGAATCCCATCCGGGATACCAGGGAGAATCCCATCCGGGATTCTAGGGAGAAACACTTCCGGATTCCAGGGAGAATCTCATCCGGGATTCCAAGGAGAATCTTATCCAGGATTCCAGGGAAAATCCCATCCGGGATTCCAGAGAGAATCCCATCCGGGATGCAAGGGAGAATCCCATCCGGGATTCCTGGGATAATCCCATCCGGGATTCCAAGGACATTCCCATCCGGGATTCTAGGGAGAATCCCATCCGGGATTCCAAGGACAATCCCATTCGGGATTCCAGGGAGAATCCCGTCGGGGATTCCAGGGAGAATCCCGTCGGGGATTACAGGGAGAATCCCATCCAGGATTCCAGGGAGAATCCCATCCGAGATTCCAGGGAGAATCCCATCCGGGATTTCAGGGAGAATCCCATCCGGGATTTCAGGGAGAATCCCATCCGGGATTCCAAGGAGAATTTCATCCGGGATTCCAGAGAGAAAATCCAACCCAGCTATTCAAAAGAGAATCCTATCCGAGATTTCAAAGAGAATCCCATCCGGAATTCCAAATAGAGAATCTCATCCGGGATTCCAGAGAGAATCAAATCCGAGATTCCAGGGAGAATCCCATCCGGGATTCCTGGGAGAATCCCATCCGGGATTCCAGGGAGAATCCCATCCGAGATTCCAGCAAGAATCTCGTCCTGGATTCCGGGGAGAATTGCATCCTGGATTCCGGGGAGAATCCCATCCAGAAATTCAGGGAGAATCCTACCTGGGATTCCAGGGAGAATCCCATCCGAGATTCCAGGGAGAATCCCATCCGAGATTCCAGGGAGAATCCCATCCGAGATTCCAGAGAGTCCCATCCGGGATTCCTGGGAGAATCCCACCCGGGATTCCAGGCAGAATCTCATCCGGGATTCCAGGCAGAATCCCATCCGGGATTCCAGGGAGAATCCCATCCGAGATTCCAGGGAGAATCCCATCCGGGATTCCAGGGAGAATCCCATCCGGGATTCCAGGGAGAATCCCATCCAGGATTCCAGGGAGAATCCCATCCGGGATTCCAAGGAGAATTTCATCCGGGATTCCAGAGAGAAAATCCAATCCAGCTATTCAAAAGAGAATCCTATCCGAGATTTCAAAGAGAATCCCATCCGGGATTCCAAATAGAGAATCTCATCCGGGATTCCAGAGAGAATCAAATCCGGGATTCCAGGGAGAATCCCATCCGGGATTCCTGGGAGAATCCCATCCGGGATTCCAGGGAGAATCCCATCCGAGATTCCAGGAAGAATCTCGTCCTGGATTCCGGGGAGAATTGCATCCTGGATTCCGGGGAGAATCCCATCCAGAAATTCAGGGAGAATCCCATCCGAGATTCCAGGGAGACTCCCATCCCGGAATTCAGGGAGAATCCTACCTGGGATTCCAGGGAGAATCCCATTCGAGATTCCAGGGAGACTCCCATCCAGGAATTCAGGGAGAATCCTACCTGGGATTCCAGGGAGAATCCCATCCGAGATTCCAGGGAGAATCCCATCCGAGATTCCAGGGAGAATCCCATCCGAGATTCCAGAGAGTCCCATCCGGGATTCCTGGGAGAATCCCACCCGGGATTCCAGGCAGAATCTCATCCGGGATTCCAGGCAGAATCCCATCCGGGATTCCAGGGAGAATCCCATCCGAGATTCCAGGGAGAATCCCATCCGGGATTTCAAGGAGAATCCCATCCGGGATTTCAGGGAGAATCCTATCCGGAATTCCAGGGAGAATCCCATCCGGGATTCCAGGGAGAATCCCATCCAGGATTCCAGGGAGAATCCCATCCGGGATTCCAAGGAGAATTTCATCCGGGATTCCAGAGAGAAAATCCAATCCAGCTATTCAAGAGAGAATCCTATCCGGGATTTCAAAGAGAATCCCATCCGGGATTCCAAATAGAGAATCTCATCCGGGATTCCAGAGAGAATCAAATCCGGGATTCCAGGGAGAATCCCATCCTGGATTCCAAAGAGAATCCCATCCGGGATTCCACGGAGAATCCCATCCGGGATTCCAGGGAGAATCCCATCCGGGATTCCTGGGAGAATCCCATCCGGGATTCCAGGGAGAATCCCATCCGGGATTCCAGGAAGAATCTCGTCCTGGATTCCGGGGAGAATTGCATCCTGGATTCCGGGGAGAATCCCATCCAGAAATTCAGGGAGAATCCCATCCGAGATTCCAGGGAGACTCCCATCCAGGAATTCAGAGAGAATCCTACCTGGGATTCCAGGGAGAATCCCATCCGAGATTCCAGGGAGACTCCCATCCAGGAATTCAGGGAGAATCCTACCTGGGATTCCAGGGAGAATCCCATCCGAGATTCCAGGGAGAATCCCATCCGAGATTCCAGGGAGAATCCCATCCGAGATTCCAGAGAGTCCCATCCGGGATTCCTGGGAGAATCCCACCCGGGATTCCAGGCAGAATCTCATCCGGGATTCCAGGGAGAATCCCATCCGAGATTCCAGGGAGAATCCCATCCGAGATTCCAGGGAGAATCCCATCCGAGATTCCAGAGAGTCCCATCCGGGATTCCTGGGAGAATCCCACCCGGGATTCCAGGCAGAATCTCATCCGGGATTCCAGGGAGAATCCCATCCGAGATTCCAGGGAGAATCCCATTCGAGATTCCAGAGAGAGTCCCATCCGGGATTCCAGGGAGAATCCCATTTGGGATTCCAAGGGAAATCCCATCCGGGATTCCAGGAAGAATCTTACCTGGGATTCCAGGGAGAATCCCATCCGATATTCCAGGGAGAATCCCATTCGAGATTCCAGAGAGAGTCCCATCCGGGATTCCAGGGAGAATCTCATTCGAGATTTCAGGGAGAATCCCATTTGGGATTCCAAGGGAAATCCCATCCGGGATTCCAGGAAGAATCTTACCCGGAATTCCAGGGAGAATCCCATCCGAGATTCAAGGGAGAATCCCATCCGGGACCCCAGGAAGAATCCCACCCGGGATTCCAGGGAGAATTCCATACGGGATTCCAACGAGAGTCCCATCCGGGATTCCAGGGAGAATCCCATCCAGGATTCCAGGGATTCCAGGGAGAATCCCATCCGGGAGTGCAGGGAGAATCCCATCCGGCATTCCAGGGAGAATCCCATTTGGAATTCTTGAGAGTACCATGTGGAATTTCTGGACAATCTCATCTAGAATTTCTAGGATCTTTGGGGAATGTCTTGCAAATAAATTCGTCGAAAGATGGCGCTTTTCTTACACTCAAGCTGTTGAAGAATACTGTTTTTTTATTTGTTGCTTTGTTCTAGTTTCCTTATTTTTTTATTCTTATTTTTATGTTCTTTTTGTTTGTTTTCTTCTTTATGCATTTTGCGTTTTTTGGATCGTTTTGTTTTGGTCTTCTTGCTCTTTTTGTTTGTTGTGCCGTTCGTTATTTTGTGTTCTTTTTTGTTCCTCTTTTTGTTGCCCTTGAGTTTTACTCTGCTTCTTCTTTATGTTCTAGCTGTTTTTTTGTTAGTTTTGCTCTTTCGGATCTTTTTTCTCTTCTTCTATTTGTTATTTGTTCTTATTGATATTTTTGTTCTTATGTTCATTTTATTCTCTTCTGTTCTTTTTGTTATGTTTATTTTTTGTTGTTCTTTTTGTTTGTTTCGTTGTTTTTGATTTCTTGAGCCCTTGTTTTTATTTTTTTTTGTTCTTTTTGTTTTTTGGTTCTTTTCGTTTTTTATTCTTATTGTTATTTTACTATTTTTGTTTTACTTTTTAGTTCGTTTTGTTCTTCTTGTTCTTTTGTTTCTTTTCGTTTTTGATGCTTCCTCTGTTCTCTTCTTTTTGTTTTCGTATGTTCTTTATGATTTTAAGCACCTTCGTTTCTTTTCTTTTTATTTTTTTTCTTAACTTTTCGTTCTTTTTATTCTCTGTTATTTTGCTCTTTTTGTTCTACGAATTTTTAAATCTCGATTTTTATAAATTCTGACCAATTTCATCCCCAAATAAACTAAACACAATTAAAAAAAATAAGAGGTCCATTTCTAAGTAGCACCAAATTGGAATTACACAGTTAGTGGAGTTTGATATCTGGAATGCCAACAACGAGAAGTGACGCTTCGCTAAGTGAACTCAGACGGTGCAGACATCGCTCTCTAGGCCTATGTTCTGTCAAAATATGCGTCTGGAAGCACTACTCCTTGTAAAATTGTACACCCATAGTCGCTCCTAGTGATGAATGTTAGTTTTTCTCCCATAACTGCAAATGCCTTGCCAAATCAACAACTTGTGAGCAAATTTATCTGCAACAGGATTACTGGAGGATCCAATCCGCAACATTTGGGAAATTTCATTGGAGATTTCTGGTCCAGGATTTCTGGAGAGTATTATTTGTGAGGAAATTATTGACTGTTGGTGGTGTGGTGTTCTTTTTAGAGGTTATGTTCAGTCTTTCAAATATTTAAAGAACGGATTGTTCACTCTTCATCCGGTAATTAACTTAATTCCTAGAAGAAAAAAACGCAACACATGACGCAGAAAAGTTGGATGAAGTGTGAAGCAGTCCACATCTAGTCTTCATAAAATAATGGTATTCAATTTACAAATTTGTAATCAATATTTTGGAATCTACCATCTCCATAATGGTGCATCTTTCTTTTTTCTTGAAAATAGTTCTCCTTTTGTTCAAATGATATTAAATTCAAGGGCCCTTTGATTGACTTGTGTCTGAAATGCAAATAAAAACAGTACGGTTCTACTAGCACTAGTTGTCTCATCAGTATCTAGAATCGACTTGGCACCATACAGGTGTTAAATTAAAAAAAAGGGACACTACTTGTGTTCGCAGGAAAACAACTAGATCCGAGTGAAATAACGGAAGAACTGTACTTCCGGACTCTCACTCGGGATCAGGTTATTTCCTATTTAGTGCCAAGTCGGTGCCAAATACTGATGAGACGAAGTCGAAACGCTATTCATGACTAAGCAAATGAAAGGTTATGTTACTAAAATAATGAAATCCCGTTGATATTGATACATCAAATTTACAAATAACAGATGTGAATCCAGTCTCAAATGGCGGAGTATAGCATTTTCACGGCAAAGTGCATTTTTAATGCCAAAACCGAAATAATAGCAATAGTTTGTATTTTCATAAATAGAACCAGTGTAAGTAAGCGTTATTTGCTTCTAATGCACATCGGGGGCCGTCGTACGTCAATAAACCCCCGGGAAAGTCCACCGCCATTGCACTCACAATACGGCCCCGATTAAAAGTTATTGTTTTTCCTCCTCTGCAATATGCGTTGTTGCAATGTACGTGGTAAATTGGAAAACTTGCGCAAATACCTATTTTCAAAATAGAACCAATTTCCATAGCAGTAACTACGGAGCTGCATCCCAGTAGTGGCCCGCCGGGGCAGGCAATAAAAATAATTACTTCCATTAAAACCTATTTGTTTTTCGCACCTGTGAGTAATGCGGGGAAAATCAAGTTCTGCGCCGAGCGGAAAAAAAAGCACGGAAAAATGATGGACTAAATAGATGCAATCATGCTGAAGAAGCCCCGATATACCCGCCCGGGGCACACAAATTGAATCCAATATATATTTGCGTCCGAAATCTATCAGTGAGACGAGGTTATTATATTGGCAAGCGGTTGCGCTTTGGACAGTTCCTTCTATTGTGTACCGCCTCCCCCGCGGCCTAACACAATTTCAACTGAGGCTGAGGTGGTGGCTTCTACCGGGGGGGGGGGCTCATTAACAACAGTTGGAAGTGCATTCCAGCCGCGAAATGCTATCATCGAGTCTGTTATCTTTCGCGCGTTTGTGTTAGGGGCGAATCTGTTCCCCCCCGTTCCTGCCACACATTCCATCGTCAGACCACTCGTCCGTCAGCCGTTCGCGGTTGGGATCGGGCCAAGAAAAGCGCGTCCATTTTCCAACAGCTACGCGAAAAGCACTACACTTTCAAGTCCTGTTAGCACTAATAAGAGGCACGCTTTCGAAAAACAACCATCCAAAAGAAGCTTAATTTGCCTATACGTACGGCACTCTCTTCGGCCAGCCAAGAGCCTCCCCTCCTACCCCGCAGCATAACGACGGAAGGTGGCAGCGGGTGCGGAGCTCTTGACAAGTTGAAACCAGCTCGAACGCAAGTTCGGTACAAATAATAATAATAATAATATAAAAAAAACTGACTCAACTGTAAATACTGCCCGGAAAAATGATAAGAAGTGCGAGAAGTTTGCCGAACTTTTGCTGATCCCCAGGTAGGTGCTGTTTGCGTACGCAAGAAGTGGCTCCGGAGCCTGCCAGCCAGCCAGCAGCCGGCCGCTCGCCCAACCACCACCACCACCACGTTCATCCTCATCATCATCATCTCTGGTTATTATCATTATCTTCTTCCCTCCCTGCTAATAACCCAAACCTGCTCGCGTACCTGCCCGCCCCGATCTGCCACCTACCCGCGCCCACGGCCGCTCTACCAATATCGGAATCGGATATCGGAAGGCGCGCATCGATCGACCATCCAATCCATCGGTTTGGCATCTTGGCGCCCTCACTCCGGCCGCGTGTTGTGCCGCGTGGCTCTCGCTCACTCTATTCGCTGGATCGAGACGCGGTGGCAGAGACGAAGAACGCGCATTATCGCAGGTAATTTCAGTACATTTGAATGTTCTATTGGGCTTTTTAACTTAATTTCCCCTTTTTTTCGGTTTTTGGTGGTTGTTTCGATTGAGCAGAAAGCTAGAGCTTGGAACGACGGGGAGACGTAGGAATAGAAGTAGGAAGGTAAGGCTGGTGGAACTGTCGGCGGAACTGCAGGCGGCGAGAGAGTCCGGAACTGAAAAGTGGCGGCACACGAACGCACCTGTTCACTCGAGATCAAATTTACTTCCTCCGTTCCGCTCCTCTCCATTCGTTGTTTGTGTGCACCCTTTTCCGAGTTGGCTCTCGTAGGCGGGGAATGGGGGGGGGGGTTATGGTTCAGTAGATCGATGGATTGGTTGCTGTCAGGGATGCTCTCGTTGGTTAGAACCCGGGGATGGATTAGAGGTTGAGGTTACTAAACAGAGCTGATCGTAACACGTAACAGGACTTGTTAAAAATTACTATTTAATTATTTATTATATTTGATTTTGAAGAGGAGGTTTTGACTTAGTCGTGACTGAATTGATTTCGAATAAGTTTCCGTCCGATTCTGCTACTGGGCGAGAGAGAAAAAATCAAAACACCTCCAGTTACAGCTTACATAAAGCGTCCAATAGCTGATGCCAAAAGAACCCAATTTGCGCAGCTCTATTTCAGCTCTCATTAATTATTTTTTTGGGATTCGAATTAATGTTTTCTTCTTAAAGGGTGCATTTCAACATTTGAAACTGCAAAAAAATATAAAATTTTATGTAGCGTAGTTGGTAAATCGATGGCCTGGTAGGCAGCCCACCTGAGTTTGATTCCCAATCCCGTACATAGGATTAGAAATTTTTCTGAAGAAATTTATTTCATCCGACAAAGTGGCGAAATCCGGAGGCTTAAACCCAATCGAAACAACTTTTTTTAATCTATATGCGTTTTATGCAAAGTTCATTGGGAATAATGAAGTTTTCTTTTAGGATTAAAGTTTGGGAGTGTATAGAACAATACGACGTTGTATAGAATTTAAGACATTATTAGCTAAGGGACAATTCGTACATTTTTTCCCGCTAAAATTGTCTAAACTTATCCCCCCATCCCTAATTGTACCGCATATTTTCAACACGAGTGAAATTCCCGCCTGGGATACTCCCGAATATCACCTTGGACTCTTCCGGATCCCATCTGGGATTCTTTCTAATCCTGGCTGGGAAACTCCCAAATCGCTGCTCGGATTCTCTAAAATCCCACCTGAGAATCTCTTGAATCCCGTCTGGGATTCTCCGCCGTACAACCCCAGTCTCTTGAACCGCAGAGGGGATTCTCCAGAATCCGTTTTGGGATTCTTCCAAATCCCGTTTGGGCTTCCCCCATTAGGGATGGCGAATTTTGATTGTGATTGCGAATCCCGCTTGGGCTGGGATTCTCCCGAATACCGCGTGTGACTCTTTCAAATCCCGCCTGCGATTTCCCGGAATCTTGTCTCCGAAATCTCGAATGGGATTCTCCAGAATAACAGCTGGGAATGCCCGGACTCCCGGTTGAGATTCCTCAGAATTGCATCTGCGACTCTATGAAAATCCGCCTATGGTCCTGCGGAATCCCGCCTGTGATTGTTCGGCATCCCGTACGAAATTCTACCTGCGATTCTGTGGAATGCCGCCAGCGATTCTCCGGAATCCCGTCTGCGATTCTCCGGAATCTCACCTCCGGTTTCCGGATGGGATTCTCCGGTGTCTCGGCTGAGAATCTCCGGAATCTCGGCTAGGATTCCCCGGAATCTCGGCTGGGATTTCCCGGAATTCCATTTGCGATCCTATGGAATTCCACTTGCGTTTCTCCGGAATCCCGCCTGTGATTGTCTGGCATCCCGCCTACAATTCTACGGAATCCCACCTGCGATTCTGCGGAATGACGCCTGCGATTCTTCGGAATCCCGTCTGCGATTTTCCGGGATCCTGCCTGCGATTCTCCCGAATCCTGCTGGCGGTTCTCCGGAATCTCTCCTCCGGATCCCGGATAGGATTCTTCGGAATCTCGGCTGAGAATCTCGGGAATCCCGGCTAGATTGGATGTTGTTAGGGATGCTCTCGTTTGTTGGAACCCGGGGATGGATTAGAGAGTTGAGATTATTGGGCAGAGTTGATTAATCTAGTTTTCTAAGTTCAAATGCAGAAAGTTCAGAGAACAAAAAATGCGTCGAAAAAGGAACTGTCACTCTGGGAAAAATCGCTGGATATGGTTCACAAACAAGAAAAGCACGGTTATAAATGGTAGAAATAGATTACCTATAGGTTAAATTATGACATTCATAATGGTAAACGAATGATATTTTTCATCAATAACTACAGTGAAGACCCGATTTTATCAGCCTCATATGAAAATAAGTTTGATGGGCTCTAGCAGAAGAACCAAGTTTTAATTCGAGTAAATCCTTTCTCGAGCATTCCAATAGAAAAAAAATCAATTTGCACTGTAAGACCTGCTTAACACTTTTATGCCCATGTTGTTTGTGGACAACAATGTTCTTAAACAGCTATAACTATCGATTGAGGTACGATTTGCTCACAAAAACAAGTAAGGTTAATAAATGTGGCTATTCCCTTTCATTTGAGCGTTAACAGTTACGAGGATCAACTCTAGAACTGAAGTTATTGCAATTAGTCTGATTGGATTCCGATCAAGCAGTGCTGCCAGTGACAGTTCACGTCGATGACGGAAAATTAATTTTTCATCTTCGTTTTGCTCAAATATTACTGAAAACTGATAAAACTTATTAATTTGGACTGTCTTTGGCAACATTTTCCACGCGATTGGACTATTGTAAATATTCGAGGAGATTTGTATTGAGCAATGGAAGGTAAAAATTGAGCAGCTTCTAGCACTGTGAGGGAAGCACATACGTTTATGAAAAAAACTTTTCGTGGTCCTTGACCCCACCGTTTTCAGGGAAAAAAAGTTGGGCATGAAAGGGTTAATTTATACAAAATAGAAAATGTAGCAACTTCGGTTGGTTGTCAGTGTTCCCATTTTGACAGACTGAAACACTCAAAGGAGTTGATAAAAACGGGTCTTCACTGTATTTCGTTCTATTTTCACTCCCTCCCCTACGCTGAATAAATTGACGTTATTGAAAAAATCTTCAAGCACTATTACATGTATTAGTTTACATTCAAACTTAGTTTTTTTCGAGAGTTGTCCTACTGGAACTGTAGAACTAGGTTCTCGGAAGGGCTCCCCGTCAGAGTTACCACAATTGCAAACAACGCAATGTCGCCTACTAAAACGCTGCTTAAGACCAACTGCAGCGGGCCGTGATTCTGAACGTGATATTCATTGTACGGTTCAGATATGTGCGGATGTAGAAACTTCGCGATCGCGTGTATCATCGCGAAGGGCTCGAGCATTTGCACGTTAACGTGGTCATTCGCGTGTGCGTTTGTATGTCGCGTGTGCCAACGTGTATGTAACTTCGCGTGTATAAATTCTGTTGTATAACCGTGTGCCTTTCACACATTCGCGCGTGTACTTGGGTGATCGCGCGCGGACCTTGAATCTAATACTTAATTTGTGTTGTACGACACAGATACTAGAAGAAGGTGAGATCTTCAATATCACTAGAATCATGTCGCCATGGAAGGTGTTGTCTAGTGTATATGAGCTTTATTTTTTAATTGGACCTACTGAATGTATGGTTTGCGCGAACACGGACGTTTGTAGGTTAGCGTTTGGAACTTCGTGAGTGATAAAACGTTAATCTTATTACCGGGTCGTTATCAAGTTTGCGCGATCGCGGACGTAGGTGTGCATTGTTGATCGCGAAGTGCTTAAGCGTTCGTATGTTAACGTTTTTTCGCGTGTGCTCGCGTGTATAAAACTGGATTTTGTAACCGTGTGGCTATTCACATATTCGCGTGCATTCTTGGATGGTCACGAGGGCGTTCATTCTGATATTTAGTTTTCGGTGCACAATTCACATTCAGACAGGAAATGAGTTACCCCAAATCATAAGAGTTCCCGGTTCTGTCGCCATGAAACGTGTTGTCCAGTGTATATGAGAGCTTGCTTTTTTAATTAGTTCAACTGAAGGCATGGACCTAGTCTGCTGATGCATGACCGATTCATGATCGTGCGAGCGGGAAAGTTTTTAGGTTCACGTTTGAGACCGCGTTTGAAAATTTCTAAGCGCTGAGCCGCTATCATATTTGCGAGATCGCGGGTGTAAGGGCCGTGGATGGTAGCGAAGGGCTCAAGCAGTTGTATGTTGTTGTTGTTTATCACGTGTATGTGACTTCCCGTGCATAGCTTCGATTTTATAAACATGTGGCATGTATTCTTGAATGATCGCGCGTGGACCGTGAATATGAGCTTAAGTTTTAGTGTATGGTACAAACGGTAGAAAAGAGTCAGTTTACCCATATCACTAGAGTTCCCGGTCATCTCACCATGGAACGTGTTTTCTAGTGAATATGAGCATCATTGTCTTTTATTGGTCCAACTGAAGGCATGAGTCTAGTCTGTTAGGACCAAGGTTGAACTTCTGGACGTGGCCATTTCATGATCGCGCGAGTGGTGAGTTAATGCTTGAGACCGCCTTTGTAAGTTTATAGGTGCTACGTACACTTAACTACCGGGGTGTTTTAATGTTGGCGAAATTGTGAGCGTAAGTATGTGTAGATAATTGCAATTGCATGGTCGCGTTTGTGACCAGGTTTGTGTTATCGCGAAAGCCACGAGCGTTTGTACGTTTGTACCTATATGAGTTTAGATAGTGTATAGTATAGAGATATAGTAATTAAAGGAATCATAACATGCCGAATAAAGAAAAAAGCTGCAAAGAGATTGATTGGAAGTGTATAAATCGACCGATAATATTTTTGGTGTACATGAGCAATGGAAAAGCAAATCAATAGAAGTACAGAAGTAGAAAAGAAAAACACATGTAACATGCAATCAAATTAACTCGTCCAAGTGCACCAAATGTTGTTTATTTACCCTTATCCAATCCGACCTTCCCGAATGAATAGAGTCGAATGCACAAATTGAGCACCGGAAGTATTGCCCACTATTCTATCATATACGTCAGTTCTGCATCCATTCCTTCACCCAACTGTCACAAATATTCAGACGAACACATACACAGATAGACATACGACTAGCACATAACAATTGCGCACTAGTGTAAAAACTACAACTATTACAAAACGTCAGCTAATAGGTTTCTACGTATGTATTCATTTAATTAATTTAATTAACCTGTGCACGAAGACGAAGTCGACCGATAAATGGACACCCACTGTGAGCCCCGTCCACAAACACTGCCATTAAACTGTGGAAAAATGCCATCAAACACGGCCAAAGCGGAAGTGGGGACAATCCACTGCTTTGAGTGAAAGGGCTCTTCATGGGATTGGCCGCCCGTACCGAATGACTGTTTCTTGAGCCGACGGAGACGAACTTAGCGTCATCGTCATGATCCTACGATGTCATGTGACGTCGAGTGTAGACACGTCGATGGTGAGTACGTTCCATTACTTGGGATGAAGGCGAGGAGAAAGCTGACAGAATGAGCGGAGATTAGGATCAAATCGAAGTGGAAAATAGTATTAGAGGAAGAGTGTAGGAGATAAAAGCATGATTTGAGGCGTGTGAAACCGTTCCACAACAAACTTATGTATGAGCAAATTTTGTGGTTCTTTATTGGTATGAGGGGATGCAACAACAAGGTCTCATGTGCCAACGTATCAACTCTCGCGTGGTCATGAATCATAATACTAAAATACGGAACTTACATAATATAGGCAACAACTTTCAGGGTATCTTAGTTAGAAACTCCAGTGAGACGGTGGAACGCACTTTCTTCCTTCATCTAAGCAGTACACTCAAAATTAAACATGAGGATGACGACGCGTGTGAACATTCAAAAACCCACGCGAATGTGCAAACGACTAGCATATACAACATAATAACAGCAACACGATCAAATGCCTTAACATAGAAACGCTTGTGCCTCTCGCGATAATATAAATCTGGTTGCGTATGCGAACATCGGGATCATCCGCGCACACCTACGACGATACGTCAATATCTTAGCACTTCTCGGGCAAGCGAAAAGACCATAACTCCCACCATTGGTGTTGTTCCAAATGCACCCCCACTGCATGGTGTTTTGATAGCATTTGAAATAGGATCAACCCATGAAAGCACCATCACCATAGTCCGAAAGATCCCATATAAAAAAACCATATCATAGTGTATTTCTGGGTTTCTAGAACATTTTATGTTTCACTAGTTGCAAAATTTAATGGTATTTTTAAGGGGTTGTAGCGTGTTTGAACCCATGATAATTTGCTCGGACTACGAATAAATGAACGCGGTCTCAAGTGCAAATATACTAATGCCTGTTCCCACACTATTATGAATCGTTCTCGTGCAGAACCCTCTACATTTTCTCCAAGCAGCCCTCAATCTTCGTCTAAAATGCCTGTTCGTATACTTTGGAAGTCTCAGAGCGCCATGTTCGAATGCTCGAATCATTCCTTTCCAGGTCGGAACCGTACACTCAGAGTCGCGGCTCGCGTGAACATTCAAAAGTCCACACGCGACACGCACAGCCTTGCGATTAAACCCGTTAACATACAATCGCTCGAGCTCTGCGCGATAATACAACCCTGGTCACAAACGCGAACATGCAACTGCGATCATCCACGCAAAATTTCGCCCGCGATCTCGAAAACATAAAAGGGCTTCTATGATTAAGTGGACGTTTTAATGCCAACGATTTTATAAACGCAGTCTCAATTGCGATTATACAAACACGTGTTACCACGCGAATCCGTATCGATCACTTCCGGAAGCCCCTACTCTCGGTCCTAGCAGCTTAGGTCCTATGTCTTCAGTTGAACAATTCTTAAAACAAAAATTACTCTGATATGCATTACATAACAAGTTTCAGAGCGACGTTCGCCAGGAACTTCGGTAAAATGAGGAAACATACTTGCCTCTAGAACCGTACATTCGAGGTTAAACATCAGACGTGCGGTCCGCGCATGCATTCAACAACCTACTTGAACTACCAAACGGCCATACGATTATACAATCGCTTTTATACACGCGAAGTTTCATTGATACTACAATATCACAGTCAAAATCACAGCCCCTCAGCAATCGGTCTTAGGCAGTGTTTTAATGGGTGACATTTCCCGTCTCGTCTGCAATCGTAGTGAGTGATTCTGACAGGGATCCCTTCCGGGAACCAAGTTCCACAGCTCCAGTTGAACCACTCAAAAAAAAAAAAATGAAAAATTATCTTACAGACACTGATTTCTCCATTTTCTATATACGTAAATCGAGTTGTCGTTTCGACTTCGTCTCATCAGTATCAGGCAGAGCGACTTGGTGAACCATACTTTGATTTCGCTATCGCGCGCATCAACCATCAGATCGCCTGTCCTTGCAAGATACAATCCGTGGTCAGTTGTTTACACATTAGCTGAAGTCTTGTATCTGTTTTTATATCTGGTGGCTAAGTTCTGCCAGATACTGGTGAGACAAAGGCGAAACGTAGATCAACGGCTTACCGAATTTTTCTGATTCTCTGAATAAACTATTTGAATGATCTGATCTGGGAAAAGAAACAAAAAATAAGTGTAACCCGTGAATAAATCATCTAAAACGTTTTCAAAGGTTTTGCAATATTTGCTGTAGTACATTTTTTTTACTTTATAAGCATCTAATTATATATTTTATAACAAGTATCCCATTATAGCTCTCTTCTAATTCACGTATATTTTTATGTTTTTTCCATGCCTTCCAATGCTGATCAATAGGTAAGTTAATCATACTTTTAAACAAGCTTACTTCAACGAAAGATAGGCGAATTTGTAACAGGAAAAATTCTCTACCATGGACACAGTCGGAAAGATGGGCACCTGGCTCATCGTAGAATCTTCGAATTTCAATTAAAATTTACTGATTGGGTAACACTAAATTTCTAGACGATTTTGAGAGCTATTATTGAAATTCCCTATTCTAATGGGTAGCCTAGAAATAAAATTACCTCCATCGGTCGAGTCGAGCACCCAGAAATTAACACGTTACATTTATCGACGTGCCTACATACCATTCAGCGACTATATTGACTATATCATCTTGGAGTTGTGTCGAGTTCCGCAGCAATTTAACGAACGATTTCCAGATGATGATCTGGAAATCTTTCGCTAAATTGCCTCAGAACAGCGTACAGTTGTTTTTCTGACTTGATGCGGGTGCATACACACTTAATTTAAATTACTGGGTACAGTAAAATTTTACTGGGTTTTTGAACAGCAAACCGTTCGGTAATCAATTCAGTAAAACAATTCGGTTACCGAACTCTCCGTAATCCATTCTATCCAAACGTCAAAAAATACTGGTCAGTCAGTAGTTTCCTCGATTTGACAGATGATTTGCTGTACCTGTTTTGTAAGTTTTTGACGAGGTTCGGTAATGTTGGTACAATTTTGCCGAACAATCAGTCAGTTTTTTACTGGATAATGTTTATATACCGAAAAAAACAAAAGTGCTGATAAATTCAGTAAAAAATATTGCGGGTTTCAGCAAATTATTCGAAAAATTACTGAAAATCGTAAAAAAATGAAAACTTTACCGCAATTTTTTAAATAATTTGCTGAAAGCTCCGTAAAAATATCACTTTACTGTGGTAGTCGTCAAAAGAAATTACCGAACAACTTTTGGCTGGCTTAGTGTGTATATCGTTTATAAATAATAGAAAGATAAACGGCCCTCGGTGGCTTCCTTGAGGGACACGCGATTGGCATTTCAAATACGCTTGAGTGTGTGATGCTAATTCTAACAAAAGTGGATCGTTGGGAGAGGAAATTAAAATATATCACATTTTCTCGGCCGAAAACCATCTTAAATCGGTATTCACTAAATTCTGCTCTATTAGGCGCAAAATTTACGTTAGACGAAATACAGTTTGACGTGGAATTAAGAATATTTGAGGTTATACATCGAGATGATGTCAACTGCAGTGCTGGAGTAGTTATCTCCATAAAAATTCTTAACAAAGAATTTCACAATAATCGGCACGAGTTCTAGGTCTAAACAGAGGTTAGAACTCTGCATTTTTATCGCAAGTTTTTCAAGTTCCAAAACCTTTCCGGAATTCAGAGAAGCCTAATCCTAATGGGATGGAATCCATCTCAAACAATGGTCTTCATTGGGGCTGGGCAACAAAAATCTTACTTGAATTACACATACGTTTTACACTAGGAAGTATTTTGGGACAGCTGGTCTTTAGTTTATTCATAAATGGCCTCTGTCTGGCGAGCTAGATAATATCGTTAATCTTATTCTTTGTTTGTCAAAAGGCCCTGATAGTATGATTGAAAATAATCTCTTCAGGATTTCAATAAGAATTTATTCTTATCTTATAACTTTTTTTCAACGCGAATTTTAAACTTTCTATGTAACAACAGAGAACTTTTGTACATTATTATTATTTTTTAACTGTATTGCGTTTGAAAATATTTTTAAGTACTAAATCCCAAACTGAATAGTTGACAAACATAGAACCGGGTAAAGAACTAAAGCAACCCAATACCCCAACCTATATACTACTAGAGATGGCGCCTAGTACCTCCAAACCAATAGCCAGCACCACCAGCCGTAAATCATACGAAAAAGGACACGAAAGGGAATACAAACATTTGGCCGTGACATAACGATTATAACAGGGACTTGTTGTATAAGAAAATCTCTAATTTAGAGTACTTTTTATCAATAATTCCAAAACTATATTGAAATTTTAATAAGAGTATTTATTTTGTACATTTTGAGACTGATTGAATATTGATGAACATACTAATTTTTTCACATGATCGTTATTTTTCTCAAATCGTCTACTAAGCCATTCTTCTAACTGTTGTACGCGGAATTCTCGGGATCAGCTGGATCGTAGCACGATTCCTGCAATAGTTCTATTACGGAATGAGGTCCAAATACTGAACGTCATTAGGCCAAATGTATATGAGGGCCTAGTGCCATGAGATTTAAAACATCTTAGTTAGCTTGACTCTGAGAGCAAAGGTAATATGTTGCTTTAATTTTGGTTTGAGTTAAAGCCTGTAAAAAATGAAAAATCCACGACTCAGTCATAGTAACATATTGAGCCGTGTCCAATGAATTAGAAATAAAAAAAGACCTCTGATATAGCGAGCCGTAGTAGTTAACAGCATCAGTGGACCATCGTAGAAACCTACGATAAAGCTTATCACATGATTTATGTGTTTTCTGAGAGTCTGGAAACATCAATAGTGTATTTTTCCTTCTTTGTATCATGAGCTGTTTTTTTTGTTGTAATTTTTACAAAACTATGATTGCTGCATTTGCTCGGCTTATTCACAGCTATAGTTCAAAGAAGCGCTAGCGACGTCAGGAAGATGTCCAACCGAAGGTCACCAGGATAGTAGGCCGAATGGACAATAGGCTGAAGACGATAAAGCCTTGATAAATTCGCATAATTTTTATATTTTGAACAAATTATGCACTATGCTAATATTTGAACCTCCGATGTATTTTGAATCAAATATTCTTTCGGAATGGGGGTGTTTCGAACCATGACTGAATGTATTATATGTTAGTTGATCTTGGGCTGGGCATATGGTCAGTGAATGCTGGGCCTGTTCCAAAGTCGATGGACTCTTCCAGGATCTTTTCTCAGCACAATCTTAGCTAGTCTAATTGGCCTAATGTCTGGTTGAGTCAAAAGGCCAACATCAACTTTTGATAAGAGAAAGATGTTCAGAAGGACTGTTGAAAATGTCCGTTTTACAACTTTATAGACATAGACGCTGCAAGCATTCGGCTCCTAGCCTATTTTTTCTCGTTTGGTGACTTTTGGCATTTCACATCGGGCGATGCCACTGATCTCTTCGATTACTGTTGTACAGGTTTCCTTGGGCCTCGGTAGTATCGATGTCATCGGGAATATCCCGACTGTTTATCAGAATTCCGTTTTGGGAGCACCTTACGCCATTCACTTGGCTCCAGGAGTGCTTTCGAATATTTCTACTGGCAAATCTAATGCAAATTGAGCAGCATGAATTTTTATTTTCATGAAATCCAAAAGAAATTTGTCCAGTTTCAATTACAACTAGGTCGATTTTCTCAGAACATGCTCACAGTTCAACGACTTATTTTTCCAAACTAGCGAGAGGAGTTGGATACAGCCCCGCTCCAGCCAGATCAATCTATTGTAATAAATAATAGAACCGCAGATCATCGTGCCACGGTACGTGACGATTCCGCGATTAGAAGCGCACTTGTGGCAAATATCCCTCCCCGGGGGCTAGAGTACGCACTTCGCCAGTCCTCCCAGTCCTGATAATAATACACACAACAAACTCAACCCCCCATTTCAGCGTGTCTTGTGCCCATTCCATCGTTCAAACCCTTGAAATCAAGATCTTCGCGATGCTCTGGGCATCGTACATACCTACTTCAAGGCACACTGCGCCATCCATCCATCCATCCAGCATGGCGGCGGCGCTCATTTTTCATTTCCTCCACAGGCTCCCGTCGGTCGTCGGCTCCTTCGATCCTACAAACTGACCGTCGCGCTTGTACCTGCTTGGAGAGCGCACAGATGAATTGAACTAATTAGCGAGATTAGTGCAAATCTCTAATTAGACACCTTTCTTCTGATTTAAATTCGTGGTCAGCCAGCCTGCCAGACCAGGTTTACGTCGTCGCAGCCCTCGGAAACCATTTCCCTATAGCTTGCGAAAAAACTACATTCTTCTTCCTTTTGCAACGCCACGCCGCGGCGGGACCGAACGAACGGCCGGCGCAGTCATACTTCATTTTGAAGATATTGTTTTTTTTTCACTCGGTTGAACCCGAACTAGTATAGTATCTGGCCACTTGTTGGGTTCGGTCTTCTTGAGAGGCACCCAAAACAGTTTGCGCCATAAATAGGAGAACAATTAAGTGATTCTCCTGCTGCTGCAGCTCCCACACCCCTCACAAACCGATTCGCCGATGGCTTGGTGGTTAACTTTTGTAGCCTTTTTGGTTAAATTGCGATCGCTGATAATATGTTCTGGTTATTTTTTGTTGCTTCCCTCCGCCAGCAGTAGTAACTATTAATACTTTTGCCACTTGGCTACTGGTGGAGCTATAGGCCTCAAGAGTGAAAGGTTTCGGAATTTCGCACGGTAACGGTATTCTCAATGGTGGTTTTGAATAATTAATGGTGGGTCAAATAGAAACGAAAAAAAAAATAACTCACCATCATTACACCTTGGTCGCACTTGAAATTTGCCGGTTCGCCGAAAAAAAAGCTAAAGCTAGAAGGTTCACAGCATCTGGTTTTTGGCGAGTGCCAGATTGTGCGGAACATTTCTCTACGGACTCGCGATAACAAACGTGTAATTTGGGCTTTTTTTAGTCTGTTGGCTACTCGCGGTTCCGATTTTTAAGACAGATGTGATAATTGTGTTACGCGCAAAGGAAGCTAATGTTCGCTAATTAGTGTTGATGAATTGGGATGAATTGGGACCCGACGGTTGTCCGGTTGGCTTAAATTGCTTTACTAAAAGCTGTATAATTACTGTGTTTGCAGATGTCTCTATTTTTTTTTGGGTTCTAAATATTGGCAGTAAATTTCGTTAGAAAATCCAGGTCCGCCGAGCGGTCACGTTCGCATGATTGATGGACATTATTTTGTTGTATTTTGCAATGAACTCACAGGTAGCCGGACAGGTTGTTTGAATCAAAAGATTTGTTGTGTGAAACAAGAGATAAAAAATAACTAGACAAATTAGACACTCGGCCTTATTCTGCGCGGCGTGTGACGTGAGATGACTAATCTCACCTCACTCTACATGACTTTTCTCACCCAATACCAACTGTCGACTCGGGTGAGGTGAGATTCCCCATTGCGGTTAAATGGGCGTCTCACGTCACCCGAAGTGACTCTTCAGAATCGGGCGAAGAAAGCTACGTAGAGTGATGAGAAATTAGACGCCTCACGTCACACGCCGCTCAGAATAAGGCCGACTATGTCTTCTTGTGATTTGAAGCATCGTCAATGATTCGAGCCCTATCGTTACCAACCCCGTTCAAAGGCAACTAGGGACATAGGAGCACTATTGAACCATTATTCTGGGTGGCACGTGATGTGATAAGACAAATGTCACTCCATCCTATGTGACTATCGACTTGAATCATGTGAGATTTTATATTGTCATTCAATACCTTTACTCTTATACTATACGGCGTGTGACGTGAGGCTATAAATTTCACCTCACTGCTCAAGACTCTCCATTATCTGAATCTGAAAAGTCACTTCGGCTGAGGTAAAAGGTTTATTTGAATGCTAATGGGAAAACTCATGTCACCCGATCCAACTGTCGCACGGCGCACAGAATAAGAGTGATTTATTCTGCGCGGCATGTGACCGTTAGTCGACAAATATCACCTCACTGCACACGAGTTTCGTCACCCGATTCGGAAAAGTCATTGCGGGTGACGTGAGTGGTTCAGCTATACACCCTGCTCTATTCTGCGCGGCGTGTGGCGTGAGTCGACTAATTTCACCTCACTTTGCGTGACTTTTTTCATCCGATTCTGAGAGTCGACTCGGGTGAGGTGAGATTCCCCATTGCGGTTAAATGGGCGTCTCACGTCACCCGAAGTGACTCTTCTGAATTGGGTGAGAAAAGTCACGTAGAGTGAGGTGAGATTAGTCCTCACACGTCACATGCCGCGCAGAACAGGGCCGACCTTTATCGAAACTTTTCTCAACCAACTCTGAGGTCGACTCAGGTGAGGCGAAATGACCGATTGTCATTAACCACCCTGTATACTGTTGCCATTTGGCAACATACCGAATTTGATTATATAAAACCTCAACAAGAGGTATCGTATCCATTCAGGTAATTGAAAAGCATTTAAAGGTTAAATGGGCGTCTTACGTCATCTGAAGTGACCGTTTGAAATCGGCGGAAAGTGGTGAGATTACGCATCTTACGCTACACGTCACGCAGAATATTTGTGAATATAATAGGTTTAAGCTGACAGTAGAGTTATCAATTTCATTATATTGACTTTCGGTGTCTTCAGAAATGTTTCTTCAAAGTTCGTTCATTAGCGACATCCCATTTTTTTATAAATTTCCTTTTAATATATTATTGGAAAGGTATTTTCTTTCGCAATCAACTCATTCTATGATTTTATCCAGGTGAGAATCGGCCTTATTCTGCCTGTCGTGTGACGCAAGACGACTAACCTCACCCCATTTTTTCACGTGACTTTTTTCGTCCGCTTCTGAGAATCAACTCGGGTGAGGTGACATTCCTCAAAGCTGTTAAATGAGCGTCTTACGTCCCCGGAATTGACTCTTCATCGGGTGCGAAAAGTCACGGAGAGTGAGGTGAGATTTGTCGTCACACGCCGCGCAGAATAAAGTCAAATATTTCTAGAGCTTTTTTTCAAAACGTCATATCTACAATGAGTGACTCTTTGTTTACTTTCTCTTTCGATTTATACGGTGTCACTATAGCACTTTTCACTTATTTTACAGTAGAGATTGAAACAAAAATTTTAACCAGAAGTGTCAAGAAAATAATTATAAAACTTCTTTTGGGATTTTGCTTCGAAAAAAAGTTCCTTATTTCAATAAGGAGAATAATTAGAAGAAAAAGATATCGAGTATCTTCAACAAAGTTTCCTGGTTAGCCATTTTCTAAAACTTTTACGAAGACACCGATCCTAAAAACCTAACTTCCCAAATGAACATCGTACACAATGTTCGCTCCGGTTCTGTGCTCATATTAAACCCACACTTCGTGTACGAACTCAAACACATGTTCGCCTGCACAACCGAACCCCATGTACGTACACGGTGTGCGTACACATAGGTTCGTGGCACCAGTTTTCTCCCGCGTCGACTCTCAGAATCGGAAGAAAGGAACGTTAGTCCGACACTTGATATTACTATAGAGGCCGTATATATCACGATAGGCATGAAAGTGTTGATACAAGATTTAGAAGACTCTGGCTATCAGGAGATTTTTTACGACCAGTGCGTTTTAGGAACATCGTCACAGTAAATAGCGAGACAATGTTAGGAAACACTTGACAAAAATTTATTTTGAAATGTTTTTACAGAATAAAAAGTAATAAAAGGAAAAGAACAAAATAGTCTCGAAAAAAGTGATCGTAGGTAGTGAACGAATTATTGATTTCATTCGTAAAGAGAAAATGAAATATTTTCTAGCGGCCTAAAATAAGCATTAACTGTCCCGAAAGCTGTACTATGTATGACGGATACACTAGCTATTTGACACGCACATCGTTTTTTCCTCTTCATTGTCCGCATACCACCACAGATACCACCCCATTTTCACTAATGTCGCTTCCGCTCTGCTGAGAGATCCAATTCTGACAGAAACGACGTCATAGGACTAATATATAGCTCGCTAGTTAGACTTGCGGAAAACATTATTATCGCAATCAACAAGGAGACGAAAGACTAGATGCTCTAAACTTGCAGCTTTAGTGTTCCAGTAGCAGTCTGTACAAAAAAGAAGAGGGGGACCAAGATAAACACCCAGCAGTAGTGTGTTGCGAATCGACACCACACCGAGTTCGTTGAGTGACGTTAATGTGATCAGATCCCATTTGGCTAGCTTATGTTGCCGGAGAAGTGTTGTGACGCCTTAAGTTTGCTTCAAATCATCGATGGTACTCGGTACAATGACAAAGGTGACACTGAGAGGTTTCTGAGGATGAGATAATAAAAAAAATGTATTTTGAACGCTATAGACAAGAGGTAGGTAAGGTTCATATGAGCGACGGATAAAAGTCGGAAGGACAGAACATGCTTCGTAAAACCTGCTAAATAAATAAGCGTTAAAAAAAACCTTCAACATAACTTACAAACTAGTTTTTCAACCGACTTTAATCTTGTATGTAACAAAATGCAGATTTTATAATGCACAAATATTTGATTTTGTGCGTTTTTTATAACAGAGGTTCATCGTTGCCTGCTTTTTTCTGGGGAGAACTTTTTAAACGATTCTTTCGGTGAAAGACCTTAGTTTGATTTTTAGGTTTGAAGTTCACATCAGTCATTTCATTTTAATATAATTAAAGCAGGTTTCACAAAGCATGTTCTGTCCTTCCAACTTTTATTTTCGGTCGTTCGTATAGTGAAGATTGTAGTTTGCCACAGACCTGATCGTTGGAGGATTTTCGTCGAACCCAAAGGAATCTCTACTCGGTGCATGACCAGACAACGCGCTCAATGTTTTGATAGCCGCTAATATAAGACCTACTCCCTACCTACTACCCAATACACAACAGATGCGTATCTAATGTGTATTGTTTGGATATAATCCGGGACATCACACGAATGAAACCCTAACCTATACCCATTCGCTTGGTTTACTTTAGGGAAAATAGAATGTAGTCACCCCATTGCTCCATCAGGTGCCTTTGACATGAAACAATGAAATACTTTTCATGAAAATAAGAAATGTTAAAGACGCTGCAATATTCCAAAACGAAATCAACTTGTTCTACACATGGTGTAGCAAAAGTCTACTGCAACTTAACGTGAAGAAATGTAACTCTAAGAATCCTTCGAAGAAATGTAACTCTAAGAATCCTTCGAGACCAGCGTTGTACTCTCTGAACTACCAGACCAGGATGGTTTCAGGATTCGATGCATATTTTTTATCTTCGTAATCACCATCAATAAAGCTCGACAGAATATTAATTCTAGAAAACATGACAAATTGAAGATTGATTATCTAGAACATAATTGAAATTAGTGCTGAGCGTAAGAGAGGATACAAAATATCACCGAGTTGTTGAATAAAGTGTGTTACTAGGTTCATGTATAGTCCAAAACATATATTTTACGCAATAAAAAAGATTGACAAAATTGGGTTAACTGAAAAGAGAACACAAATGCATAAATTGCAATAAACTCTAACAAAAAAATGCTTTCAATTTAATGCAATATGTTTCTGGTTTAGGTGTGCTCTGTCCCTGCCGCCCTGTAACAGAGGGACAGCAGACCAAGACAGCCAGGGCGGCCAAGGCACATTATCCAACAATTTCGGGTTTTCGAACACATACAAAACAAGCGTTACCGTTTAGGGATCATTAACAAATTATGTGATGAAAAAAATTTCAGGCTCCCTCGCCACTACGTCGTGATTTTCTGTATCCCATTTCCCTAGTAAGTACGTAACGAGTTAATTGTCTATTTTTCCTCAGAAAAGCCATATCCTTCCCTCTATATGTGGGGGTGACTATATATTGCAGTTTGCCTTATTGATAGGTAAACACATGAGAAGCATTATAGACTTGACAAGTTAGTTTCGGTTAGAAACTGTCGGACTGCAGACCCCAGGCTAAATATTTCTTAATGTGGACGCGAGAACGAAAAAACCAATGGAAATTGAGCAGAATTAAAACTTTAGTCGGATAATTTTCTACCAAATTTTTATTCAATTTCGAAGTACATATTTTATTTTATTAAAATATGCAGAAAAAAAAAATTCAGGAAAGCTTTCGAAAGTGACGCGGAAAACCGAAATTTCCCAGCCTGTTTCGGACAAAGCCATCAATATGAAGCACCACTACAACACTAACGTTTTGGTGAAATTTTAATATAATTTCACTGCAGATTTGTCTGGATTACATTCGATGCCAGATGTTTGAAGGTGACGGAAGGACCGAGCATTTTTTTCGGTACACTGTGAAATCAGTTGATGCTCGGTATTTGAAGGCGAAGGACGGAGGATTATTTCGGGAAGCTTACGTTTACTGAGCAGACGGTTTTTGGGAATTTTAAATTTCAATAAATATTTTCAAGTGTTTTTAGCGAATAAATGTTTGTTGGCTCTAATCTAGGAGTCTGATGGCCAGATATATTTTTCTAGAAGATTCAGGTCATGAGCTATTCATATCAGCGGAAGAGAGAGAGTAACACAAAACAAAAGGCAGCGCAGCAATGATAAAATTGTCAGTGAATTGTGGGGGGAAAGTAAGGTGTATGTGAGCTTCGTAAGCAGCAAATTGATACAAAACCAAATGCAATCAAAGTTTTTTTTGTATGTGAGTATGCGGCATCTATTTTTTGAGAGCGTTGTGCTCACCTCAACCTGTGCGCGAATAGCTCCATGTTCACAAAGGATTGCTTTTTGGCATGAGATTGTGAACGCAAAAACAGAAAATGTTAGCGCGCTTTTTTTGGGTCATAATCATAACTGAAACCCGCTTTTCGCACATGCCCAATCTATGGTCAAGATCACTTTCGCAGGAACTGTGGGCAGTTTCGAAAATGATTACCGCATGAACATATCGATTTCGCAAAAATCCATCACTGGTATTTGAAGACAGCCACACACACACACACACCACAATAACTACCACAAAATGATCTTGCCTCAAATCAACAACGAACACAGTCTCGTCCGGTTTTTGAAAATCTGAAATTTAGGTAGGTGCAACTGTGCCGCCCTGCCACGAAGGGTAGGTTGGGACGGGTTTGTTTAGAGGCTGATATCTTGTTTCCATCACAATATTTTTTAGCTTGTGGTACACTATTTTGTAGATATATTATGTGGCTTAATGCCTGCGAATGGAAGATGTTTACTTGAAATTTTAAATAACACTCAGGATCAATTTTCTACATGACGGCAAAATGGCAAAAAAAGTGTCGTATAGGTTGGGACACTTCAAACAATTCCAATAATTAAAGGCAATTTAAACTTCAACGTATTATATTTATTTTCTGGCTAATATTTATTTGTTAATTGGTATTTTAGAATAAGAATAAGTAACTGAAAGACTTATTTACTTCCATTTGACAAAATTAATCTGATTCACAGTTTTTATGTGTAAAACTTGCACGCAATCTTGTACGCATGCGTATTTGTATGGTGTCCCAACCTATACGACATGCTTGTTCCAACCAATTTTTCGAAGAAAAAAAATCCAATGAAGCAAACACAAAACCCTGATCCGTAATAAGGTCTTAGTTACTTCTTAACACTTTAAAATTATATACATTGAAATTGCGATGAAAAAGATTCAATTTCAAAAATCAGCACAACAAAAGTATTTTCGCTCGTTTTTTGACTTAGTGCAGCTGTGACAATAATGAACTATAACTTCAACTTGGTATAAAAAGTGAGCTACGATCGAGTCTAGTATGTGCTAAAAATAACAGATGGCAACACTGCATAGGAACGAAAATATTGAGCTGTCCCAACCTATACGACAATCCCTTACTACGACTGACCCTTTATTACAGGGCGGCCTAGGTACGTCCAATAAGAATTTCGATGAAGTTTGCGGGCTAAGGTGATTTCAGCATTGATCAGGAAACTTTATAACCAGACAACGCATCTAAAGATGTTGGCACCTTAATTGGTTTAAAGAGGGTATTCCTATTTTTAGAAACCTTCTTTTATTCAACAACAACTTTCGCAACCTCGTACAACATGTAACTTTGAGTAACTTTACTGATGAAACTATTTATTTATATATTTATAACTCTAACTAACTAACTCGAGTTTATTCCCGAATGTTTTGCACGGGAATATTTTATGCGGAATTTTAATCAGAAATTACAAAAATAAAGACTTTTTTGGTGGTATCCAACGGAGAAAATTGATCGAAATGGTAAGTGAAACGAAAGCAATTATGTGAAAAAAATTCCCCCAGAGGCGAGAATCGAACCCGCAACCTTCGAGACTCCGGCCCAAAGCACTAACCCATATACTATCCCTGGGATGTGATGACGTCTCAGAAAGAACGTATGATTATCGGACTAGCGACTGTGATCGTACTTTGCATGAAAAGCGACATCACACACAACTCACCATTTCGATCAATTTTCCTCACCAAAAATGTCTTTAATAAGGTATTGGCCCTTACGTCAAAAAACCAAAAAAATAAAAATAAAGCACCCAAAACGTTTGGATCGCGTTTAATACTGTTTCGCAAAGTTACACAAATTTGAGGAAAATCATTTTGGCAACAGAAACTCGGAAACGTTATATATCCTACTGATGTCTTAAACTTTCGAGAATAATCATAAGCGATAGAAATTTATCGTATGAAGAAAATACAAAAATACTGATACAGGAATAACCAGAATAAATAGATAATTGCTAGCTTCAGTGAAGTTATTTCAAATCAACTGTTATACAAGGGAGCACCATTTTACGAAAAAATTAGATACTGCCACATCATTTAGATGCACAAACTAGTTTCATAAAACTTTTCAGAAGACGGCCAATCACGAATACGTCATCAAAAACTAGAAAATACTTTTGGCTGTCTTTTCCGGGTTTGAGGGACCGCTGTGCAGCCGAGATACCAGCACGCCACAAGTTCATAGTTTTTGGGTAGGGAGGTGAGCGGTCTACCTGGTCTAGTAATGCTAGTGGTGATAAATCACCGGAGTCGCTTGCTCTCTTGCTATTTATTTTTCTCTTAATACAAATGGTTAATAAAACATGTACCTGCTTAATTACAAAGCAATAATTTGAATCGGTTATCTCATATATAGCCCTTGATGGTAGACGCTACCACATTTTAGCAATAACATTAAATCACATGTTTTACTAAGAGCAAAAAGCTGCAACACGGCAACAGATTTTTCCTTCTTTTGAACATGAGCAGTTCTTTAGAACTCTGATGTTGGTTCCAACCTCCTCATATTATACAGAAAGCTAATCATACCTATTTTTGTAGTAAGGAAGGATTCATAGCACTAGTCCCGCAATCGTCCTGTATACTAAGTATTGAGTTACGAAATCTGTCGATGTAGATGCTTAAGTTCTACAACACTATTATTTTAGATGCTTGTTTTAGGTTAAATTTAAATACCAACCCACCCTACTTCTTCAATTGAAACTAAATTCGGCGAAATAACTTTCCGCAAAGCGATTCGTTCGGTGAAAGATGGGTTTTTGGATTCTAAGAAAATCCGAAATTTAGGTGCATTTGTGCCGCCCTGCCACGAAGGGTCACTCGGGCAATTAAAAATATGATCCCGTGTAGTGATCAAATCATCACCTACAAATTTGTGAACTATCCAATCTTCACAGGAATTCAAAAGGTGCTCAACAATTTTCAGAAAAAGAAACTCCAAAATTGTGAGATGACTATAATTTATTTCCTAACCGACACTTAACAGATATTCTGAAGTCCAAGCTAAAATTGTACTGAAAAAGATGGTTAAAAAATGATGAAGATTAATGAATTTTATACATAGACGCATTTCCGAGGCGATGGAAACATAAGAAATATTAGTAACGTCATGGATCGTTTGAGGAAATAATATCTCCAGTGTGTCGGCGTATTAGGATTTAATTCAAAAAAACTTTTTGAATTTCTCAGTACCACACGATGTAGCTGAATGTGAATTCCGTCAAACTAATCTACATTTTTCTCCAAAATAAGTGTTTCATTAAATGAACAGAGAGACGACCATGACCATGACACATGTTAATCTGAGTGCCACACTTCTCGTTCAATTCGATTATCGTAGCAGAAATGAGGATAACGGTTCCTTTGTTCCTTTCTTTGTTTCGTTTTTCACTTGACTTGGTTCGTCTGCTAGAACCCATCACATTGATTTTCATATGAGGCTGAAAAAATTGGGGTCTGATAAAATCGGATACTCACTTACATAAAACAAAATCTATTTTGAATGAATCATGAATGAAACTGCATATTAGATAGGTATTGTAATATGTAAGATATGAAATAAGCATTCTAAGTACATAAAAACAAACCATCACGAAAAAAATGTGAGCCATCCTATTGATTATTGTATGTTACAAAACATTCAACTAAGTCGCTCAAAAAGATATTTTACAAAATAAAATAAATTTATTTTTTCACATCAAATAGACCAAAAATGAATTAAACGTTCCCAAATTATTCACACATCTTTTTTGGCCCGTTAAGCTAAATAATCATTTTTGAAGCACCATGAATTTAGCGTACCATAATTACTCTTGAAAAAAACTATTTGACACAAAAAGAAACAATATACTTATTTTTGAGCCTCACCAATAAGTAATCAAGTAGAATTTCTACTGTACTTAAATATCCAAAAATGGGCTTCAGCACACAAACATTTGTTTAAAAAAATTAACCTTCGCGACAGAATAATTATTTTTGAGCCGCCCTAATAAGTAAAAAAAAGTTTTTGTAAGTTAATATCACAAACGATTCGGTGAACAAAAATTAGTATTAAAATTCAAAGAACCATTTCAACTCAACCAATATTTCTGAGCCACCCTAGTAAATAGCTAATTTTTATTTTTAGTATGTTTTAATATCAACAACGAATTCAGCGTATCAAAATTACTTTTGAAAAAATCATATGACCCGTTAAAAACGAAAAAAAAATATTTATGAGTCACCCTAATAAGTACTAATGTTGATTTACAATATATTTATGTATCCAAAAATAGATTCCGCACCCAAACTTTTTTTTTTAAATAAGACGTATCAGCCTTCACGACAAAATAACTATTTTTTAACTGCCCTAATGAGTGATAAAAGTTTTTATGTTGATATAAAAAACGATTCAGAGAATGGACATTGCCATAAAAAAATTCTAAACACAGTTTTGACAAAATAAATATTTTTGAGCCACCCTGAGGAACAGCAAATATTTATTTTTTTACACGTTTTAATAATAAAACGAGTTCAGCCTCCCAAAATCACCCAAAACTATCTTACTTGAACCGATTCGACAACGTTTAAGCTTTGGTCCACCTTTTGTTCTAAAGCCACTGGCGATGATAAATCAGCAGAGTAACTTACTCTTCACAAAGTATCCCGACTGTCGTCGCAGTATGCTTCCCCGGGTGAAGCCGCTATCCCCTTTCGCTTTCTTTCTCTTCTTGGTTGTTCGATGCGGTTGGACAGAAAGGCTCGTTCGGCTTCTTATGCTACACAGCGAGAGTGGTCACTGTTTGGGATCCTTGACAGTAAATCGGAGAAGCAAAAACTCAGTGGTTCAGAATGTAACTTTAGCAGATATTTAAACCTTTTGCTAAAACTAAATAACAGCTTTATAGAATTTTTAGGAAAGTTGGAGTTCTTTTGAATCGTGTTTAAATGAGATTGCACGCAGTTTTGAACAATTATATTTTGAGATAGAAGCGTTTAATGATTTAGATATACTTTCGATGAATTATTCGTGGTTGATATTTTGTAATAATACGTGGAATTATGGGTTTTGCTGACTACGAAACTGAAGTCAGTTTTTCGAAATTCAAAATGTCCGATCCAATATAGCGAAACCCCACTAAAAATAACTTTATTCTAGTCAAAATCTACAGAGAAAAAAGGTTCTGTGATTTATAAACACGAAGTTATTATGTATCAAAATCAAAAAAAGGCCGATTCCAATATGGCGGAATAAAATGTGACTAACGATTTTAACCAATATTTTTCGTTTCTCATATTTTTCTGTGGTTGTTTGATAACTCACGATTCGTCTGCGATGCCTCTACAGATCAAGCCGTGAAATACGTTCTCGGGACATGTACACATGTTCAATCAGGCAAGTAGCTAGAGGGGGGCTATGTCTTGAAAATAAATTATCAGCGACTTTAGCTTGTAGCTCGTTTGGTTTGAGATAAAGTTAGAAGATTGCTGTTTCCAACAACCAAAATCAATGAAATTCAGTGTGGCTTATGCTTCTGTCCCAGCCGGTGTGAAGCGAACGACAAATAAAGTTACTTTTTTTATTGTGTTCCTTGTCTGAAGAACAAAGGAAACTTCTACTATACTATGCCCTAGCAATCTGTCGAGATGAGTGAGTCTCAGAAGCAAGAAGTGGTGCACCGGCCAAATACTGTGATTAGTGGTGATTCGCATAAGACCTAATATTTTCGATGAGTAACATTTTCTGAAGGTGAAAATGGAGGCTATACTTACGATAGCCAGCTTTATTGAGCTCTACCACCTCAGGTATTATTCGCTCATAGCGTTCAACAATTTGGATCAGGCGAAATCATTGATTTCGAATGATTTAAAGCCTTAATGGCTTTTAATGGTTGTGTGTGAGAATTCTGTAATTCAGATCTTCATATAAATGGACGGTGAGAGAATCAATGTCCGGTTACAAGATCGGATACCGCTTACTTGCAGATACATATTACATATGGGAGAAATGCAGTACAAAACATAATGCGATAGTACAATTACACATAGTATTCTTTGCACATATCAAAGGCAAACTAGTGCGTTCCAGTTCTGTGATAAAACGTCACATTACGATTTATTTACCGCTGAACACAAACAATTACCAAATATGTGGCACAAGTTCAGGTAATATTGACAACGGCAAAAGCTGCGTCAATATCTCAAAATCTACAGCCAGCACAATCAGTGAGGAAATTCACAATCATAAAGGCAACAAGCAAGCATGTTTGCGAACACAACGGCAGCAACCACGATTATGACACGGAAGTGTTCAATAGCGGGGGATAGATATGAACGACCCCCTATTCGCAGTTGGCGAGAACAAAATATTTCCCTGCTTCGTAAACAGGTATCTGCGTGCAATGGTTAAGAGCTTGCGTGAGATCTGTTGGACAACCAGTAAAACTCATTTTATTATTTTTATTGTTGGAAATAGATATAACTAGATAACAGAACCACTGTTTCGATTGGCTAAAGTATTGAACCGAGTTCACTTATGAATTATTTAAAAAATAGTAGAAGAAGTTTAATGGACGACTGAGTACTAAAACTCACCAAAAGTGAACGCATCATCGCAAGTGTTTGTCCCGTTTAACAAAACTAAGATGTAATACTCGATATTGGCAACTCTATTTTAAATTTAAATGACAGGTTTTTGAATTGTACCAAATTTGAATTACTGCATTGGGTCTGTGCACTGTCTGTATTCTTAGTATAAATACTAGACATCACATTCAAGCGCACTAGGCAAAAAAATGTTTCAATTTACTGAGAACGATATAGCTTATTTTAACGCATCATCATTTTCATTGGCACTTAATTTCACTTTCATGCGAGGAATTCGTTCCGTTCATGCGAGTTCGCAACACTGTTGCGACTAAAATGTTGTGACTGGTTGAATCTATTAGTCCAATAATTTCGATTTTATGTCTTCAGTATATAGCAGTCTCACGATCTGTTTTTTATTCGTTTTGGACTAAAATGAGAGATGATCAGATATCACGGAGGAGGAAAAAAGAATCAACTAATCTAAGAAGCCTCAAGAGCACCTCTTCTATCTTTGCTATGCACTCAGAACGAGTGCTTTCGGAATTTCGCTCTGATCTTCCCAATTCGGTTTGAAAAAAACGGCATTTTCGAAAACACAAGACGTCTTCGTTATCCGCACAACATTCAACGGTAGGTGGAACAACGTTGATTGAAATTGTTTCCTAAATTTTGGTAAAACAATCCTGTTACCAAAAAGCATTACAGCTTTCTTCAAGAAGTCATGCATCTCTCCCAATCTTGATGATGATTGTAAAAAAAAATTGAGCTAATTAAAAACGAACCGATTACTGAGCAGATTCTGCGATAAAAGAAAATTTGCAAAAGATTCACAGAAATCGGATAAATTGCAATAATTTAAAAACATAGAAATCTGTAAGAAAGTCTCTTCGGCTCAGGAGAAGCAAGTGGGATGTGTTTTCTTTGATTTGTCGGAAGCAAGTGTGATGCTAAAATTATTTAGCTCACCCATATTTATAGTTTCGAGTAATTCTAGTGGTGTCATTCAGTGCTTCGAAATTTCAAAATCAGTTAACTATTTCTGCTTATCGAAACTGACATTCGCCTCGGTCATTCAACTTTCCAACTGACTGAAATCTCATGCAGAATCGAATGTTTGAGTGCAGAGGAAATACAAAAATTCCTTCACCAACCAAAGCATTGATTTGTTTTTATGTGGACAGTTCGAGCATTATTGAGCTTCGCTCAATACTCCCTCTCAGAGCTAGCATAGAAACAAAAAATTCAGTTTGCTTCTGAAACCGAACATATGCGAACCCGACATGCGCTATGTTGGGAGAATTATGGACGAGGGAAACGATCTAAACATTTCATTCATCGCGGCGTGCAGGAATTGAATTTCGGTTCTCTTTCAAGTTCCCGCAGGGATGTCAATTTTTTAAGCTCTCGTTACATTTAACAAAATTTACGTAAATTGCAAGATAGCAGTAATCAGGGGATTTCCTTTCGGTTAGTGAACAGTCCTATAGTAAAGGGCGAACACGAAATTATTGCGACACCGAAAATGTCATGCCAATTTTCTTATAATGTTTAAAATCAAACCAAAATTTTAGGGTAGTTTTATACATATATTTACTTCAAAAATCAAAAGAAAAGTTAATCGATAGTGCCTTGAGTGTAAAATTGAACGCATTTTCGCTTGGTGCCCTCCATCAACGTCTTTACAGTGTCATCCGGTACCAGTTTCTCAGTTTTTTTTTTCTATTTTCTTAACATGTCCTTCTCGTCTTTGACTGTCTTCTTGCTCTTTCGAAGTTCCCGCTTCATCATTGCCCAGTACTGCTCCACCGGGCGCAGCTCCGGACAGTTTGGCGGATTCATGTCCTTTGGAACAAAATGGACAGAATTGGCCGCATACCACTTTTAGAATAGTGGCATGATGCCAAATCTGGCCAAAATAGCGGAGCTTCGTCGTGCTGCTGCAAGAACGGCAAAAAGCGCTTCTCGAGGCACTCAGATTTGTAGATCTCGTCATTTACTGTGCCCTTTGTCACGAAAGGCTCACTCCTCAGTCCGCAAGAGCAGATGGCCTGCCAAATGAGATATTTGGAGGCGAACTTCGACATTTTCTTCTTCTTTAATTTGTCGTCCACATAGAATTTGCTGTTGCCAGTGAAAAACTCCAACCCCGGAATTTGCTTAAAATCGGCTTTTATATACGTTTCGTCGTCCATCACACAGCAGCCATATTTTGTCAGCATCTTCTCGTAGAGCTTCCGTGCCCGAGTTTTAGCCGTCGATTGTTGTCGCTCTTCGCGGTTTGGAAAGTTCTGTACCTTGTATGTATGTAGTCCAGCTCTCTTCTTTGCATTCTGGACGTAGCTCTGCGACATGCCGATCTTTTTAGCCAAATCACGGCTTGAGACGTTGGGATTTGCTTTAATCAACCGCTTCACCTTTCCCTCCGTCTTTTTGCTTTCCGGTCCTGGTTTTCTTCCAGCTCCTTTGCCGTGATCCAACGTCAACCGTTCCTGGAACCGCTTCAACACTCTGGAGACGGTTGAATGGTGAATGTTCAACATTTTTTCCCAACTGCCGGTGCGACAGGTCAGGAAATTCCAGGTGTTTGGAAAGAATTTGTTCTCTCGACTCGCGTTGGTTCACCTCCATTTTCGTTGAATCGAAAAACACGACTTCGAGTTTGACAGCATGTAAACAATACACATCAATGAGAAAGTGTGCAAAATTTGGTTGATTTTTACCCAATGGTAAAAAAGTTATGCCCTGTTGAATGCGTCGCAATAATTTCGTGTTCGCCCTTTATCATAATGTCAATTTTAGTGGAAAAGTTTTTTCAGTAAAAATGTTTTTTTTTATTAACATGAGTTTGTTTGCAATTGCGATCGCGTTTCGTTGTATCGCGTAGCATAAGTAGGTGAAAAATAATGATCGGGACTTTTTAGGTACTTTATCTTTTATTTTCTTATTTTTTAGACTCCCTAATAAGGAGTTTACTTATTTTGTAATACATTTAAATACCTACCCAAGAAGGAATTCAGCGCACAAACATTTGTTTGGACGAATTTATGAACATTCACAATTAAAATATTATTTTTGAGCCACCCTAATGAGTAATAAAGGGTCCTTTTTCAAATAAGTGTTTGTGTGTTCAAAACCTCAAAAATTTATTTTCTATTTTACATAATAAGACATTTTTCTGTGTTTATAAACAGGTTGAATAGAGTTTTCTCAAAATATTACGTGTTGAGGACAAAAGCTCGATTTTTCAAACTATTGTAATTCAAATCAATACATCTTTTTAGTGAAGATTCAGATTAGAGTACAACTAGTTTCATTTAAAAGGTTGTTTGTTGGGCTTCTACTTGTCGTTCGATCTTGTCGATACAAGCCTATCTTCTAACTCAGACCGTTTTTGTTGATATCTTCTCTATAGAACCACCCAAGTTCTCCATACAAACTTTGGTTTTAAACTATGAAGCCCCGTTCCAATTTTTGTTTCAAATATTTCTTCACCAGGGGTTTCCGGGGATTCCAAAGCTTGGCCATTTTTATTCGTTCTGCTTCTCGATCTTGTATTAAACAGTGTAATAAATCGTGCACTAAATTGAAGCCATTATGTTCACAGTGGTTGTACTATTTTTTTGAAACAATTCGGAAAGAGCGCTTGTAGTGCATGAAACTTGAAAATTTGTCCACTTTTCGGAAATGAATATTTTATTTTGCCCTTTTTGCCCCGAAGAATGAAAAAAGGTGATTTTTCATGATATCTCTGAAGGAGACGCATGGTAATGTTTAATTATTCAGGGTTCGTAATGTAATTTATATATGTCTCTCTGAATTATCAACTATTTTAAAAATGTCTATTCTGCAAAAGTCCCTACTTGGCCTAATTATTGTTTAGACAACTGTTTGTCATTAATTTTTTGTTGAATGTGAACTTCTAATGCAAAAACAAGAACAGCGCCCGTAATCATACTATAATCATTCGAAAGCTTTTAATTTTCTATTTAAAATGAGTTTTGTGCTAGTTTTGCAAAAATTTGCGATAAGCTGTCAACAAACGGAAGGAGCTGAGTGGAAAGAGTGGTTTCTTAGATGGTGAAAGCGTTCAGTTTGTTTGATTTCAGTAAATATTTGCAGCCTATTGGAATATGTCATTAAATGTTTCCGGAAAATTTCATGATAATTTCCGTTCCAACTACAAAATGTACTAAACATTGTTTTGATCAGATACTAACTCAAGTAAGCGGTATTACGCAAGTGTAATAAAATCAATTTTGAATGAACCTTATGTTCTAGGTATGATACAAAATAAGCATCCTAAGTTAATTAAAACAATTCTTGACCAAGAAATTATTTGGTAACAACCCTATTGATTAGTAAATCCAACTAATTCGCTCAAAAAGTTTGAAAAAAAGTGAATGTATTTTTTTCATATCAACTAAGCCAATATTAAGTTTATCTTTTCAAAATTATTCAAACACATCTTATCTGACCCGTTAAAACTAATCGAAATCATTTTTGAAGCTCTATAAAGAGATATAAATTAATTAGTATCAACATTAAAAATAAATTCAGCGTACCATAATTATTTAGGAAAAAGTGATTTGATACGTAATGACAAAAAACTTTTTTTGAGCCACTCTAACAGTAATAAAGATTTTTCTAATAAGTTTTGATATCAAAAACGATTCAGCGTACGGAAATTGCTATACAAAAATCTAAGAACAGTTTCGACTCAAAAAATATTACTGAGCTACACTAATGAATTGATAATGTTTATTTTTAATAAGTTTTAATATCAAAATGAACTTAGCGCACCAAAATTACTCTTGGAAAAATTATTCGAGTCGCAAAGACAAAACACTTATTTATGAGACGCCCTAATAAATAGTAAAGTCAACTTCTATTACATAATAAACATTTAAAAAAAGGAATTTGGCGCACAAATATTTCTTTAAAAAGAATTATGAACCTTTACGACAAAATAATTAATTATGAGCCACCCTAATGAGTAGCTAATGTTTTTTTTTCAAATGAATTTTAATATTAAAAACGATTCACGAAAATTACTGTGCAAAGATCTCAAGAACAGTTTGGATAAAATAAATATTGAGCCACCCTAAAAAATATTAAATGTTTACTTTTACTATGTTAATATTGAAAAACGAACTGAGCGTACCAAAATAAATAAAACCATCTTATTGAAACCGGTACGACAAAGTTTTGATTTTAGTCCGCCTTTTGTTCTAAGTCGTGCACTGTGTGACAGTGGTGATGATTTATCGCCGGAGTCGTTTGTTCTTCGGAAGGAAACCCGACTGACGCATAATGGTCACCGTCCATGCAAAAGTCAGACAATACCTCAAAAGTTGGCCGAATTTGATGAAAAATTCCTTCGATATAAGAGTTGCAGTTAATATTTTCAACCGTTTGAAATATGCCACTAAATGTTTCTGGATGATAATTTACATGGTAACAATCAAATTTGGTAAACGCAGCTGAGTTTGGTAAAACTGTTTTGATCAGAATTTGTAATGTACTGTTTACTCTTAATTATTATTTTTAAAATAACGTTTTAATGATCTAGTAGATTTTGAGTTATGATGTACACCACCAAACCAATTTTCAAAGAGGTACCTCCGGAAATATACTGTCACTTGCTCAATTTGCAGTATTTTGCCAAAAAAATTGAGAAAATATTATTCAAATACGGCATTAAAGCATGGAAATTGAATATCCAAAACGATTCAGCGTACGAAAATAACAATACAAACGGGAAAAGGGGGGGGGAGTGCAGTCATAGCGCAGTTGGTAAATCGATTGTCTTGTACGCAGCTTACCCGGGCTCGATTCCCGCACAACAAAGACGAATGAACTTAAGGTTAAAACCTCTCTGAACGAAATAAAAACAAAACAACTGTGCAAAAATTCTAAGAAGAGTTTCGGTTCAATAAATCTAATGGTTTATCCTAATGAACAATAAATGTTTATTTTTAATATCTTTTTATATCAAAATTGAATTGAGCGTACCAAAATTATTCTTGAAAATATCAGTTAACCCTTAAAGACAAAATACTAATTTTTGAGTCACCCTGATAAGTAGTACAGTTAATTTCTAATACAGTAAAGACCCGTTTTTATCAGCCCCTTGGCGAATTTTAAGCTGATAAAACAGGGACATTGATAAAATCGGGACATATATTTTTCTGCCTTTTTAATAAACCGAAGCTCTTAAATATTTAATATTTTCCTTTGTTCCTTAGATATAACCTTGCGACCTTTTCTTATTATTTACCTGAAGTTCCCTTTTAGGGGGGGTCTGACAGTGCAAAATTTAAAAAAAATAATTTTATTTTTATTTTTGCATTTTTCGGATCTCTAAGATAAGAAATATATGCCCAAGAAAGGATTTACTCGAATTCAACTTGGTTCGTCTGCTAGAGCCCATCAAACTACCAAACTATCAATTTTTATATGAAGCTGATAAAATCGGGTCAAAAACTGATAAAATCGGGGGTAGGTGAAATCGGGGGTTGATAAAATACTAAAATATCCAAAATAGGAATTCATCGCTCAAACTTTTCTTTTAAAATAATTTACAAGTCTTCACGACAAAGTAGTTATTTTTGAGCCTCCCTAATGTGCAATGAAGGTTTTTTTCCTAATAAGTGTTAATATCAAAAACAATTCAGCGCACCAAAAATTACTATAAAATATCGAAGAGCAGTTTTGACAAAGTTAACAGTTTTAAGCCGCCCTAATGAATAGTAGAGTAGAGTGGGGTCAAGTAGGTAAGCTTTTGCTATTTCGTGCGATGATGCATTTGCACTGATTTTGACAAACAAGCACTCGTTGGAGAGGTTATACATCTGGCAACGTTTTGGCAATAATGATTTTATGCGTGGCTAAATATTTACCAAGCTAAATCCAATAAGGCGAAGGTACTTTTCGATGTTTTTTTTTTCATCTGGGGGTACGATAGGTCACTATTTTCGGGGTTAAATAAATCAAAAAAACCCCTAGAAAATCAGCGATTCAACTTTTTTTTGAAGAGTATTAATACTGTAGAATAGTTAAAAATCCATAACAGAAATAATAAAAGCAATCCGTTGACATCATTCAGGTAAGAAAATGAGGAAGTGACAAATGATGTGAAAAACATGAAACCGCGGAAAGAAATGTTGAAAAAGCATCGTTTTTCAGCAGCAGCGTCTGGCTTGGTACTTGCGAACGACTTCTTCGGTGTGCTCGTCGTTGCCAGAGTGTGGAATTGAAGTTGTGCATTTCCTGCTCACGTGGTTGCTTAGCTGTGCGACGATCACGGTTGCGCTTCAGAGAATTTTATAGATTCGACCAATTTTAATGTTTCGCTTTGAAAACAATTTTGGAGTGGATTTAAACAAACCTCACTCAGCAAAGGGGGATTATACGTTTATCTTTCAATGGATAAAAAAATGACAATTGCTTGAGGGGACGGGCATAGCGTAGTTGGTAAATCGAAAGCCTTGTATTTCCCAGGTAAAGCCGCTTCGAATCCTTGACGATTAGTAGGGGAAGCGAAAACTCCTCGAGCAGACATTGCACAGTGTTCAAGAGGGTAAACTTAGGAGGAAGTTTAAGTTTTTACTGAAACTAAATAACTTAGCCTTATGATATGTTTGAAAAAGTTTGAAGAACTTTTATACTTTCGATGAATTATTCGTGGTAGAATGTCAATACTTTGCTGTCCAAAACCCATAATTACATGTTTTTCGGAAATCAAAATGTCCGATCCAATATGGCGGACCCCTACTAAAAATAAGTGCTATTTCAGCCAAAATCGAATAAGAAAAAAGTTATTTATAAACACGAATCTGAGTTATTACGCATCAAAATAAAAAAAAAAGAGCGATTCCAATATGGCGGAATAAAATGTGACTAACGATTTTGACCAAAAATTTTCGTTTCTCACTTATTTTCTATGGTTGTTTGATAACTCACGATTCGTCTACGATGCCTCTACAGATGTTCAGTGCAACGCGAAGCATTCTGGGAACGTGCATCAATGCCATGAAAAGGTTTCTACCCGAGACGCGCGTCTCGAGTCGAGAGCATCCCATGGCGGCCAGGACGTCGCTTCGAACAATGACACTTTTTTGATGCGCGGATCGAAAAACCCGTTTAATACAATACAGTAGATACTTAAACAACTTTCAACAAATGTAAAACAAAAAAAAATTTTTTGAAAATTTTGAATGCAAACCTCCCCTCAAATTTCTTGTGAAATGAAAAGTATGACAGATAGAGCGTACATGTCTTCAACAGAATTTGCTAAAATTTGTCGTCCTACAACTTCACTGAAAGTTGTATGGCTTTAACAAGAATGATCAAAAAGTAAATTTTATGATCTTGGTAAAATTAGAACTACCCGAACTCTTGTTTTAACAAAAAGAAGGGGCTCACAAATTACGAAAACTTTTCCAAAGACATAATAAGGTCAAGTTGTTTATTTTTCGAAGAATATCAAAATTCCTGCTAAATTTGCATTCTGAACCACTGTGCATTGGACCTGGCGTCAGTCTGGTGCTAAGTCAGTGTCAGATTCTGATGAGATGAAATCGAAACGAAAGCTGTCCAGATATTCCCACCCAATCCGTCGTACACCAGAAAACGCTCTACTCTCAGAAAAAAAAAGAACAGCTCCACACGCTACACGAACGAACGGTTATCGTTATCATTTCCTTATCTCCGTTCTTCCGTTACCCCAGCTTCTCCTACCTAACCGCTAATTACACTCGCTGTTGACCAAAACAGTTCAATTCGGGCATCAACAAAAATTGGACAAGTTCGGGAACGAGCGTGCAAACGAGTACGACACGACCTGCAATTATATATTATCGCGATTCCGTTCCCTTTGCTTTATGCGAGAAAGAGAGAGAGCGCGTAAAGTGTATGTCACGCTACTGCTGCTTGAATAAGTAACGTGACGCACGAAGATTAAAGCCGTTGGTTGGTGTTAGAAGTAGTAGCTATGCTCCACCAACAGTCAGCGACAACAGCAATAGCAGGACGACGAAAAAAGAAGCTTTTTTGGCACTTCTTATGATTCTACAATCAGACCCATCACTCGCGAGAGCGCCAATTTGAATGCGATTCGGTGGGATGCTCTGCGCGAAAAAAAAAATCAAAACGAAAGAGAGCGAGAGAAAGAGCGCGCGCGACCTCGCTTGCTGTCATGACCATCAGAACAGCGAGCGAGGAGAGCATGCGAAATCTTCTCTGATGATCAATCGAAAAAAGGCACGGCCGGCCGGCCGCTGCCAACAAGGGGAGGAAGCTTTCCTAACCTAAGCCCCCAACCCGTGTCTGTTCCGTACCCCGTCCCGCTCACCGCAAACACGATGGCGTACAACAAGCTAGCTATGGTGGTAGCATCAGGCAGTAGGCAAGCAAAGCAAGCAAACACAGATTTCCTCCAGAGCACCGCGGGGCCTAATCTGACTGCGCACGGGAATTTGCCGAATCAGTCCCGAGCAGAACGTCCGCGGGCCCGGCACGGGAGAAGTTCGAGGAAGCGAAAACATACACACAGGCGCACCGCACAGGATCGGAACGGAATCGGTGTGGCGATTAGTGGCAGGCCAGACACGATTTTGGCCGAAAAAGATTGTTGAAGAAGAAAATTAATTAAAATTAAAAAAAAAACACGACATGCGTGATCGTTTTGCGTGAGAGCTGTGTTTACCGGAGACGCGCAGAGTCCGAGTAGTGCAAAACGAAGAAAAAAAATCGCGGACTACTAGAATCGGCAAGTTCTAATCAGTTTCAGCTTTTTTTCGTTCGTTCGTTCGCCGAGTGTTACGTGACGTGAATGTTTGATTTTCCGGATTGGCCGAATATTGTGACGAATATCGTGAGTGTAGTTGTGTCACCTTGAGTCAGTCGCGCGCGCCCTGGTGGGAGGAAGGGCGAAGGGTTGGCGATCGAAGTACACTGATAGAGAGACACGGGGTTACGGCTGGAAGATTTCTACGTGGAATTTGTAGTTGTAACCGAGGACGACGCCGCCTCCAAATCTAAGCGTGCGTACGACGAATCTGCGATCACGTGTGTGCTTGCGCATATTTGGCAGTGTTTGCATCATAAAGTGACAATTTCGTGCACGGTTACATGTGCGACTCCGACGGGCTGTGAGTGTATCTGTGGGCTTGTGGTAGAGGAGGAGGAGGAGAAGAAGGAGACTGCCGCCGAAATGTTTGCAAATTTTAGCCATCCAACGCCGTCTCGCTCGTTCTTCGGTCTATCTTTCGACTGAAGAAAAAAACCCTCCGCCGGTTTTGTCAAGAAGGACGCGGCGGCTGGGCCCCCTCATCTTCCTTATCTCTTGCTTGTCACGGCACCGAGGGCACAGCAGCTTTCCAGGGTGTCTCGGCTGGCCGATCCGTCGTTAGTTGGTGTAAGCAGGAAGGGACGATATGCGTTTTTTTTGTTGGTTCGGTGTTCGGCTTAGATATGTATACAAACTCAACACACAACACAAAAAATCAGCCAAAATTGTGTGTCTAGTTCGTGCGCGGCGTGGCGTTGAGTGGCGTAGCGCGACGCGGGGCGACCTCCGCTGTGTGATCGAGTCTCTGTTGTGCTGTGCTCGGGGCGGTGTGCGAAATATCTCGCGCGGTGGCGACCCTTATGTGCAAAATCGGCACTCTCACTTGATCACTCTCGAACAGTTTTAGTTTGCATTGCGCGTCTCGCGGATGGTCGTTTTTTTGAGCGCTCCCTAGTAGGCCGAGCTCCAGCCACATGTGATTTCGTTGGGGGCAGAGCCCTTCTCCCTTTTTAGTGTTAACTGTGAACTTCACAACAGGTTACCTGCACCGGAAAACAACTACCTCTCTCAGGAACTTAGACTTAAGTGAAACTGTTTGTTTTTTTTTTTGGTTAAAAGTGTGCAAATGAAATTGAAACAATCTACCTCAAGCCGAAACGTGTTGAATCTCAGTGACCGACCGTAGCAGCAGCAGCAGCAGCAGAGCCGATCGTCCAGCTATATTAGCCTGGAGAAGAGACCACAGAACACCACCCGTGACAAGTGTTAGTACCCCTCACGTAAATGTTGCATTTTTTTTTTTGGTTTCCACCGATCGTTTGGGGTTAGTTTTGTTCGATTCCTACTTCTTCGTCGTCGGCTTCTTCTACTCGGACCCGTTCCACCGAAAGTGCCTTGCTAAAGTTGCTCCTGCTACTGCCACCGCCGCTCGCTCGCTCGCCCGATGGATTGGGGGCCACTCGGGCAGTGCTCTAACTTGCTCGCAAAAAAAAAAATATCTATATAATGAAAAAGCGAAAACAAGTTTTCTTCGCACTCGAACCTAACGGATTTTTGCGCTTTTACAACCCGCGAGGAGAACTGCTCGCGCGAAAAAAATAATCGCGCAACCCAAAGATGGGGAATTGGCAGTCCGGCCAGGCCGTGCCATGCCACTGCCTGAGACCAGACCAGGCCAGGCTGCTAGGCGCAACAGCAACCGCAACGAAAATAAAAAAAAGTACAACTTTGGACCTGTCCGAGGGCAAAAGGACCGCGCTGTGCTCCGGCGAAGCGCGGAGGGAGAAATGAAGTTTATTTTATCGTCCAATTTCGCCTATTCCCTTCGCGAAACTGGTTGTGACCGTGGGTGATGAAGGGGATCCATGCACAGTTGGGTTGAGTGTAGGTAGAATGGTGGCATGGCGGGAGGAACGGGGCCGTTCCCTTTTCGGCAGGCAGCCACGAAAACAAAAACGAAGAAAACTTTAAGACAAACGTAAAATTGATATGCGAAATCGCTGAACGATGGCGGGCCGGCGGAGGGGGTTTGAGGGACGACGAAAACAGCGACAGCGATTAGACGAGCATTCCTAACGCGAAATAGCACACATATGCAACACAAAAAAACAGCACACTGGGATGGTCGCGAGCGAGCGAGTTAGCGAGAGAATGGATGTGTGTGTTTGTGCGCAGGGAAGACAGATTAGCGCAGGAGATGTGAAAAAAGATCAAATCTTTGTGGTTGACCCACTAAATCCGTGAGTCCGGGGTGTTGGGTAAGGGGCGAATGCCCGGCAGCCCCGCCGGTTGTTCTGGTGTAAATTTTTTTTGTTATTTTCGCACTGTTTTTTTTCTTTTTTTTTTCGCTTGCCTTGGCATGTCAAATGTACACAGGAGCAAGTTATTGGACGAAATAAATTCGTTGACGGCGGTAAACAACTTGATTTTGACGGTAATTTGTGGGTTGGGTAAAGGCACGCACTAACACACACACACACACACACACAGACGAAAATAGATGATACTTTAATGTTACATTCGCGCCGGGAGGAATCCCGAATCGGGCCTTATTATCATGGCAGTACGCGCGCACATAAAGGAACAGCCTTGATAAGATAGCCCGCGAAGACGGCGGCGGCGACGGTAAATTTCATAATTTTACTGCATTCTTCCCGCTCGGGATGGTTGATGGCTGATCTGTTTCAATGTAATAATGGCCTTGAGTGTTCTTCGCAAAAAAAAATTATTTTCGGTCACAGGAGGCCAAGCAGCAATCAATTTGTTTCAGTTGCGTTGACGAGGACGACTGAAAAATGTGTCAAAATGGTGTAGATAAGAGGAGGAGAAATGTCTGTAAAAAATGAAGCGAGTTATGTCAGAGACATAACCAAAGTGAAGTAGAATACACTTTAGGCTGTTAATACGAATGTTGTAATTTTTCACTATGCTATGTTCTTTTTAGTGAAGAATAATTTTGCTAAAAACTATTTTCCTCCATTATGTAGAAAATTGTTTAAAACAAACACGTTAACAGTACAAAACCTATAACTACATCAGTTATGGAACTTGCGTTTCGACTTCGTCTCATCAGAATCCGACACTAACTTAGGAACAGGACTAAGCTAGCGTAGGATTGACGCCAGCTCCAAAAAAAACGGATACACAATTTGTGTTCCTGAGCAGACCCCTAGTCAAGCGTCATGTTCCGCAATCCGGCGCTAGCTTAGTTCTATCCCTAAATTAATGTTGGATACTGATGAGACGAAGTCGAAAAGCAAATTCCATAACTATTAACTATTATTATTTTACTAACTTCTGTAAGGTTTTATTAACTCCAGTTATTTCAATATTTCTAATGGAAATACCGAAATAACGGTACACGTATATCGAATTTTCTACTGTTGCCAAATGAATTGTTTCAGTATCATTAAATGCTCTTTTCAGGGTTGCCATATGAGAATCCATATGTTCGAATATGTTTAATTATTTTAGATTTCGATGTATGTGTACTGATATTCCGGTATATCAAAATAACTGCTTTTAATATTACCTTTGAGAAGGTAGTAAATATTGCAGCAATCGTATTAACAGCCCAAAGTGTATTCTACTTCACTTCGGTTATGTGTCTGACATTACTCACCCATCGTTTTGGAATTCTCGTCACCAACATTTTTCTTCTTCTCTGCGGTCCGGTGGTAGCCGATTTCTTCGGTTTCTTTTCGGTTTGCTTTGACATCAGAATGGCTTAAATATTAGGCCAACACACCACCCTAGAAAACAATTTGTTCAGCTCGCTCGAAAAACGAAGGATGGTCCTTATCACGGACAGCGTTTACTGCCAGCTTCAATACTTTGAACGCAAGCTATTCCATCACTGCTGCCGGGCAGACGACACGCTTGGCGTAGTAACCCTTTCTCAGCAAACGATGGATTCGGCCGACAGGGCAGGAGTGTAACACACAGAAATAATGCCTCACTCGCATACGACCCCCGGTTTTTGTACCTCAGTTCAGTTTACGGTCAAAGCCAAAGGGGGTCGGCCATCGAACAAAAATAGTTTGCTTCCATTGCACAGTGGTCCAGAATGCAAATTTAGCAGGAATTTTGAGATTTTACTAAAACTAAACAACTTAGCCCTATTAAGTTTTTGGAGAAGTTTTCGTAGTTTATGAGCCCCCCTCTTTTTGTTAAAACAACAGTTAGGGTGGTTCTAATTTTACCAAGATCAAAAAATTAACTTTTTAATCATTCTAGCTGGAGCCGAACGACCTTCAGCAAAGTTGTAGAACGACAAATTTTGGAAAAGTTTGCTGAAGACATGTAGAGCTGTCATACTTTTTATTTTACAATAAATTTAAAGTCGGAGCTTAGGGTGTTTCTTCGAAATACAGTTTTATTCCAATAACTTTTGCTGTATTCATTAAAAACTGAAGTAGTCTTCAGACAACTTTAATATTGTTTCAAGGCGAATAATTTGTTTCATGACACCATATATCTAGCTATTTGCGTTGAAAAGTTATGAGCACTTTTTCGCCAAAAATGGGGTTGTTTTGAATAACAATATCACTCATTTGGGGCAAATAAACGATAATTCTTTTTGATCTATAAATAAGGTCATGATTAGAGTTATAATTGAGCAAAAAATTGCGAATACGATATTTTTTTAAATTTCATAAAATTGATTTAAAAAAATCTATTTTTGAAATATTAAGTGCTTATATCTTCTGAACAATAAAAGCTAGAGTTTTGATGTATTAGAAGAAAATGTTCATCTTCAAAAACTCTGAAAAACATCTGAAGGATAGGTTGTAAAAAAATAAAAACTGAACAAGTTATATTAAAAATTTGGTTTTTCATGAATTGATTCTTTGTAATATGTTTAAATAACTTTCACAGTGAACAATATAAAAAATGTAGTTTCGTTTTCATGATAAAATATTGCACTTTACAATACTTTTCTATTATTTTAAATAGTGGGTAGGGTGGTACTAAATTTTTTAAAATCAGAAATATAACTTTATAATGGTTCGAGCTAGAGTTTCGCTGTCTTCCACGAAATTGAAGATAATGAAATTTTGAAAAACTTTGTCGAAGACACTGAAACTCTATGTCGTATACTTTTCATTTTACAAGAAATTTACCAAAAAATTTAGGGTGTTTCTTTAAAAATTGTTTTCTTTGTATAACTTTTGTAGTTTTGATTTTTCATTAAGATCACTTTATAAATACTTTCAGATATTTTGAAGGAGACCAATTTGTCTTAATACATTGAACCTCTAGCTTGGCTCGTTAGAAAGTTATAAATACTTTTTACTAAAAATAAACAATTGTTTGAGTAAATATTGCAAGATATAAAAAAATATCGTATTTGCCATTTTTGGTGATCTATACTACAAAGCATGCTATTTCATATGAAAGCAACAGTATTCAATGTTGAGTGCCCAAATCAAAAAATATATTTTTTATATAAAATTTTTTATAACTTTAAAACGAAAAAAGTTAAGTAGTTAGTGTTTTAAAGCAAATTATGCGCCCTAAAATAATCTTTAAGTTGTCCAAAGGGTACTTTAGCGTAAAATAAAAACTTCAAAAGTTATGGAAATAAAACCGTTTTTTAAGGAACACCCTAAAGCTTACATTTGAATTTATCGTGCAATGGAAAATATAAAAGTCCTCTGACTTGTATGTCTTCAGCAACTTTGTCTAAAATGTGTTGCTCTACAACTTGATCGAAGACAGTAAAGCTCTATCTCAAATCGTTAAAAAATTCTATTGTAAATATTGCTAAATTTGAAACCACCCTAGCATCGGCTTAAACAAAAAGAAGGGCCTTGCAAAGTACAACAACTTTGCCAAACATGTTGTAAGGCCAAGTCATTTAATTTTAGCAAAAAGTTAAAATTCCTGCTAAATTTTCATTCTGGACCACTGTGCATTGTCAAAGTGGTCTGGCTCGATTGTAGGCGAATTGTACGGACCAATCATGGTGCAGATAATAGCTGCTTTCACAAAATCCATTATTTTCGTTATTTTCAGTAATTGTACATTCTACAGAATTAGTACAAAGTGGTTGTACATATTTCCAATCAGATAGCGCAAAAATCTGACGTTTTCATTCAAGTACAACAGCAGATATTTGCGCGTTTAAAAAATTGGGTTAAATTCCGGCCGAAAACTTTGAAACGGGGACCCCTATATTGAAACGTTAGAAGTATTCTACTTCAAAGGTTCGGGATGTTTGCGTGGGTAAACATCTATTCAACTGATCAGTTGTTTTGAATATCTTCTCAACATATCAAATTTCTTCACAGTATTCACAGCTGTAATAAAAAGTACCCATCAAATATATCAGATTACTACAATTACTTGCTCCAATCAGAAAGGATTCCTTGAGTATTGAAAGGCAGGCCCGTAGGTTGTTGTTGGTCGGGTTGGCCCCCGCCAAACTAAAGCAAACTACACTATAAAATAATTGAAATACGTTGTAAAGCAATCAGGTACATACTAAATTATCGTTCACAAATTGAACTGGAAACGCCAACTTGAGATTGGCAGTGTTCCCCGGGACGCTCTAGAAACTCTTTGTTTGATCTAGAATTCCTGGGATCATCAGAGGCGGTTTGCTTAAGCTTTGTAGCTTTGAAAAATCTATTTCAAAACTTCTTGTTAGTAAACAGCATTCTGAATGCACACAACAGCAGTAAAACGGAATTTTAACTAGTAGTAAATCAACCGCATAATTTGCCAGAGGCAGCTTTTAGATGACATTTAAACCTAATCGGTGACGACGCCATCGATCTCTACTCTGTGAGCGGGAATGTAGACACGGAAGTCCTTTATAAAATACTTGTCGTCAGTAGTATCATTTACTTGCCTTAGATAAGACATCACAATGCTGAGCTTTTCTTGGCGCACTTCCGTGCTACCCGTCGCGGCTGAATATTTCTGTTTCAGTTCCTTAGAAAAAGGTCTTTTTCAGGCCAATTCATTTATGCACGGGTCTGGAGTCCGGCGCAAAGTGAAAAGTTGAATTCAGAAACTACGGGAGATGTAAGAAATTGAACGACGAGTCGGGCGATAGTACAGCTAAAATGTGCTCGCTTATATTTATTAAAAATGTCTGATTCCACTAGACTAGGTGTCATTCTAAATTCTAAAACTTCTCTTACGTAACTATGTACTATAAACTATTTTTGCACGCTTATAACTCTACTGGCCGCTTGAGAAACGCCTAACTTGAATTTTGTGAATAATTTAAAACCTATGCAAAAAAACTAGTCTATTGGAAATCGGTAAAATTGAAAAGTTCACAAAAAAGGGAAAATTGCCATCAACGTGGCAGGTATTTCGGGCCGTACCGTGAATAGAAAGCACCTAAGTGGCTCAATCATACACGAAAAGTTATAAATATTGGTACCGTGTGCTTGTTTGTATCAGTTTTTGCTCTTATGCATAACGCGCAACACCACGGCTATAACGCGTCTGGACACTACAAGAAGCGGTAGACGCTATGGATTTTTGACAGCGGGGGCATTAACACCACTAAACCATGTACGAATTTTTCGGTGTCAGTTTTGGATTGCGTTCAATACTGCACGATGCGAAGTATGTGTGCTGCTTGTGAGTTTGCGTTTGAACAAAAATATTTTTATGCTTGTGTGTGCGTTTTATTGACACTATTTTCGGCGTATGAGTACATATATGTGATACGTTTTTAATCACTAAGGCATCTGACAACATGCTTCTGTAGTTATTTCTAAAGCACGGTCGGACTCAGCTGGATTTGCGCCTACAGAAATGCTTTTTCAGCAACTTCACTTAATACTTTTCAGTTTTATATCAGGAAATAGCTGATATTTTGTCTTTGGAGCATAAACCAGTTGTTATGTTTTCATTGGAATTATCAAGTTATGAAACAACACAATTATGACTAAAATCCAGGTTCAGGTACGATTATTTGTGTTATCGCGTTTATTTAAAACAAAAGTCGCGTCCTAATTAGATTTGCACATTATACTTTACATATAAAAGAACCAACACCGACTCTAACCTATAAAGGTTAAAGTGCCTGGTTTCTTCCAATTAAGGAGGGTGCTTCACTAATTCATTAGTTACTCGGCCCACAATCGTACAAACTACCATCAACTGCTTTGCTTCATTGTTAAGAAGCAAGCAAGGCCCTGAAAACGGTGAAATGTTCGTGTTTGAGCGCAACAAAAACTAGAATCGAGTATCCCAATTGCCGCCATACCGTTTGACCCAATGCATTGATCAAAGATGGCAGACGCCGTTCTAAACAACGGCTTCAAATGGGTAGGATGATAATAGAAACATGGCCAAATGTAGGCTCATTACCCACCTTAACCGGCGAGCGGAGATAACATTAATTTTTATTGGTGCGAGAAAGAGAGAAGCATTTTCAACTCACGCTGAATGCGAAAAGAACAACTGAACCTGCAGAAACTCGACAGCTGCTGTATGCGAGAAACCGAAAATATGAAGGTTCTTTAGAACTTTGACTTTGGAAAGAACTCACACTAGCATATTTACGATCTTTAAATAATAATAGATCAACGGCATGAACGGCAGATCCCGGCTGGCCACGAATATGGAAATTGATTGGTCAAGCTTGAACTTTTAAGGAATCTTCTGACCAAACAACATGCTCGATGTCTTGGTAACCCTTGCCACACTCGCCTAGTTCTCTGTCACTGCTCCCAATATGAGAGAGAGATGTGCATAGTGTGTATAGCCAGCGAACGTTGATGGTACGGACTCCTACAAAAATTCTCTTTCATGGACTTGTATTTTATGCAGAACGTGTAATCTAAATGTTAGAGAAACACACGTAAATGAATTAATACCTTGCGCACGTAGCTGAAATACATTGAAGATCCCAAAAATGGAATTCAATTACGTTCAATACGCAAACTATATTCGTCCCACGTTGATAATATGAGTGTTTGCGGCTGAACCGAAACAGTCGCTCCCATACTCAGTTACAGAGAATACAGTTATTTAATATAACCTCTGTAAGTTTCCTTGGCAAACACCTTGCCAAGATCAAATTAATAGGTGAAACAACAAATTATACGAATAGTTATTTAATATTATGCGAAATTATACGAATAGTTACTTAGAATGAACGGTGAAGTTTATTCAAGATAACAATTGTTACAGAAACGTATCTTTATCCTTTACTGGCCACGACTACAAAACCCATTAGCTCTTTAGAGCGTATGCTAGTTGAATTTTTCCCGAAGCAGCTTAGGAAAATCATTTATACCCTACCCTTTGCGAAAGGCAAACTGAATTTTGATAACAAGCCGTTAACCTTCCTCCAAATTGTCTGGACGTAAGGGAATCCAATCGGCCGATACGAATTGTGTCCAAAGCTGGTTATATATGACTAACAATCAATGTGACTTGTATCCAGTCAGTCCCATGGACCAATGCTTGGATCAGTAGATTCTGCAAAGATTGAGTTTGATTCTGTCTGACCTAAGAGTATTATTTTCGTATGACATGCACTAGTGTATTCATCGTTAAATGTCAGTAAATTACCTTTGTTACAAAGTCTAAAGTCACGTCGAATTACCTCGTGTGTTCGAAAAAAGCTAGTTCAAAGAAATCCTCTCATCGTTTCGCTTGCATGACGGTTTCTGCCTAAGGAGATCAAAAATAATCACCCGCACCTATCCCTCGAGTGCGGGATCTACGCCATATTTGCATGTCAGTTGACAATCTATTTCCTTCTACATTGAAACGTTAGAAGTATTTTACCTCCAAAGATCGGGATGTTTGCATAAATTTTCATTGAATCAGCTGCAATAAAAGCACCCATCAAATATAACAGATTATAATGGCCGATATGCAAATTACCTGTTCCAATTAGGAAGGATTCTTAGTGTCAATAGGATCGCAGCCCTATCCCTGCAATGTCACGTACATTAGAAATCGTTTTCGAAGTCTGTCGAAATAGAAGTTCCAGTGCGGAATCCCGATCGGAATGGAACCACAAAAAATTTAACAGAATGCAATTTTCATAACAAACTGTGACATTTACAGCTGGACGTTCGACAGCGTTTAACCTGCTGCGTTTAAGATCCTACATAACAGAGGGTAAACGTCACACCTAAACCAACTTCGACCTAGTAACAATTTATGTTCTATGGTAGTTTTATAGCCATTTACGAAACTTACACTGCACTTGCACTACACTTTACCTTCTGCTTTCGATAAGGTAAACCACGATATCTCAATCGCAAAAATATAACAAAATTTGAAATAAATGGTAGTTTTTGCAACGCTTTCGCTTCTACCTCACATAGCGAGAGATAGTGGTTATCATAGCCAGGTACCTACATTTACTCCTACGTCAGAAACACCTCTCAAGGAAGCCACTTGGGACCGTTGTTATTTCTGCTGTACTTCAATGGTGTTAATTAGAGAATTTTAAAAAAAACACTCATCTCCCCTTCATATCATGACAAATGTCAAAATAAGCTCACATGCCAAATTTCACATAATTTGGACAGTTTTAGACCCCCGCCCACTTCGCTTGACATAGTGCTTGACATTGGCACTATGGCAAAATATGAGGAAAAAATATATTTAATGCTATTACTTTTGAAGTAGCACTCGGAAATTTACTGTTTATATCTTTTTTTAAAGATACATTTTTAGCGCTGTAATTGAACTATTTTCGTTACTCCGAAAATAGGAGAAATTAGATTTTGGGGACGCTATGTTCAAAAAATCTACTATTCTTGATAACCTTAGTTCTGCTCTATGCTGCAAATCATAATATTTAGCAGTGTAAGAAAATCTCAGAAATCGAACGAAATCTTTGCGATTCTAGTCAGAATACGCGACGTTGGGGTTCTAGGACATTTTTTTAGTCATATCAAATTTTATCATTTTTTCGTACACATAGGGGAACATGGGGAGGTTTGACCAGGTTTTCAGTCAAACCCACGTAAATCTCTAAAAAAGGTTTCAATCATTCAAAACTCATTAAAACGTATAATGCGTATTCATGATTTTTTGCAAAATTTTTGGTTTACTTTTTCAAAAGTTATAAAAGTTTTTCTGGGATCGTTTTTTGGTCAAGTCTCCCCACAGCGGGGAAATGTAAAATCATTTTACTACTTAATAAGGAATTAAATGATATATTAGCACTAGTAAAAAAGAATTTCTCGAGGAGACATGTCTATACCAAGTTTGATAAAAAATTACATCGTTTAACTAACGCAAATTTATTAATTACGGAATATGCTTTAAGAGGAAAAGTTTTTTTATTCCAAACTTTCAAAATTACCTGACGGGATCGAAATAAGCATAAAAATATTTTTTAATTTTTTTTGAGAACCAAATAGAGCACGTTATTGCCAATTGTAGAATTTCGCGCTTGGTCAAGTCTCCCCATGTTCCCCTAACTTTATTATTCTTCGATCAAATTTTATATTTCATACCTTGTTGAACGTGGAAAATTCTCAGGGACAAAATAAAAATAAACGAGTTATCGGTAAAATTCATAAACATCTGATTTTTTGACATTCAATCTAATACCCCAACTTCCTGTATTTTTCCTAAAATTTCTAAACATAGCAAAGTAAATAATAATTTATTGTTAAAAGGAGTTGATATGCGCTATTTAATGATAGCAAATCTACGGCAAAAATAGAGATTTAAAATAAATAATATTATTTTGCAGTGGTTTCGATCTCCTATCTGACACAGCGAGCGATAGTGAATATCATAGGAGACCCATAGTTACTTCTACCGCAAGGAAGCCACTTGGGATCGTTGATATTTCTGCTGTTTTTCAATGATGTACATCTAGTGCCGAAGACTTCATTGTAGTGCGTTTGATTCGCTTAATTCAGTACTGTAGATTTTTCCTTCATCAGCTTCAAGTCTTTGCCAGCTGGTCTAGCACGGTTCGTGTATATAAACCCGTAGGAATGTTCGATGAACGCATTTCCAAGAAAGAATGATCCGATTTATTTGAACTGCCGTTTACTTACTAAATTACGTTGGATACTTGTGTTTCGAATCCATCTCGTCATTAACTATCACCAACTCAAGGGTCAAGCTAGTCGATGTATATGAACTAGTACCCAAATCAATTTTTCCTCTCAGGTATAAATATTGCATAATGACTGAAGTTTGGTTCCTTAGCCATTTTATGGATAGTTACTACATAAAGTTTCTCTACAGCAGCTCCTCGCGATCAATCCCGAAATATAGTCCTGTAGTTTGGAGTTTAAATACGAACAGTGTCGCTATCTATATTTCACGTACACGTGAATGGCAAAAACCAGGCTGTAAAAATAGAAACAATCATTATAAGGCTTTGATAACTTATTTTTTAAAGTTGAAAATAAAATGCCATAGTTAGATGAAATTGTCAATAGAAAAAAAAACTCTAGAGTGGGGTACTTTTTTTTCACTGCGGTTTGCGTGAGATTTTTTTTTAAATATACCGTAAGACGATTCTGATGCTCGAATTGAGACTCTTCTCCATCGGAAGCTTTTAATTTTTTAAAATATCAACAGTCAGTCAGCACCGTCTTTATGGTCAGGCACACTGCACAGTAATTTTTTCTATAAATGCGCCAACAGAAAAATATATATGAATTGTTTTCCCAATCTACTTTCTTCTCCTGCTCGAGTCAAAGCAACAAACGATCACAGTGAACAACAACTAGCAATTGACGAAAAAGAGCTTTTCTCCAATCCCGTATTGTCGACTTTAATTTTCCTTTCTATGCGACCGAGTCTTCGTGACGTGAAATATTTTCTGATGGTAAACATGGAGCTTAAGCTTACCAAAGTCGCCTCTATTCAGTTTCATCAGTTGCACAATTCGGTACAGGTATCATTCAGTACGTTAGTCCAAGCTATACTTATACGGATGTCCCAAAACGGTATAGAATTAATTTTGAACATTTTTTAGCTTCCCTGAGCAGAAAAATACTCTATACTGTGAGCCGTTTTGACATATGAAATTTCATTTGAGATCGGACACTTTGAAGTCGGTCTATGGTACTGTCTTAGGATTTTGACGACATGCTTTTCATATAAGTCCAGGGGTTTGCATCCAGAGTCATAGCACTAGTGCATTAGTCAGCACCAGACTGACGCTAATCCAAAATTGAAAACACTACTTGTGAACACACTAAACGATTTTTATCTCATGATGTCCCGCAAGAGAGCAAAATTTGTTTGCTAATGACACATACATAATTTTGTTTTGTGCCGTTTATGTACAAAGTGGTTTTAATCCTTATCCGTAGTTCTATGTATTATTGCTTAGAATTCTGGTAGCTTGCTTCAGAACTCTGCAGATCTCGAAATTTTTGTGTTTTCTTACTCCATTTCCAGATGGTATGCTGCTCAGGTTGCCGATGGATTCTGGTAGTATCCATAGCAGAATTATTCCCAGAGTGGTGGAATACTTTTCAAGCAGCAGTTCTTCAGAAGATTCTGATTTGCTCAGTAATTTGTTCGAATCATACTCATGTTTCGAATGAAATCCTGTCAAATCTTCTGGTGGAAAACCGACTGAGAATTTTGACGGAATTCACCTCGCACCTCGAGGCAGAAGACAAGAGTTCGTTTCTCTCTACTCGCCAGCTTCTGTGCTTGGCTAACCGAGACATCATTCGGTACCAGCTTAAGGCGTTCACATAGGTTGTCTGAACTGTGTCCAACTGGCGCCAATTTGGTGTTAGTTACTGACGAGTGGAACACGAAACCTTTAAATCCAACTTTTCTATACCAAAAAAACAATACTAAAATCTGCATTTCCCAATTCATGTCGCATGTCAGCTCAAAAGCCCCAAGAGAGACAATTTTCTTCACAAAATTTTTTTGGCGTTGTACCAGATTTCGAAGTTTCATAACATTTTAAGTTATTTGGTATCTGAAATAGGATGACGACTTCTGAAACTTTTGATACACTTTGAAATTTTGTGTTTTTTCATGGGTGAAAATTTTTAAACTTTTTTTTCGTTTTGCGCAATCCCTTAATCATGTCCGATCGAACTCAAATTTTACGTAGAGCCTTTTTTCGATGTGTTGAAACATTTTAGATTTGAAAATTCAGCATGACTATAATAATTGGCACCCTTGTGTCCAGTTTCATCATACACGGAACGTTGCCAAAATTAAAAACGTCAACAACAACTCTTAACCTAAGACAAGACATGGCAATAGGTGGGCCGTTTTTGTTCCAATTTTACGTCAGAACGGTCCAGCTCCTGATTGGTTGATTCTGACTTTTTTGCACCGTACGCAATGATACTGCAGGGATAGCGAAATGATGTTTGGCTGTATTTGCTATATTTATAGGAAAAGATTACATTACTTTTTATAAATAAAATTATTATTGTTAAAAAAGTAAAAATTACTAAATTGAACAGAAATTTTGCAGCAAAGTGAAACAAGTATTTATCATTCATTTACCGTATACATGATTGATTACCTTTAACAAAAATAAGATAGAAACCACACTACAATCTAATTTTTTTCAGAAAATGGCTTCATCAAACCTCACTTAACACCCATGACATGGAAAAACGGTGCCCTTCATCAATATAGTGAATTCAAGATACAAAATATTGCCGACATACAATAAATTAACACGACTCCATTTTCTTTAATAAAAATAGCAACACTGTTCGGAAGATTTCGGCAGGGTGAAATGTGTGAAAAGAAGAATGTTGAAGGAAAAATAAGAATCGGATTGTCACATCTTGTCTTAGCTCTAAACTGCACTCGTGGGAAAAATGTCACCGCTAAATCACGTAGTCTGAAAAGACAGGTTTGAAAATGTTTATAACATATACAGTAATGATCCGATTTTATCAGCCCCCGAAAATCCGTTTGATGGGCTCTACCAGACGAAGAAGTCAAATTCGAGTAAATTATTTCTTGAGCATATGGTTGTTTTAAAGATGCGAAGTATGCACAAATAAGTACATCGTTTTTAAAATTTTGTGCTGGAAGACCCCTTAAGGGAAATTTGCAGCGAATGATCAGAAAGGATTATGGGTCCATGTCGAGGGATCCAATGAGAAGACCTAAACAGCTCCGGTTTATTAATAAGAAAGAATCAAAATGTTTCACTTTTATCGATATCTGATTGTCAACCTAAACTACACTAAGGGGTTGATAGAAACGGGTCTTTACTGTGTATGAAATTCCAAGTGATTCGAAGCATATTTCATCGTTTATATGTTATTCAAACATTTTATTCGAACAGCTTCGACCAAAAATTATTTTTGTGTAACCATATTAAATAGTCAAGATACATTTTCGTGTTAAAAATTGATTTAGTATTCCAAAAAATGCTTCCAATTTTTTTGCTTTGATCTTCACGACAAATAATTTTTCGAACCGCTCTAATTATTAATAATGTTTGTTTTTAGTCTTTATTCACATCTAAATTTTATTCAGTGTATTAGAATTGCTGTTTAACATCTAATGTGAATTTGTTACAGAAAAAAACTATTTTTGAGTCACTCTAATGAATTTTTTTCTTGTTTTTGAAATATTGTGTTAATGTTACTCAGTGGCTAGAAGGAAATTACCTGCTAGTCACTAGTTGACGTGACTCTTAATTGAACCACCACGGCAAAATATTTTTGAGCCACCCTAATGAAGATTAAAATCAATTTTTGAAATGTTAATTTCACTTACCTGAATCACTCTAAACCACTCAATTTAAGCCGTTACTAAAAAGTAATTGTTGTCGAGCCACCCTAATGAATAGTACTTAAATACTTGAGTCAACATAAAAAAGAAATTTTGTGTAACAAAATTACTTTAAATTAGCAGACTCCACACTTGATTCGAAGCCAAAGCTTAAAGAAATAATGCAAAGGCATATTAAAACGAAGCTGGCTAAGAGGGCAAGTTTGAACTAGTCTAAAAGTTTTTTGTCTCATTTCGTAGTAATTTTTCTAAGAAAAATTACCTACAAAAGAGCGGCTGATGTTTAAAATACCCCTTCTACTATTCTGTACGAAACGAACACTATCCTGATCAATTCGTGACATTTTTTCTAATGAGAATCACTTTGTTCAAGTTTTAGATTCTTTTCATTCTCCACAACAAAAAAAAATGTTATTTATGCTAGTTGTATACACTTCGAAATTTAGTGAAAAATTGTTGTCATTATTTCCGCACGAACAGTGCAACATTTGAACGTTTCCCTTTAGTAAAACGGGAGAGATTAGCATTCAACTTCTGACGCTACCTTTCCGGTCGATATATAACAATGGTCCCATAAATATTTTAAAAGTTCCTGTAACATTTTTTAGACAGTACTGGTATTTTGACACCAATAATGTGTCGGTATTTCTGAAATTCTCGTTCCTGGTATGAATCATGCAGTACCTAAAACAAACAGCCACTGTGTTTTTTTTTTCAGCACGCATTGGTCTTTAGTTTCTCACATATTTCGAGCTAATCGATATTTGTAGTAGAAAATCTAAGACCGGTTCTTTTGTTGTAGTTAATCATTGATATGCGTTTCGACTTCGTCTCATCAGTAACTGGCAGACCGACTTGTTCGTCACACGTAGATGCTAGATCTACAACGGAACACTACTTGCGTCCACAAGCAAACAACTGATCACGAATGATGTCCCGCAAGAACGGAAGTTCTCCGATTGCTGATGAGATCGTTTTATATTTAGCGTCTATCCGTGTCGTCGGTCAAGTCGGTCCGCCAGATACTGATGAGACAAAATCGAATCACAAATCCATGACTTACTATAGTAAAGCAAATGTTCTTTGTTGATATTTTTGTTCGCGCTTGCTGCGAGTGGAGTAGCTGGTTTTTGTTTTGTTTTTCACTGTACGTCTTTCTGTTTATTGTGGCGGACACAGGTTGCAATCAAACCGGTTCTGGATTTTGCCGTCGGTAAAAGATTGTCGTGATTTTGGCAGCTTTTAAAAACTGAATAATTGATGTCTTTACCGACTGATATTAGAAACGAGATGTTAGATTTTGATTATTATAGAGGATTTAACCCTAAATGTCATTCTCCTCCGAAATATTAGAAACCAGACGGCTTTCGTTGAAAACTAGCGAAAGGGTCTTTTATCATGTTTTAATAGTATGACATTCAGTGCATGTTTTGTACAAATTAGTATTGCATTTTTATTATACAACTGTTGGGATGTGTAAACATATTTTAGTCTGTTCCACAATTGATCATTATTTCATAACTTCGTGACTATTTAACGAAAAGATCAAATTAGACACGAAGTACGCAGTACATGTTACAACGCTCCGTGTTCCCTTATCTGTACCGAATCTGAACAAAGCCTACCCCGTGGTACCAATTCCGTCGAAGACAGCAAGGTCGAACGAACGCAAAAAACAACACCCCAAACGATCACACACCCCGTCACGTAGGATCTACTCAACCACAGGCCCCCACGTCACACGCGCAAGCCCCTCGCTCTCTCTCTCACTCACGCGCGCGCACACACTCAGTTTACATCCCACCTATCCAGGGTCTACTACGATCCGTGGTGCGATCACGTTCTTTTCACCCATACAATATTCAACATCAATATGCAACGAATGACTGTATATCCCACAGGATCTGCTGCAGATTAGATTGCTGTGTCCGCGCGGAATGACACCGGGGCACCGCGCTCAGTCTCGAACAGCGCAGAACCATGTCCTTCGCCACATTCTAATACAACACAAGTATCTCTCCTATAGCTCATGCATTTTAACCACGCAAAGCCCCAGTCGCACCGCGAATTAGAAGTAGAAGAAAAAGAAGCAACCGCCGCGATTCTGCATTTTTCGCTGACCACACAAACCTTCCCCAGTTCCGTACCGTACCGACGACGGTCGAAGAGGGAAACACAAATAAATAAAACATCACCTTAACTCGAAAGAAGAAGAAGACAAAACTCGGACTCATGTGATCCCGTTTTTGGATTGGCGGATAGAGAAACAGCGCAGCAGGAATTCGTAAAGTGACACAACCTCAAACCTTCAAATCAAAAGCGTCGTCGGAACAAGATAAAAATAGTGCGACGATGAGACAGAAGTTAGTGCGAGTGAAATAGCTACCGTAGAACTTCGTGTGGCACAAGAGAATACGCCGGCAGCCAGTGCGCCAAAGGGGTTACACACCGACGAACCCAAAGTTTAACCTTGGATTATACATATATTATTAGTTCTTTTTTTTGCAAACCCGCGATCACCTCCTCCGCGTTACCGTACCATCGTCGGCGACCGCAACAGCAGCAGGTAGTGTGGAGGGCGTTTTGTGTGTACCGCGCGTCCTACGTCTCTCCGGTATCGTCGTAGCTTAAAAAACACCTAACCAAAAAATCTACCTCCAAAGCGTCGCGATCGCTAACACACACCAAGAAGCGCCCGCGTGTAACGACGCCGAACGAAACCGACATCATTTTGGTGGTGTTATTGTTGTTTCTTTTTTTTGCTCACCGCCCTGCCGGTCGTCGTTGACAACGTATTGTTTGCTATTCACCACGTTGGATTCGGCAGATTTTACATTCATACCACACACATATCCGAACAAAAAAAAATCGCCAAACCATCAACAGCCTAACGTAGCAGAAGCAGCAGCAGCCGGCGGTAGCAGAAACCTGCAAAACTTCGTTGTAAAGTCGAAGGTAATTCACTTTTTTTATGTATCATTACCTGATTTTAGTTTTATAATTCGCCTATTTCACGTTTGGTTTATGACCCTCCGCCGCCGCAACCCGGTGATGATGGTGAAGATGATGATGATGACGATGATGATGGTCGTTCGTTTGCCGAAAATATTCGCCAACTGGTAAACTGGCTGGTTTTTATCGCGCAGTAATTTCGCGAATCCCCTCGCTCCGCTCGGTCCAAACCCCGCGCAGCACACACATACGCGGCTGCCCCCCGGTGGTGTTGCGTTGTGAGGGGCGGTGGTAGTGTTTCTCTCGCGTTCCATATGGGAAGGCGAATGGTCTCGCTGCTAGCAGCCGTCGGTCGATCGTTCGGTCGGTGTCGATTTGCAGATTTGTTCGATGCAGTTTATCTCGAAACAAGATAATGATTTCTATCATTCGGGCAGGTTTTGAGCAAATTTTCCGCTAGCAGCTCGTTTAGCGGAACTAGAAACTATTTAGCGATTGGTTTCTGTTTTCTTTCGGGTGTGGGGTCTCGAAGGTGTTTAAAAGGTTGTGGAAGGTTGCGAATGAGTTAGAATCGCAAAAACAGGTTTGTTTGTGAATATAAGAAAAAGGAAATCTTCCTGGTGAAATTTATCTCTTTACCGTTTTAGAAAATGTACTCCCTTTGCGCTCATTTATCATAACTTATTAATTGAAGGTTGGTAAAAATAAAGAGCTCATTACGCGCCATGATGGTGGCCTCCGTTGTCTCATTCGTAATACATAAAATTTAATACTTAATATCCTTTTATTTTGATAATAGTTGTTTACGCCAGCTTGAAGGCATCACCCCGATAGGACTGTTAGGCGTTCATTTATCAAACATCCAACGCACTGGATTAACGTAGTATGACTTCCTTTTACTGGGTGGATGGCTTAAAAAAATTGTCAAAGTAAGCATTGTTGACATATTACGAGCAGAACGATATGAGTGGCTATTGTAGAGCGTAAAAAACTGGATACATATTTTACTATTTGGAATTGCAAATGTAAAAGCCGTATTGATTTTGATGGTTATTCTCGGCAAATTGAAGACCAAGAACAGTACAACTTACAAAATGATCACATAAACTTTTCAATGAACTTCCACTTGCGGAATCATCCTGTTCGCATGGCTGCAATTTTTGACAGTCTGCTTACTACAAATCGTCACTAGAATGTTGTAATGACTGTAAGTGACAGAAAAAATTTGCAACTTTAAATGAACATTGTTACGATCACTAGTATTTGATTAAATTGACTCACATCCAACTGGTTATCCCTCTACTATACCAGGATCAGTGTTACCATAGAGTTTTTTGCAAACCTGTTATTTTTCCACAATTTGAAATAGAGCAATGGATTACTCAAATGGCTGACCATTTCTTAAATTTTAAATTGGATGTTCAATCAAAATACGTACCTTAAATTATGTAAATCAATAAAATTAAGCAACAACTGTCGTACAGGGATCTGACCGATTTTGGCATACACACACTTAGCTCAAATTAATTCTTAGGTATTTTAATTTTACAATTTTCAAAGCTTTGAATTTTTAAATTATTTAAGTTTTGAAGTGTTTAAATTTTCAAATTCTTGAATTCTTAAATTTTTAAATTTCATAATCGAATGGTCTGGATTTAAAATTTTCAAATTTAATAACTCTTAAATTATTAAATTTTTAAATTTTTGCATTCTCAAATTTTTAAATTTCAATATAACATTTACATTTTTAAATTCTTAGTTTTTTAAATCTTAAAATTCTTGAATTTTTAAATTTTTGAACCATAAAATTTTCAAAATTTTAAATCCTCGAATTTTTAAATTGTTAAGCTATTAAATCATATATTTTTTAAATTTTCTGATTTTCAAGCTCTTAAATTTTTAAATTTTAATCGTAAAATTTTTATTTTTCTGAATTCTTAATTTTTCATATTTCAGAATTCTTTTATTCTTACATTTCTAAATTTTCAAATCCTCATTTTTTATTTTCATCGTTTTTAAATTACTAGGTACGTAATTTTTAAATTTTTAGATCATTCAATTTTGAAATTATTAAAGTTATAAATTTTTAAATTATCAAATTTTTAGATATTTGCATTTTTAAATTTTTGAATTTGAGATTTAAAAACTTTTAAATTTTTACGTTTTTAAATTTCTGCATTCTAAAATTTTTAAATTCTTGAATTTTTAACTTTTGAACTTTTAGAAATCTTTGAATTTTAAATTTTTAGCTTTTAAATTTCCAGATTTTCAGAGTTTTAAATTTTCCAATTCTTGAATTTTTAAATCGTAAAATTTTTATATTTTTGAATTCCTAAATTTTCATATTTTTGAATTGGTAAATTTTTACATTTCTAAATTTTTAAATCCTCAATTTTTTTTATTTCCGTGTTGTTTTAATTTTTTGATACATAAATTTTAAAAAAAATTTAAATTCAGATTTCTAAATTTTTGAAATTTTAAGTCTTCAAATTTAATTTTTTTTGAACCCTTTAATTATTAATTTCTTCAATTTGCAAGTTTTCAAATGCTCCAAAAATTATTTCTTCTTGATTTTTAAATTTTTGAGTAATCTTAATCTTCAAATTTATATTTTTAAAGAATCAAAATTTCTTAATTTTCAAATCTTCAAATTTTAAAATTTTTAGGTTTTTAAATTTTAAAGCTTTAAATATTGAATATTCTAAAATTTTGAAATTTTAACATGTTTTTATTAAAATTTTAAGATTTTAAGTATATAAATATTTAAATTCTTCAATTCCTAAATTTTTAAATTTTTGAATATTTAAATTTACATTTCTAAATTGTTCATTTATTATTAAATTCTCAGATTTTTAAATTTTTATATCTTCAAACTTTACAATTTTCAAATTATTGAATTTTCAAATTCTTAAATGTTGAAATTTTAAAAAAGCGGAAATTTTACAGTTTCTAAATTTTTACATTTTAAATTCTTAAAAATTTAAGAATTTAAAATGTAAAAATTTAGAAACTGTAAAATTTCCGCTTTTTAAAAATTTCAACATTTAATAATTAATAAATTTTCAAGTTTTTAAAGTTTTGAAATTTTAAAATATTGACATCTTTGAATTTTACAATTTTTAAGCAGAATTTGAATTAAATTTTAAACATTCTGATATTCAAATTTTAAAGTTTCATATGGCAGCCCTAAGTTTGCGCCGCTAAAACAACAAAAATGATCCATAAAAAATTGAAAAACGATCCATAAAAAAGTTGTCCATGTTCCATAAAACAAAACTGAAAATCCATAAAACAGTGTGAATGATCCATAAAAAAGGGTGATTTGATCCATAGATTATGTAAAATTGAACCATAAAATGGTCGCAAAAGAGCACTAAAATAGTAATAAAAGAGCAATTAAAATCAACCAATGCCCCATAAAAATATTGGAAATGTTCCATAAAATGATACATTTTGCGCCATAAATTAACTGACATTGATCCATAGAATATTAACAATTTACATTAAAACACGTCGATATGTTCCATAATATCGACAAAAATGTTCCACGGTATTACAAAATGGAGCAATAAAATGTTAGAAAAAGTTCCAAAAATTTGATGAACATGTTTGCTAAATAATTTTTCTTGGTACATAGAAGATGTAAAAATGAACATTAGAAATGATTCATATATCGAACGGTAAATTATGGTTCATGGATATTTACAAAACGATCCATAAGAAAAGAAAATGTAAAAATCCATTAATATGTGCTTATGCACTAGAAAAATTAAATTTAATGAATCCATGCGAAATTTTTGCTATTCGAACTAATAATAAAGTTTATTACATTTGGTTGTAATGTCAAACTACAACAAACAATGCATACATTATAGTTAAACTACAGCTTCCGTATCCCACTAGTCAAATAACTGACCTTAGCTAACCTGAAATCATTATGGCAACTCTTTAAACGGCTGGGTATCTATGATATTAGCGCGCTGAGAGTTATTAGACCACTGACACAGGCTGGCATGAGTCGCAAATACCAACTATCTGCAGCGAAAACGGACACTTTATACACGAACACTGACTAATGTGGCTACGCCACATCGCTTTCTAGTGCACTGTCCGACTTCGCTGCCGCTCAGTCGGCTTTTAACTAGCTATAGCCCCTATGTTTAAGTAAACCGGGCAAACGAGAGGACCACAGGTTCGCTTGCAATTCCAGCTACGGGTTAATCAATGCCTCGTCCAACGGATCCTCAGCGGCTTTGCGCCGCTTCGGATCCTTGGCCTCGGATATGCGGCCAAGCCGCATCACACTAGCTCCCAGTATAAGCTCACTTGTTAAAACACTGTCACTGTTATGAGTATTATTAAGCACAACTTATTTTTTTCAGTTTGCCATAAAATTTCGCATGAATTCATTAAATTTAATTTTTCTAGTGCATAAGCACATATTAATGGATTTTTACATTTTCTTTTCTTATGGATCGTTTTGTAAATATCCATGAACCATAATTTACCGTTCGATATATGAATCATTTCTAATGTTCATTTTTACATCTTCTATGTACCAAGAAAAATTATTTAGCAAACATTTTCATCAAATTTATGGAACTTTTTCTAACATTTTATTGCTCCATTTTGTAATACCGTGGAACATTTTTGTCGATATTATGGAACATATCGACGTGTTTTAATGTACATTGTTAATATTCTATGGATCAATGTCAGTTAATTTATGGCGCAAAATGTATCATTTTATGGAACATTTCCAATATTTTTATGGGGCATTGGTTGATTTTAATTGCTCTTTTATTACTATTTTAGTGCTCTTTTGCGACCATTTTATGGTTCAATTTTACATAATCTATGGATCAAATCACCCTTTTTTATGGATCATTCACACTGTTTTATGGATTTTCAGTTCGACTTTTTTTGTTCAAAGGGGGGGAAATTTCCAAATCGAACAGGTATTATTGATGCCAAATGACTTCAAAATACATGGACAACTTTTTTATGGATCGTTTTACAATTCTTTATGGATTATTTTAAATATTTTATATGCAAAAGTATATTTTCCCGTTTCATATCTTAAAATTTTTAAATATTGAAATTTTAATATTTTTAAATTTTTAGGTAATTAAATTTTTCGATTTTGAAATTTTAAATCCTTAAAGTTTTAAATTGTTATATTATTACATCTTTAAATTTTTAATCCTCAAATGCTGAATATTCGGGGTTTTTTTAAATTTTTAGATTCGCGAATTTTCAAAATTTTAAAATTTCGGATTACTAAATCCTTGAAGTTTTTTTGTAAATGCTCAAATAATTATTTCTTCTTTATTTTTAAATTTTTGAATATTAAAATTTTTGAATTTTTATTTTTTTAAATATCAAAATTTCTGAATTTTTAATTTTATTTTTAAATTTTTAAATCTTAAAATTTAAAATTTTTAAATTTTTGAATAATTAAATTTTTAGACTTCTTGATTTGCAAATTCACAAATTCTCTATTAATTTTTTTGATTTTTGGAATATTTAACTTTAAATTTTTAAATTTATATTTTTTAAGCACCAAATTTTTGAGTTCTGAACTTCGTTTTTGAATTTTTGCATCTTTAAATTTTTGAATGTTTGATATTGTTCATGTCTTCAATTTTTAACTTTTTAATCTTTAACTTATTGCATTTCTAAGTATTTGTTTTCTCAAAATTTATAACATTAAAATTTTGGAATGTTTTTATTTTTAAAGTTAAAACTTTAACAAAATCTTTAAATTCCTATTTTTTTTATTTAAAATTCTAAATCTTTTCATCTTGAAATATTGAAACTTTTGGATTTATAAATTTATGAGTTCCTTAATTTGATTTTTTTTCTTTTGATTATGGAAGTTTTAATCTTAGGGTCATTCGCTTCTTTTTTTGGGTTAGAAAAGTTTCTTTTTATAAATTTCGCACCCTATGCGCGGGTTTAGGAATAATTAAACCCAAATGAGCTGCGTACAAGGCAATCGATTTACCAACTACGCTTTGTGTTTTCATTCGTTTTTATCAATGTTCTCATTTTTTAAATTTCTAGAGCAAGGTGTGCAACTAAACATGTCGTCGGCACACTCGAGTTTTCGAGGTTCCTTCAGTTGATTGGGAAAGTAGAAATCCTCCCACATTCAACGGCAAATATGGAAAGAATTTTCAGCCAGACATTTGAAACTTAGTTATACATATTGTTAATAGATTGTAAGAAAGCTTGAAAAGCCCCGAAAAAAATCAAATATGGGGCTTTTATTGCTTGCGGATTTTTACATCAGTCTGGGATACCATATTTTCAGATTTTCAAAAAGAAATAATGGCAACGCTGGGGATAAGTTCAATTAATAACTTAGATGTTTCAAATTAATTTCAATTTTTAGTGCGCATTGGGGACAAACCCCCCCTCGAAATATTTTGGAGAAATTTGAAAAAATTGAATAAGCTGAAATAGAGCGAAATGTAAGTAGGGGTTTGCCCACTACTCGGGTTCTTGTTTGCCCGGCGGACCCTTCTTTTCAGGGCGGCCTAGGTGCTTCTACCGGAATTTCGGATTTTCGTATCAAAACAAAAGGTAAACAAACTAATATAAATAGTAGCGGTCCTTGTCTATTAGCTAGGGAGGTGAGCAAGGCTCATTTGTTGGAACCTCCCTAGCGACGGGGGTGACGATTCACCGGATTCTTTGCACCCCGCAAAGAATCCCGAAAGACACCGCAGTGTTCTTCCCAGGGGGAGCCGCTGTCCACCCTGCTTCGCCCTCCTTGGCTATTAGCTGGGAAGGAGAGCAGGAGGCTCGTTCGGCTTATCCTTCCCAGCGAGGGCGGTTTGGTGCGTCTGGATCCTTTATGGTTAGCCGGGGAAGCGAAAGCTCCTTGGTAATTAGCTTTCCCCGACGGCGATCCAGCACCACAAAACAAACGAGTACCCGAAAAACGGGCCGGCACTTTCTGACGGGTATTTTTACCGTCGCACACGCGCACTATACCGTTTTTACAGTGGCGGGAAACTGTCCCGAAAAAAAAAACCACTACAATTTTCTGGACGTCTGATTGTCACCGTGGTCCGTCACTTTCTAAGCTAAAGCTAAAGAGGGTCTCTTCCCGAATCACGATTCAACTATCTGATCACCGACACCGCACGGCGAAGAGGTAACACAGCCGAGCGGCAAGCGACTAACGACGAGCTCAAAGAAGCGTCGATGTGACTAAAATCAAAGAAAACCCCCGGTCCGGATGGAATACCAACCGTGGCGCTGAAAGCTGCAATCCTGGCATATCCGGACATGTTCAGGATGCTACTGCTGAAGTCTTTAGAATGAGCCAGATCCTCAAGAGCTACTTCCAGAGTAGAGTACTACTGTACCAGACGAACAAAGGACAGAGTCGCAGCGGGCGTTCCTCAGGGCTCCATTCTCTGTCCAGCTCTTTGGAATGGGATGTACGATGGGGTCTTAACACTGGGGCTGCCCAGGAAAGTGAAAATCGTGAGTTTCGTAGACGACGTGTCACTAACGGTGATGAGTGAGACACTTGAAGAAATGGAGGTGTCGGTGAGGGAGGCAATAGATACGATCGAGAGCTGGATGAACGGGTCAAGCTAGAGAGCAACTGCAAAGCGGTTCAGCGGATACAGATCACCGTCGAAGGGCATGTGATTGCATCGAAGCGTGCACTGAAGCAATTGGGAGTGATAATCGGCAACTGATTGAGCTTTAACAACCACGTTGATTACACCTGCGAAATGTCGGTCCATTATCTAGTGTTTCGTCATCGATACTGCGGTATGGAGGTCCTGCCTGGGGTGCGGTGCTGAAAACCAAGTGGAACCACGAAAAGCTGAACAGGACGTTCCAGCTGGTGGTCGTACGAGTTGCGAGAATACTATCTTCGGAGGCAGTATGCCTTGTCGCCGAGATGATCCCCATCTGCATTACCCTGACGGAGGATATCAAGTGCAACAATCAATGAAACGTCAGAAGCGTGAGGAAGATGATGAGAACAGATTCGATGGTGACGTGGCAGCAGGAATGGGACAATACGGAGAAAGGAAAGTGGACCTACCGGCTCATCCCAAACCCGTCGACGTGGGTCAACAGAAAGCACGGAGAGATGATCTTCCACCTGAAACAGCTCCTACCGAGCCATGGCTGCTTAAGGAGTATCTTCATCGGTGTGAGTACGCAACGTCAACACTGTGCCCGGAGTGTGAGAACGTTGAGAGCGTCTTTGAATGTCCGAGATTTGAAGTGACGTGCAGGGAGCTACTTAAAACGGGCGGACCGGACATCAACCCGGATAATGTAGCCTACAGAATGACAAGCAACGTAAAGACGTGGAACGCAGTAAACAGAGATATGATGATGTATAATGATGATGTATAATCACCGCCAGGGAACTCTCCGCAGGAATAAGATAGCTCCACTGCCGAGGACTAGTCGGCTGCAACAGAGCACCGAGTATGAGTCATCGAAACGCCAGCGAACCGGACGTCACGCTCCATGCGGATTCGCCAGACCGACCACGGCACCCCACCGTTTGTTTCGATAGCGAAAACCAAAGAAGAATCGATATTGAGAGAATTTTTTCGCCAGGAAACTTTGTCAGCGTACGAGACACCACTAGTCACGGGTCATCGGCGCTCCAGTGCACCGGACACCCTGCTTCACCAGAATCGCCGAACTGTCCTCGGTACCTAGCTGATTGGCTCGATCTCGGGAGAATTCTCTGTCGGAGTAGGTCAGATCCATCGTCGTGGCTAGAGCGAGTTGTTCGCGAACAAGTCGAGGAGCTGAATGGATCATCAAGGAAGTAGTGCTAAGAGAACTAAAGGGCTTAAAGGAGTTGCGGTGCTAAATGGCACCGGTCACGGAGCCAAAGGGCTAAAGAAGTTGTGGTACTGAAACCAAATAAGAATCGGTATCGGGAGAACATCTTTCGTCTGGGACCTCTCCGTCAGCGTACAGTCAGATTCACCGCCCGGAACTAGACTGCGTAGACCGCGATGACACACACCACCAGTCGCGCCGGGGCTCCAGCACACCGGACGCCCTACTCTACCGTCTGACCTCAGCACCTGGCTGGTTAGCTCGCTTTCGAACTTCTCTCGCCGGGGAACTTTTTGTCGGAGTAGGCTAGATCTATCGTTGGGGACTAGACCGAGTAGTTCGCGAACCAGTCGGAAGCTCAACGGGAAAGTGGTACTGAAAGGGAACTGAAGGGCTCAGTAAATTAGACAGTCTGAAGTTTGCCGCCCAGATTGTCCTCGTAGGGGAAGAGCATTAATTCTAGACCCACAGCTAGCTTTCCTACCTTGACTACCCAAACCCGTTCCCTGAGTTGTTGGTTTTTTAATATTTTTTTCCTACTCAGAATGTTTTTGAACATTTTTTTAAATATATACATAAAATCTTTTTACTGCGCCACCTGCCATTCAAAAACCTGCCATTCAAAAACCGATTTCTTTCAAACTTTGCATATACATTATATATAAAAAATACCTAACCTAACTGCAAATCATGTTTTTTTTTTTCCAGAGACGTTCTACAAAAAGCTTTGTCATCGAGTCGTTTGTCGATATTTTTGCTTAGAAAAATTACAGAATATTATTGAAATAATAAATTATAATGTACAAAATTTGTGATAGTTCACAACTTTTGTACATTATAATTCCTAAAAAATCGCGAAAAAGCTTTTTTTTCATGCTAAAACGCTAACCCCTCTTCCGCCTTTTATTAAATCTTACTATCTTGGATAGAGAAAATGTTGAAATTTCCGTTCCAAGTTTTTAATTTTCTGCTCGCTCCGACAGTAATACTTTGACTGGCGCACAAAGTTTTTTCGAAAGTCTAATCTGACACCTATATATTATCCCAAGCTAACAAGGAGGTTGATATCCAGTTCTTTCCTCTCGGTGGCATACCAGTTTTCAGTGTTGGTTAAACCAAATCGAATCGTGGCTTAACATGTGTCTCGCAACCACAGTCGTTGACTTTGTCCAACGTTGACTTCGAAGTTCGCACATGTTCCAAAGTGATCTCATCTCCCCTTCCAGATCATGGGCTCGTATCGTGGCTGCAAAATGCTAAACGATCAGAAGACCAAACCGCACGTCGTTACCTTCACCTTCAGGGGTTCCCTTCGAAATTGGTCAAACCTGATGCTCGGCGATGATGTGTTAGTATGTGTGTGCGCGCACGCTAATGACTGCTGGAAGTTGCTGAAACGCGCGCCCAGCAGAACAACTTCTGAACATATCGGCGGCACAGTACACCACACCATACACCAGCAGGGCTCAAAATTGCTGTACGTGCGTAGGCGTCCGTTCGTAGTTCGAATAGTGGTTGCATGACGAAGCAACAAGCTAGCCAGGGAGGTTAGAGAGAGCGGAAAGGGGCGCTCGAAATAAGGTTCGCAACCAGACTCGAAAACCATTAAACGAATTATTTCGTGTAATTCGTTCCTCATGCATATTCCGCGTTTCGCCCTCCACTACCAACAAGTAGAGGGCGAAACGCGGAAGAACAAATTCAAAACGATGACTTAAGCACGGAACGCGCCTTGGCGTGCTCATCTCCTCATGTGAATGATCAATATTTGAGTAAGTGAATGAAGGGGTTTCGATTGATTGTTTTCTGTGAAGAACAGGGTTCTGCTAGATGCGATCTTGTAATGTCGAGGTATAGGTCAGTTGCTCACACATTACAGGTCGTATTGGGAAACGACTGAAAATTTGCCAATCTAAAGACAGTGTCATTTTGCATACACAATTAATGGACGACCATAAATCAAATCCGAAGTTGGTTAATCCTTCGGCAATGCTAATCAGCCAACTGATTAGAAAGTGCAACCGCTAAAGTTCATCCCTCATTGGGAGTGACGTCACCATCTGAATTTGATTAACATAGCAGACCCAAGCGAATCAACCGCCCACACTACCGAACTGTCCCAGACTTTAGGAAGATTTGCAACATCTCTCTCCCCCGCGACGTTGTGCGGTTGGCATTGGTGGTGATCGACCCCGCCGAGAGAAACATGGCGATTAAATTCGGCAAAGGGGCAACTTTCTACTGTTTTCAAATTCTGCACAACTAATTTCACGACCTGCTGCTGTTGTTGCTGATGCTGCTGCTGGTCGGATTCGACACGAAAGATTTTATTGTCATCCTCCAACTAACCGTTTCTATGGCGTGCAGCTGCGTTAATCATCAGGAGGCGGCTGGCGGCGACGGCGCGGGAGAAGACGAAAAAAGTGTGAAAAGTTTTACCATACTACATATAATAGATGGTTTGTCAGAGACGGAAAATTTGCGAAAACCAGCGTCGTCGGGGTCATAAAATCGCCTTCGATTTTATGGTTAAATACGTCTCTCTCTCACTAATGCAAATTTGTGCGCATTTTAAAGGATTTTTTCGATGTCCACCGTGTGTTCGTACGGGGATTGCTTTTTTTTCGTCTGAGGGACGGTCGATCTCTGTTGGTGTGCTGTTGCAATTGATGATAGTTAATGCGAGGACGGTTAGGGATGGAAGAATCTGGTGATCGATCACCAGAGGAGGTTGGGACGCGAGAGGAGCTTCCCAGTATCAATCACCCGAAATCGGTGGTTCGAAATGAGATATTTGCAAATATTTACATAATACAAACATCAAAATAATGGCGAACAGAATTGAAATCGCATGTGGAATTGGTTGGTTTGCATCATCATCATCGGCACCATCGCTGGTGCGGTGCGATAGGGTCCTGCCAGGGAAGACAAGTTTGCTCATCGATGATTGTAACGATTGCAGATAATTCGTAGAATTTTTTTTTAAATTGGAATCGTTTACTTATGACTACGGTAACTTCGATTTATATTTTATTTGAACAGTTTTCGAAGTCATGCTATCTGCTACAAGCCATTACTAACGTTTAACGCGTTGTACAGTTGTAGTTAAGAGAAGTAGTGTCATGATCACGAACAATGCTTGTTAGCAGAGATCAACTGCTCCAGCAGAAAAGTTTTTGTAAAAGTTTTCACGATTTTATTAATATTTCGGGATTGCTAAGATGTTTATGTAGTTATTGAACCAATATCGTTGATGAAGAGAACGCTTAGCAGTGGTCCTTATTGGCTTCTATGAGGAATTAAATTTCTTTTGTGAGATTTAGTATGTTGTACTTACGCCTAGAAAAAACAACCAACTCAGTTTTCTCCGTGGAGAAAATCGATTTCCAGCTGAAGAGCCCAAGCAGATAAATTGTCCAAGGTATCTTGTAATGATCCTTGCAAATCGGCAGCTTTGGGCCCTGTAACAGAGACCACCCCGTCGTCTGCAAGTTGCCTTAGCGTGCATGAATTGGCAAGACAATCGTCAATGTCATTCACGTAAAAATTGTAGAGCAGGGGACTTAGACATGAGCCCTGGGGAAGACCCATGTAGCTAAATCGCGATGTTGTTGAATCGCCATGCGAAAAGTCCATGTGCTTTTCAGACAACAGGTTTAGCAAAAAGTTATTTAGAATCGGTGAAAGATCATGCTGGTGCAGCTTGTCTGACAGAATGTTGATAGAAACTGAGTCAAAAGCTCCCTTAATATCCAAGAAGACTGATGCCATTTGCTCTTTGTTAGCATAGGCCATTTGGATTTCTGTAGAAAGCAACGCTAGGCAATCGTTCGTCCCTTTGCCTTTGCGGAAGCCAAGTTGTGTATCTGACAGGAAGCCATTTGCTTCAACCCAATTGTCGAGGCGAAACAAGATCATTTTCTCGAACAACTTCCGAATACAGGACAGCATTGCAATCGGCCGATACGAGTTGTGGTCGGAGGCTGGTTTTCCTGGTTTTTGGATGGCGATGACCTTTACTTGCCTCCAGTCATGAGGGACCAGGGCCTAAAATTCTCATACTCATTCAATGAACGATGAAATTCACTGAATTCACCTTCGTCTTTTCGCTGCCTCCTTCTTTACTAAATTCACACAAAGCAAAACAATAAAGACAACGCCCCTTCTTCTTTCGATTCTATGGAAGCGAGTAGCAGAAGTAGTGACTTTCGTTTTCCTATGACAATACGAAAATTCAATCTCGTTTTAATTTAAAATCAGTAATTTTGATTTTTATTTTAATTTTCATTAAATGAAATTATAGCAATGTGCATCATAAAATGCAACTAGAACGCCGCAAACACAGGAAATATGCACACCAATAGTGCTTCAGTCGTCCAATATCATCGCTAGCTTGTAATTCCCCCAAATAGAACAACGACAAATAAATATCGTTACTAGTTTCTATTCGTTTGGCCAGCGCTATGTGCAATATCGAAGAGACTAATGTCGTTCTCAATTTCGAAGCGAAAACTAATGTATGGAGGAAATAATGAAATTGAATTTACCCGCATGCTTTGTCGTAGGCCGTTGTCTCATTTTCGGTTTCGTAATGTTCTAGTGGTTTAGAAAGTAGCATCGGTCGCTCGTCATTTTCGTCAGATTTTGGTAAACGAAAAAAAAAACATTTTTCGACTCTGTGAGGGACAATATTACCCTCAAGAAACTTAAATAAATTCAACAACAATAAATTCAACAAGTGCCTTTTTGCAGTGTCAGGCAGATTCTTCAGCAAGTTGAATTTGATTCTGTCTAACCCTGGGGCGTTATTGTTGCATGACAAGAGAGCAAGTGAGAACTCCACCATCGAAAACGGTGTTTTGTTCGCGGTATCGTGAGGAGACGCGGCATGGTACACGGTAGAGTCCGGACAGATCTTCTTGGCGAAAACGAACATCCAGCGATTTGAATATTCCACGTTTTCGTTGGCACTGTTTCGGTTACGCATACGTCGAGCCGTACCCCAATGAGTGCTCATCGCTGTTTCTCTCGTTAACCCGTCGACGAACCGGCGCCAATAACCGCGTTTTTTGGCTTTCAGTAGACTCTTCATTCGCCTTTCTAACGACGCGTACTGTTGATAGCTAGCGGGTAACCCGTCTTCCCGGAAGGCCTTATATGCAGTGAACTTTTCCGCGTACAGCTCTGAGCACTCTTTATCCCACCACAGGGTGGGAGATCGTCCATGGGTACTGGTTTAGTCTGAGCTTGATTCGAACTGTCGAGAATCAACCCAGCCAAAAACCTGTACTCTTCCTCCGGAGGAAGTTCTTGAGTCGATTCGATATTAGCGGATATCGCGGTCGCGTAACTCTTCCAATCAATATTCCGTGTGAGGTCATACGAAACATTGATTGTTTCCGATGGTCTTGAACCATTAGCAATTGAAATTACGATAGGCAAGTGATCGCTACCCTGGGGATCAGGGATCACCTTCCATCTGCAATCTAACTGTAGCGATGTCGAGCAAAGCGATAAATCCAACGCGCTTGCGCGTGCTGGTGGTGTAGGAATCCGCGTCATTTCTCCCGTGTTTAAGATGGTCATGTTGAAATTGTCGCAAAAATCTTGGATTAGTGTGATATTACAAAGCGTTAATTCGGTTGAAAGAATAGCACTTTTTAATCCCCAAAAGTACTCCTCCATAGGGGTTTTCTCGATCCAGACGAATTATATTAAAGTCGTGGAAGTTGAGATTTATATCGGAAGTTAACCAAGTTTCACATAATGCGAAAACATCACATTTTAAACTGTTTAGTAAAAATTTGAAGGAATCGATTTTCGGGAGGATACTTCCGCTGTTCCACTGTAGAACAGTGATCAAATCGGTGACCTCGTTCGATGACTTAGCCATCGAAGGATACGATCGCTGCAAGGAGGGGCAATTTAGCAGTCAACTGTTTCAAAAATGTTTGCACTATAGGGAGAAAATGTATCAGTAACATTGAAAGCTGTGAAAATTAGGTCCACTATGTTAGAAAATTTCATTAGTCCATTACTGAATTGAGTGTCTGTTTGAAAAAAGGGGACACTTGGGGTTTTTGGTGAAAAATAAAACTGCCAGGAATCAGACTTAATTGGCTCAATTGTCATTCTTTATTTGGAGATTCGTGTCTTACCATATCGTCTCATCATTTTCCTGGTGGGAACTATGCCATCTTTACGCCTGGGCTAGAGTCGATAGCCCATGTATGCTGATGGCCCCGTGCATTGAACAAATATTAAATCCTACTAGCTACCTTCACTGGTGACGTCAAGAAAACTACGAAAAAGGTACGTTCCTGTTCATAATGTCATCAAAAAAAAAGATGGGTCGGTAACGTCTGCGACATAACCGGAGGGATGTAGAATACATCAGGATCCCGCACTTCAAATGTGTTGATAAAACTGCCCAGAAAAATGATAAAATTTTTAAAACTCAATCAGCCCACCCATGAGTCGATTCCTAGTCCCACCAGGAGTACTTGCACCAAATTTGAAGCAAATCGGACAAGTCTAGCTACCGGACCAACATGCCTGAAGTTTTGTATGGGATTTTTCAACAATTTACCTGGAGAAACCCCACTAGTTCGTATTTTAGCCGCTAGGTGGCACTGTATGCATTGTTTTGTCATTGTAAGTAAAAATAAGAAAGATAATTTAATTGTCTACAACTTTGTCGAAGACTGCTAGTCAATCCGGCTTGGTTGAAAGAAGTTATTAAACATTTAACGAAGTGATGTGTGAGTCAGTTTTGCATGGGGCCTAGCAGTGCATGATTGTGTATCAGTACTCGAGTCCCGCGAACTATACAGTGAATAGTATGTTTACAAGAATTGTAGTAAATATTACGAGTAACATTTTGGATAGAAAATTTTAGTTCCACCTGTGACCGCATAGAGGGCGCCAGCACTAACTTTTCATAGAAGAGAGATAGAGTATCAAGATGTTCGAAAGAAATACTGAAAAATGCTTGTTCAATAACTTTGTAGAAGACACAAACTTTCTATCTCTCTCCGTTGAAAAGTTAGTGTTGGCACCCTCTCTGTGGTAACATATGGAACTAAAATATTCTAATCAAAACATGACTCGTATTATTTACTATAATTCTTCTGAACATACCATTGAGCTAAAGCCTGACGATTATTTCACAAAAATGTTTAGTTCGTGCGAATCGAGTACTGATACACAGCTCCATGCAAAACTGACTCAGACATCACTTCGTTAAAAGTTTATTAACTTCTTTTACCAAAGCCGGATTGACTAGCAGTCTTCGACAAAGTTGTAGAAAATTAAACTATTTTTCTTATTTTCACTTACAATGATAATACGATGCATACAGTGCCACCTAGCGGTCAAAATGCGAGTTAGTTGGTTTTCTCCATGTAAATTTGATACAGGTACTCCTGGTGGGACTAGGAATCGACTCAGGGGTGGGCCGATAGGGGGTCACTCTAGTGTTGATACTCATGGGAATTTTCGGATAAAAAGTGATTTTGGAGAAGAATATTTCAAATTATTCTTTTCGAAACTGATGGTGGTCCTGAAAAGGACCGTTTTTGTGGGCGTTGTTGTCGTCGGCGTTGATGGGGAGATGCGCATCGATTCTCGTTGGATGCTTCTGATTTCTTACTATGTCCAGGCTTAGCTTTTGTCCTGGATGCGATACCGATAAACCACTGGATCAATCAAATGAAGTAGTGGTCTAAGAAAAGTACGAAATATATCTGCTACTTTCTACATTGACGTTTACAAAGCAAAATAACCCTTATCAGTGCTAAAAGTTGTTCAAATGTCCAAAATGTAGTCACGACTCTCCGGTTATGTCACAGAAATTACTCATTCACCTTTTTTGTTTTAAAATTTATTTACCTTAAGAAACTACTTCCGTAGTTAGTAGTCTGCGAAAATTGAAATTTTATTGAATTCTAATGGAACAAACAATATCTATGCGACTAATAATTCAATTTTTGCTCTTTTGATTTAAGTGCCGATACCTTATTTAGGACTGGTGGTATCCAACGGAGAAAAACGATCGGAAATGATGAGTGAAGCTAAGCAGCCATGTGAAAAAAATTCCCCCCAGAGGCGAGATTCGAACTCGCAACCTTTGAGACTCCGGCGCCTCTGGGGGGATTTTTTTCACATGATTGCTTAGCTTCACTCACCATTTCCGATCGTTTTTTCCCGTTGGATACCACCAGTCCTAATATCTATGCAATTTTTCTATCTTTTGCACGTACACAGTTTTTCGGGAATATTTTTGAAATTTCCGAGTGTCCAAGTCCAATTTGCAACATTCTTCGAACAAATTATTGGAATGTTATTAATGAAACGCTGAAAATGCGCTTGGCAACACTGGCCACTAAATGGATGCTGGGTAAAAGAAGCAATTTCCTAGCATTACTAACAGAAATTAGTATTAGTAATAGAAAGGAATAAAAAGGCACATGGCACAGAAACGAGCGAGTGAGCGATAGTAGTACGCATTCGTGCGACTACACAACGGTTGGTTGATTTTTCTCATCATTCGTTTGACCATCGCTGTGCTACCAGCCAGGCAGTAGCAGAGTAGAATTTTTCCTGCCATGGCCCGTTCCAGACACTCCGCAGGTCCACCGGATGGAAAGTTCCCCAAAAGCAGTTTGCAACAAAGGTCGTCCGCAAAAGTACCCTCGCTACCGACCAGGACATGTCACCATGTGAGAAATTTGACGCCATCAGAAGTCAACGAAACTACTAATCCGCAAGCTTCCCTTCCAGCGTCTGGTTCGTGAGACTTCAAAATCGATCTACGCTTCCAGAGCTCAGTCACGCCGAAGAACAATTTCTTCAGCACTTCGTCATTTTGAATAGCCTGCTGTAGCTCATCGCGGATAATCCTGGCCTTTTTGTTTCCACGGGCTGCGTTTCCTGCCGGCTCCAATATATTCGGTCGTGAGATAATACATTACGGCCGTAAACTAGACGAATACTTCGGCGTAGTAGCCCCTTTTCAGCAGACGGTGGATTCGACCAACAGGAAACCGGAGACCGGCACGAAACGAGCGGGATTTTGGTTTTTCTTTCACGTTGCCTTTTTTACCGCATCCAGACATAGCGAGCGTATGTATAGTGCAGCCAGTACGATTGTAACATACGAATGATGCCGCACTCGCACACGACCCTCGGCTTTGTAATTGGTTCAGTTTGCGAAGCCAAGTGGGGTGGCCATCGAATGAAATCAGTTTACTTTCAGCGGCAAAGAGTAGGAGCTTCGAACAAAAACTGTTCAAGATTTGCTCATCGTTGCATGAAATTAGCGGAAACCAATTATGAACGAGCCTCGGTAGGATGTTTAAAAGTCGGAAACGCATTGGAAACAAAAATAATAGTTGGCGAAATTTTTTTTTCAAATTTAATTCTTTTGATTAAAGTTTGATAGCGCTGATAAGGGCTAATTTGTTTGCCAAAGAAAATATTCTGCTGGTGGGAGGCTTTTGTTCCAATTGGTCCTGGTTACTAGCAGCACAAATTATTCCACGGAAATGAATCCTAATAGTCATCTTCTCTTACGGTGTTGACATACAGTCTTCAGACATCTGACAAGATTGGTGGACTTGCTGAATCCGACTAAAATCACAATTCTTTTTTGTTCAAGATTTGCGGCTTGGTGCATGAAATTAGCCAGAACGAGCTTCGGTCGGATAATTTGGCAGCATCCTCTCATATTTTATTGAAACTTTTTGTACATGATAACTTTTTCACAAAAAGGCACTTTGCATAGTTTGTTTTGCAAAGTTAGTTAATTTTTGAATGAAAATATTGAAAAAAATCTTCATCGAGTTCTACACTGAAAAAAATCGATTGCATTGTGTAAAACCTTGGGGAAAATGTAGGGAGTGAAATAGTTGGGGTTTTTCGATGTACCATGTGGAAATTCCTGCTAGTTACTAAGATTACCGAGACCAGGAACCACTTACTTCGGTTGTGGAACAGCACCCTTCAAGGGACACTAGGCATATTAGAAGATGTTCCCACAATGGGATGGTCAGACTCTCGCTCTTTAGTGTACAAGGAAACGTAGAAATTAGTCGTTGTCGGTGGCGTAGCGCTCTTTTGCATTTCTTATCGGAGGGTTCCTTAAAAGAATGTTTCATTTCGTTCCCACATAATTTATATGCGGGATACGTCAAGAGATTATGCGGAGTGCTCTCCACAGTAGGAAAACTTTTCATGATTCTCTCCGCATTTTTCACAGCGTGTCTTGTTTCTATGATAAGTCGCTGTAGGCCCAATTATTTGCAACGACGGCAGTTCATGCCTCGCGGCACAAAAACGCGAACAGGTAGACTAGCCCCTTCCAAAAGATCAAAGTTTATAAGAGCAGATTCGGCGAAAGGTTCGAAATGAGGCTGATGGAAAATAAGTTGTTTTCATATACTCCTTGATTTTTCCTGAATGCAATCGCTGGCGAACCAGAATTTTCACTGGCCGAAGCAAAGGGTTCATGAAAAAAGGCCTCTGTCGGAGACTACACCATCAATCTCTACTTCGCGAGCGGGTACATAGACAAGATACTTCTTCGTACACGACCAAGTGGTATTTACTTAAATCTCGCATATATCGATAATGTTAAATGGCTTATCTTTGCCCTCATTCAAGTTTGTTATGAATATATACCAAATTCGCTACTGATACTTTTTGCAACTGGCAGTTGGGAAATTGGATTCTGAGATGATTGTGACTTTTATTGGTTTAGTTTTCGGTAAAAATACACTGAAAATGTGGGTGTCAATGAAGAATATTTTCAATATTTTTATTCAAACTAATTAACTAATTTTATGAAAATCACTCCTACAACATTTTTTGTAGGATTTATTATTTTTAGACTGTAGCCATTTGAAAAAAATGGTAAAAAATGTTTGACCCTTTTTAAAAGACAGTCTAAATCATTTTTAGAAAAACAAATTATGCAAATTGATTTTTTGTGACAAAGTCTTCATGTGCAGAAAGTTTCATTAAAATCTGAGAGAGTGCTGCTAACTCTGAATACGATTTAGCGCGAAATTCGTCTCCTTTAAAATAAGTTGTTCAAATATTATTATTAATAATAACCCCAATATTTGTTTGACCTTCTGCAAAGTTATTTAGAACAATGACACATACACATTTTAACCCATGCTATGGGTTTATGAAACTAACAATAAAAAGTTATATTTAAGAAGCTTGGATTTAATGAAATTCGGTAAATACTGTTCTACATCTCGATATGCTGCATACATAGAGCTCTTCAACAGTTATTTCTCAATAACTTTGCTGAAGACACCAAGTCGCTAAATAATGTTTTGTTTTGTTTTTTAAACCGTAACTTGTATCAGATCCACATTCCGTACATGTTGGAACTGAATATGTTGAAGTAATTGGCTATACCCATGTTCACTTTCAACAAGTGATTCACTTCTCGTACTGGCGGACGAATTGTACAGGTTTTGAAGTCAATACCTGCTGTGAAAACCCTGCTTCAAGGTTAACTCATTGTACTCAGACTGCGACACCGCGATCCTCACAATGCCCAGAACACTCGCACAAGGTGTAACGGTACTCTGAACAGGATTTCTGTAGTTCAATATATACCATACAAGTTGCATGAAGATTCTGTCTAAAAAAACTGCCTTTTAATGACCAGTGTGAATTGGAAAATTAGAGAAAAATAACAACTCTACTGTCGCGACTTGTGTTATTGTGTATCTTATTTGACGCCTGTCATTACCGGATCGATTTCCGAAGACGATGTATCAAAACAACCGACTAATCTCAGCTCTGACGAGGATCTTCAGGTTTTGTAAGTCGCAACATTTCTTTAGGCAGAATATTTTCGTGTATTCAAATCTCATTGTTTTATTCCACATCTCGATTGTGACTTTAACACCATCACGCTCGACGTTATGTTTTAATTTGTCCACCAAACTAAAATTTCCTGCTGTGGGTAACATCTTGAACAATACGAGCAGGCAGCAAATTCTTCCTAGCAAAACTAAACTCTAAAAAATTAAGCTTGCTACTAGGACCCCCCAGATTTCAGTGTAATATTACAATTTAGGGAAATGCTTTTCTCATATCCAAAAACTTGAATTCGTGAAGAGTCAAACCTGAGACCCGTGACCCTCGGAAAAATCTATCCACTCCAATGATCAAATTCTCACTACTATTAGTCATTTCAGCTAACAATTGGAATTTATCAGGGTAATATCGTAACTGGCTTTAGGGTTCATTCAAATTCTATTCAAATAACATTCAACGGAAAAAGGTGTGAAATATACAGATCGAAAAATTAAAAGTGGCAGAGTCATTAGAAACAGGCTTAAAACCTTATGGATTAATCTTTTGTCTTCTGCTGACAGAAGTCGAGCTTAGGCAGAATTACTACGAATCGCTCGAGTGTACCAACATGTCTCCTGGCAAAGACAGACAAAAGAGAAGTCACGTAAGATCACCACTGAAAACCTGTCGACGATTCACAGCATCAATGAAATGCTGCTGTTCATCTAGGTTTGCCTTTCGAATGCCGGGATAGTGTGTCTTTGCCAGGAGACATGTTGGTAGACTCGAGCGATTCGTAGTAATTCTGCCTAAGCTCGACTTCTGTCAGCAGAAGACAAAAGATTAATCCATAAGGTTTTAAGCCTGTTTCTAATGACTCTGCCACTTTTAATTTTTCGATCTGTATATTTCACATCCTTACTCTCACTTGAGTACTATGGCTCTGGATTTTCCCTATTCAGTAATCTCATGCCAATTAAATGTCGTTAAAAAGTAAAACAAGAAAACGTGACTACATATTAGTCGATATAAAAAAGGATTTAATTGTCGGAGAAAACAATCTCTTTTTTATCGAGTATATTGATTTGATTTCAGTCGATCGTTCTGTCATTTGAACAATAAATTGTTGGGGTCTAATTCAAACTAAGACACAACGACATTTCTAATAAGCAGTTCAACATTTAGGACCCCGGCATAATACTTTCAAACGAGAGTGAAAAAAACACAAACAAACGAACATAGCAACCGTAGGACAGAACTAAAAAGTTCGCAAAATGGCAAACGAACAGCCGAAAAAAAAATCAAAAACTTTATTTTTAGCAGTGACTCAACAACTCGCGTGTACACAAAATATCCACCGGGGGCCAGCAGTCGGTATACATGTATAATGTATGCGAGAGGTGCCGAAAAATGGCACAACTCAAACACAAATCGCTAAGAGGACGACTACGACGAAGACGAAGAAGAAACAAAGCAAAAAAGAAGAATCAACCCGAAGGGAAACAGCATCCCATAACTATATCTTTCAAGCGAGCGCGTACAACTTGATCGTCTAAAATTGCCCCACGAATATCAGTAATAGCAACAGCAACAACAACAACAGCATCGCCGAAAAGTCAAAACGATTCGGTTGACTTTTTTTTTTTGCTGCTGCGGAGCACGGGTCATGGAGCTGGAAGTATAGCAGCTAGCCCCATGCTTATATACGACCACCAGGAGAAAAAAAAATTACCATGATTCGCGCGGTCCCTTTGAATGCGCTGCTGCGGGTTTCTAACGCTGCTGGCTGCTGCCGGCTGCCGCCTCTACCCGCCAGCCATCCGGATTTTGCCAAATGAGCGGGAACTGCCGGAGAGGACAAATTCATTAGCGTATGTATCGCAAATATTCAAATTTTTGCACGAAATATGTGGACTTTCACTGGCTTTTTTGTTGTTGTTCGCGGAGCACTGAGTTAGTGGATTTGTTTGTTGATCGGAGGGAAGTGTACAGTTTTTTTTTTGATTGGGTACTAATTTTGTTGAAGGTTTTCATGCACAATTGCGTGTTGCGTCGAATGGAAGCTGGGAAAGTGGGATTTTTGGTGCTGTTTACTTGTCCGAATTATTCAAAATGTTTGTCTGAATCCCTGTGACATGCATGTTCCCAAAGTACCGAAGTCTCCGAACCTAAGTGCCAGGAACGTCTGATCGCCAAACCAAAAGACAACATTTTGGATCCTACTTCTTCATCAGTTTACTAGTCGCGACATTACTCGGAGCTAACTGGCGCCAGTTCTACGCTAGTTTAAACTAAGAAATTAACTGGTCCCAAGTTGGCGCTAGTTACTGATGAGAAGAATCTGAGAAACAGTAACTTATAAACACGAGACTAAATGCGAAAACTAAAGCCTGTTTATGGGTATCAAAACTAAGTTTGATTGTGAGTGCTCGTATCACACGAAATTATTAAAGTTCACTTTAAAACTATGATCAGGCAAGCGATTTGTGGATACGGGGATACGATAATTTCAATACAACATACCGTTCGAACGACACTGTGTTTACAGTTGCTTAAGGTTAAATGGCTTAGAATGTTTCGTGAACCACAACCATTGTTGTCAAAATGAACCAGCGACAATTGTTGCCAAAAAAATATTTTTCATCTAGAAGATCACAACTAAACAAATTAAATTGTTTTTGACCATCGTGTACTGCACAATTCCGATTGGATACAAAACGTTGATTTCGAGGACCAACTTTTCAATATAATAAAATGCCTAACGCCCATACAACTTGCCAGAGCCCATCTCATATATGACCCCAAAAAGCTGCGCTAGACGAGCGCTCAAAATTTACTTCATGCTGAACTACCAGCTTGCGAATTGAAATTTGAATTTAAAATATTCTGAAGGTCAGTCTGTGCGCGAATTTATTCGCACTGTGGCTCGATTCACTTCCCACCAACACCACCATCGTCATGTAGAGCGGCAGCAGTGAGATTTGATTAGTATGTTCCACTTTTTTATTCACCATTCATCTCTAACATACAAACATTTTGGAATTTTGTGTAGTGGTGCGTGTATATGTCTGTTTATTCTATTTTCCCGATGGCGCAGTCACAAGGCGAGAAGACAAAAAATTAGGCCACAATTGTTTCGGTTGTCTCTGATGAGTGCAAGATTAATTGCCCGCTATTAAAGTTCACGCCGTTGGGGAATTGGGCGTGTTTGGTTTCTACTTTTTTCTACTTGTTTCTATCTGTGAGCTATTTAAAAAAAAAACGCACCCAAAGACAGCATTCAATTTGGTTTTAGACGGAGCGAAAGGACATTCAAATGATACCGTTTATTTGGGATGCAATTCCAGTTGGTTGTTGTGATGCTTTGCAAAGTTCAATCTTCTGGGACTTATGAACCATTATTTAAACACACTCCAAATTGATTCTCTAATATTACAGGATAATTTCGCACTAGAAAAAATCATAGAATTGCACAAAAAAAATCATGATAAAATCGACATTAAAAACCGTGCATGATGATTAACAGTCAACAAAGTACTACGCGTCTCCATTGTTTTCATGTTTATTTTCTGTCGACCTCTGTCCGTACTAACCACCTTATCAGCGACGTCAAATCGGTGGCTTCACCATCTGGACTCTAGATATTGGCCCATAAACACATTGACCGGGACCAACGGCTCTCTCTCTCCCTTCTGAAGGAACATGTGACCACAGTGTGCGTCTCCATCGAATGAATGTTTCGTAATCAGTTCAACATTCCACTTTTTTGAAACCAAAATCCGTACGGGTATTATTATAGATATACTATTCAGCCATTTAAGAAGCTTCCAATGAAAATTTCCGTAAAAACGATTTTATAATTTATGTAAAATTTTGCACCTCGAACAAACTGCAGTTTTTGGGTGTAATAATAGATCAATACACTGTCAAATCTGTAAACGACTATGCTCAGATAAAAATTATTTTTTGTGAAACGGGTGGTACAAATTTAAAAAAATTATAATATTAGCTGGCATCAGAATCTTTACTTTGTTCTGAAGATCCAATATAATATCAGAAATGGTTTGGAAATGGTGGAATACTCGTGTTTGAGCGCAACGAAAACTTGAATTGAGTACCCCAATTATCGCTCTACCATTTGAGCCAATGCGTTGCACAAAGGTGGCAGACGCTGCTCCAACCAACGGCTGCAAATGTGTATGATGATAATCGAAACATGGAATTGCGTTATGCTCATTATCTTAAATGAAAGATCGCGGAGATATTTTTTTTTTTGAGAGCGATTTTTTATTTTTTTGGTGCAGGAGTTACGACAATGGATTTTCAAGAATTCAAAGGGCAATCAATATCGCTAGAAAATTCACGGTGTTCTAAATTGCACGTTTACAAGTTATAGAAGATACCGAATCGGAATGAGTAGAAAAATGTCATACCAAAAACTACCTCACGAAACTGTATCCGCTATTACTCATCAACTCGTGCTGCATCGTTATGGATGACTAAACAAAACCGATTTTATCCAACTGCCTGGACAGCAATATTTCAGCTTAGTTTTCCAGTTCAGAATAGTTTCGAGAGAAAAGAATATCAAAATTTGCCCCAAAAACGTTTGATCTGGCCGGCGATTTGAAATAGTTTAGCTCTAGTCTCAATTGATGTGGCGTTCTGCCACTATTAACAGTTCCGTGATAGCAACCGAATTGTGGCGTTAAGAATGTGATATTTTAAATTCCATGATATTTTAAATTTGAAAATAAACTGCCTGCATTATGCATGAGAATGTTCGCATGCGTCGCCAGCTTTATATTATCGCGAAGGACATAAGCGTTTCTATGTGAACGCTTTTATGTCACATATTGCATATTCACATGGGTTTTCTAATGCTCGCACGGGTTGGCATTTTGATGTTTAATTTAGAGCGTACGGTTCAGATGATGCAAGGGAGTGAGCTTGTCTCACTGGAGTCTCCTACGACGGTGCTCCCAAACTTGTTGTCTTGTGTATATAAGTTCCGTATTTTAGAGTGGCAGCCCCCGTACGAAACTGTTTTATGATCGCGGGAAAGCGAGCGTTTGTATGTTGGCACATGATACCGCGTTTATTAATTAGTAAGTGCTATTACGTTGACTCAATCGCCAGGACGTTTATTCGATTGCGAGATCGTGGGCGTAGCCTTTGGGGCCGGTATTGTATTATCGCCAAGGGCTCGAGCGTTTGTATGTTATTGTGCGCATTCTTTTATCGCATGGAGCTTGTATGTCGTGTATGCTAGCGGCGTTTGTAATTTTGCATATACTAATGCGTGTCTTAATAGTTTGCATTTTTCAGTGCTCTTTTGAGTGTCTTCGAGAAAGAAACAGCAAAAGAGGAAACAACAAATTAATTAGACATTTGTTAAAGGTTGGATGGCCATACAACTCGTATACTACAACATATTAGAGAGAGAGAGCCAATATCTAATTGCGGTAATCATGCGCAGAACGACAAAAAAATTGAAAGAAAAAGTGACAAAGGTAGATACATACAGCACATGAAAGGGTGATAGTAGGAAATATCATGCAGCACAAAAAAGGCCCAATGAATCTTTCCGGCCTCCTCGATGCACCCCGATCGAAGCGTATTGCAACAAGAATATTTGCACAATGTTTTTGCCTTTCTCATATAAAGAAAGGCTATGCAATCACTGTAAAAATCGACTTTTTAACCAAGGCCCGGAGGGCCGAATGTCATACACCATTCGATTCAGTTCGTCGAGATCGGCAAATATCTGTGTGTGTATGTGTGTGTCATTTAAACTCACACAATTTTCTCAGAGATGGCTGAACCGATTTTCGCAAACTTAGTTTCATCATTCTGCGCTCCCATAAGCTGCTATTGAATTTTTAGTTGATCCGACTTCCGGCTCCGGAGTTACGGGTTGAAGAGTGCGGTCACACAGCAAATTCCCATATAAACTGGTACCACCATGATGTTCAAATGATGTAAAACATATTAAAATAGATGTAACATTACTCTTGTTTGCGGGTCTGGATCACTAATGATCAATCAAAGCAGCTTTGACCACATTGGCCACCTATGACAGTTCATGACGCCCCCGGGGAACCCGCCAAGTTCCTAAGCTAATATCACACCCATTCCCCAACGAATCCTCTACCGATTTTTACAAACTTGATTTCAAATGAAAGATACAGTAATACCATTGACTGCTGCTGAATTTCATTCGGTTCTGACTCTTGCTTCCGGAGTTACAGGGGTGTTAGTAAGGATACACTGGAATTTCCCATATAAATCGGTACAATCGTAATACCTCAGAGGCTAAAAACTATTGAAATGGTCACCAAATTACTTCTAATCGCTGATCTAGATCACTGATTGCCAATCAAATCATTCTTTGAATATATTGTCCACTATCAACGATTCCGGAAGTCCGGAATTCCGGGCATATTCCACAATTAAAGTCACATCTGTTCTTCGGTGATGACTGAACCGATTTTCTCAAACCAAGTCTCAAATGGAAGGCAAAATATGCAGTTGAGTATTACGTCGCCGCCCCTCCTACCCCCGCCTTGCCCTTACACCTCCCTCCTACATCACTCCCCTCCCCTTGGACCACCCTCACGCCCGCATTTCCTTCATCCACCCCGTATACCGAAATAAGATGAAGGATTTCTGACGCATCCTCCACTCCCACTCTACTAACCCCCCATTCCCTCCACTTTCAAACCCATTCCACCAACATTTCAAAATATAATTACATGAAGATAACATTGAACTCATGCTGATTAAGGTAATTAAATACTATTCTTTTGCCTTTCTCATATAGAAAGGTTATGCAATTGCTCCAAAAACCGACTTCCTAACCGAAGCCCGGAGGGCCGAGTCTCATATAACATTCGACTCAGTTCGCCGAGATCGCAAAATATCTGTTTGTATGTATGTGTGTATGTATGTATGTATGTATGTATGTGTGTATGTGCGGATTTGTTAACAAAATGTCCACATCGGTTTCTCGGAGATGGCTGAACCGATTTTTACAAACTAAGATTCAAATGAAAGGTATAATATTCCCATAGGTTGCTATTGAATTTCATTTTCAACCGACATCTTGTTCCGGATTACGAGTTGAAGAGTATGGTTACAAAACAACATTTGTTGATTTGTCCACATCGGTTTCTCGGAATTTTCTGAACCGATTTTGACAAACTTGATTTTAAATGAAAGGTCCATTAGCTGCTGTTGAATTTTGTGTGAATCCGAGTTCTGGTTCCTGAATTACAGGGTGATACGTACGATCACGCAGCAAATCCCGATTCTAACGAATTCTGCGATGAATTGGTGAGGTGATTTTTTTTCCAAAATATAAACACAACTGTTGAATTTGTAGATCTAGGTCACCAACAGTGATTCAAAGTCTCTTTGGCCACACTGGCCACCATCGACGGATCCGGAAGCATCCAAATTCAAAATAAAGGTTATATTGGTTTCTCGAAAATGGCTAGACCGATTTGATCAACTTTGTCTCAAATGAAAGGTGTTGCGTCCCTTGAAACTGATATTAAATTCCATCTCCATCCGACTTCCAGCTCCGGAGTTACGGGTTGTGGAGTGCGATCACATAGCAAACTCCGATTCAAACCGATACCGCGATGAATGCAAAAAGGTGCTCTTATATATACTTACCAAGTGTAATAAAAATGAAAGACATTTCCATAATGTTATATTGTACGAACCAGCTATTAAATCATAGTTTGGAGAAATGAGAAAGGCACAATTGCACCTCTAGGTGGATTAAAACAGGTTTTTGTAAAAAAAATTATCAGAAAATCTTTCGAAAGCGATCTGGAAAATCCAAATTTCTAAGTTTTGTGAAACTTTAAATATAAGCTCAATACAAAGCATTTTCTCAGAAGACTGTGTGTGCTGTTCGGTTTACTGAGCAAACGATTTATTGGGTAATGACGAAAGAACTGATGCATGAATTTTCAGCCGCAACAGATATCCAAAGCTCGCCCAGATAAGCTCAGAATTGCAAAATAATGCCTAAAGTAAGCAGATGACATTACTGGCGACAAGTATTTTATGAAGGACTACCGCGTCTACATTCCTGCTCATAAAGGTAAGATCGACGGTGAGGTCACTGGTTCAAGTTTTTCATGCATGGATCTACTGAAGTACGGGGTTGGGTGTAACCCTTTACAGATGTGTGGTATCTGGCGGGTTCAAATCTATCAAAGTATTTCAGTAAAGAATTTACCTACTGGATTCCTGCTCCAATGTCGTAAAAGGCGAGTGAAAACATGCCGATGACTGATGGTTGGCTTAACTAAAATATATCAGTCGCGCACGGAGTCGTGGGTCTTACCTTTGCCGTGTTAAATGAATCTCTGACACAATGGACGCATGTTTCTTCGCCAATCGTGGGATTCAAATGATAGTCATGTCTCTAATACACAGTTCTGGGCTTGCTATACGCAATTATAAGCCAACGTGTTTGGTATCTTCTAGTTGCTGTACAATAAGTGCTAATGATGAAATGTCTAGTGCTGTTAGCGATCAAAGGCTTCCATAACTATGGTTCAAAAACCGTATTTCTAAAAAGGAACCTTCTAGAAGACTTGTGACTGGTGCTATTGACGCATGTCAATATGACTGTTGACAACATAAACAGAAATGCGACTGTTATTTGGCATATTTGCCGCACAATGAATCATCACCTTCTGATGACTTCAAATGGGTTGTATTATACTGTGGCAGAAATAGGTTTCCACTCATAATCGGCAGAGATGCCATGGCCACCACATAATTTGGGGCAGCTCAGATATCAATTTGAGAGTCACCGAATTGAAATACTTCAGTACAGTACACGATCTGACAGAGAAGAAGTGTTAGATGAAGCTCTCTGCTCTGACGGTAAACTAGCTCGTACCCAACGAGCTCGAACCGTCGTTATCTGATCATAAGTACATCGTCTTTTAAACGTCTAGATGGAGCACTCTCTTGAGGTTCTACTGTGTAATAATCCAATTTTGAATAACTTAACTAGAATGTAAATTCACACTCTTTTTGATTAAACCGTTGATGCGCGCAGATACTTTTTTCACTCCTTTTCGGATTTTCGCTGAATCGAAAATTGAGTCATTTCCCACGTCATCCTTTTTTTTATAAAAATCAAAGAAAAAAGCACATTCGCAGACGTGCTCTCTCGAACAATGCTTCGGTTCATTGTATAGAGTATTCGAGACTCGATATTTATCAAGTGCAAGAAAGGTTGAAGAAATGTCACTTTTCGATTGCGCTGTAGGATGATCTGTTGAAAGATCTTCCCGGGTGTCTCTTTTCAATTCTTTCATCTCAAGTTTCAGTGGGTTTGGCTTCAGGTATTGTATTGTGTGGTTCTCTCCAGATAACTGACAAAGAGCTGTACCTGGCTGAAACTGAAATTGAAGAAGATAAGTGGGAGGGTATTTCTGTTTTATTGTCGACCAACATAGCCTTCGCCCGAATAAAGTATTCCTTTACATTTCGTGTAATCCTACGGAATGTTTGAAGAATTCTAATGTTTGATGAGGTTAGATTTCCATAATCTGTTCGCAGGTAGTTTACCGGAAAGTTCTGAGAACCAAGTCGATTTACAGAGAAAATACAACAGTATTTTTGAGGTATCGACGACCGATCTATGGCATTTCTGGCGAAAAAGGCTATAAACTGAACTACGGTTTCCAAAAAGTCACGAAGTTCAAGAGGAAAGTTTATAAACCTAAATTGGTTTAAACCAAATTTGAATGACAATATCTCTTCGGGGTGTTGTCCTTCTGTTATCTCAAAATCCCCTCGGGGTGTTGATATCGATAAGTGTCTTTTATTCTCTTGGGAGTGAAGAATGCTTCCGTAATGTCTATGTTATCTGTGTCGTTATTTTTCTTATCCCAAACCTTACCACTTCCCCAATTCTTCCCATCAAGAAAATGATGAAAAGACAAGGCAAGGCACAAATCTATTCAATATGGGGATCGTACCATTTGAGCCAGTCGCTACTGATTCCTGATTCCTGAAGCAAATGACATTACTGGCAACATATGTTTTATGAAGGACGAACACTTCTTCGTTCCTGCCCACAAAGTTAAAATCGACGGTGTGGTCATCGATTCTAGTTTTTCTTGCATGGATCTATTAAAGCACAGGTTTGGCAGGTTCAAGCACTCTTTGCTCCAGTGAACGGAGATTTTAAATGGAAATCGCACAGAATGGGATTGTACGTTTCTTCAAACTCGTATCGGCTGGCCTTTGGTGGGTAAATACGCATTGTCCGACAAGATTCGTCTGCCTGTTCGGTTATTGGGATCGCGCATCGAGCATAGCACTAAATATGGGGCATATGGGCATTGCATCAATAAGTCCCGGTGTGGCAAGTGCGTAGAAAGTCATTAGGATGACTTTTGTATTGGGAATGCTGAAAAGTGTGCCAATGGTGGGAAGAGTTCACATGATCTTTTACCATGCCCAGTGTTCAAACAGTGCCCCCCGGAGAATCTGGACCAAGCCGTACATCGAGTATAGATAAAAGCCTACATTTTTCCCCACCATCCTCTGATACCTTTTTGAATTTTTCATATCACATCTCCTAATTCTCTTAATTCTTACTCCTCCCTTCGTATTCTATACGTTCTTACTTTGTACCGGGTTTTGGGCCCGTGGATAAATAGCTTCTTTTACGAAAGATCCACCATATGCTGAAAAAGATTCGCCATCAAAGAATCCGATTCTCCATTTCAAGGCCTACCCATTGAACTCTGTCGAAGCGTTCGTGGTACTTTTTCCGGTCCAGAGCTAAACCCGTCGGTATTCCGAAGATTCGATATGTGGCCGAAATTGTCCACTCCGATATACTCAGGGTTGTAATTTCCTGTGAAACGTTAGTAATTGACATTTCTGGAGATGAGTTCATTACGAAGAAGTACCATGTTTATGTATCCGGCTACAAAGTTGAGATAAACGGCGTAGTCATCGATTCGAACTTTTTACATGCGTGGATCTGCTAGATTACGACGTTGGATGATTCAAAGACCAGTCAAAAATGGCGGAACAAATTCCTATGTTTATTCAAACTCGTATCGCGTGACTCACTAATTTATTTTTTTTTGACCCGAATAAAGGAACTGTTTTGTCAAATTACGTCATTTTGGAAAGGGTTTGTCTGCCTCTGCGCATTTTGGCACCGCGGGTCACGAACGGCTCTAAAGGCAAGCAATCAGGTCACAGAGTTTACATGAGCTCTTGCAGAAATGCTAGACAGCTAAGCCACCTACATTGATGCAAGTCCAAAAGACGCCGAATCGCGCTGAACAGCATAATACAGCGGGGTAATTGAGTACGCGAAAACCCTTCACTCAGCTGTTAACGAAACCGCATGGGTGAAGAGACTTGTGGGGAATTAGATTTCCGGTAGCTTCCTGGGCTCCTTTTCATCACTGCTCCTCCTAAAGTAGACGTCTCCGAGGAAACTAGAAAACAGATGTATAAGTTTGTTAAAAAAATACATGGTTTGGCAGGCAGTTTGCTCTTGTGTAAAGTGGAGCAGACTGTTCGTGGCAACTAGAATGGTCAATGGGCAGGTGTACTTGAAAGAATGCTTCCAAAAGCGTGCAGTTTCACTTTTGAGGTTTCACGATGGCGCTACGCTTTTCTGACCGGATTTAGCATCATGGCATCACCGAACAGAAATTCTGGAGGTGTTTCGGAGAGTAGACCGTGATTATGGGTAATAGGACCGAGGGTAGTGGTCTTCAACCTCGAATACTTCGATGCGTTTCAGTGAGATGTACGGTAGCAAGCGGCATATGACAATTTGCCAATATTAAATCATTAAATTTCGACTTCAGATGAGTTTTCGTTATTACTGCAATGTCAACCATGCTTGGAGCGGGTAAAGGCGTTATAAACTAGGCCCATTTGCAAGGGCGTCTGTCCCATCCCAGGATCTGAGGACCAAAGGAGTGACATTATCCCTCTTAGCCAAATCTTTCCCAACGATTTATCAAACACCCATCAAACTGAGACGGTCGGTACGGTTGTTCACGTTTCTTCCTTATTCAAGGTTCAAAATAATTCGTTAATTGAATTCTTCATTAAATGAATAATTTGATCGCCGTATAATTTTGAATCATCTTCATTTTGTACGCTGCTTTTGTCTACAATTTTCCAGGATCCCTGTATTGGCTGTAAATGTGTGGACTAGACAAGAGTAGACTGCAATGTCGACCATACTTGTTGATAAGGAAGATAGCAGCGTGAAGCAGTTCGTCCGCAGAAAGCGGCGATTCATCGGTGTTATCGGATATTACATTGACATTCTCTTGCTTGAGAAGTGTTCCAATTTTGGCGTAGTCCTCCAAACAGGAACACACAAACGTTGTACCGACACTACAGAGCTTGAAACAAGGTTTATAGGCTCTGCTTGTCAAACTCAGCCGTGAGCTTGGCGATGTCATTTACGGGAATGAAAAGCAGGCTGCGGATCCACTCTTTTCGTGCGACGATTTCACCACTACCATTCTCCTGCTCTGGTTGCTCTGAAGGAGGCGTTTCCCTGCATCGTTTATAGATATTTCTGGCAGCTTCTTCTTCATGTGCCACTAATTCCTTCGTTGAGAAGATCGCGTCCCCTGTTCTTGTGCTAGGCGATTTGATTCCAACCAGGCCAGCGCACTGGAAATTTACTTTACAAACGAACGGATACTTCAGAAGATAACTAGAGAAGATAAAAATACGTCTAAACTTCGCGAATTAGACGATGAAGGCAGTCAAGAAAAAAAAAAAACAAATAAAGATTGCAAAACTTTTGCGTGGGCTTCTTCCTTTACTTTCGCTCAGTAGTGAAGTTATACAAACGAAGTTATACATGCAACACACACACACGCCCACGTGATCAAACTTTAATATACAAACGCTCGAGCGCTCCGCGATTACACAAGTAAGGTCACAGACGCGAACATTCAAGAACACACGCAAATAGGTAGGGGACCTCATAGTTATACATATGAATCTATTCACGCGATACACACATCCCACGCGTCCCAAGACGGTAACATACAAACGCTCGAATCTTTCGCGGTCAACTATGCACATCTACGCACACGATCTCGCATACTTATAAACGATCCGGTGATTAAGTGAACATTTTACACATAGAAACGCTCGTTTCCACGCGATCATGAAATCTCGTCACCATGCCATCTAAACTCAATCTCACAATCAGAATAACGACGCGCTGCAGTTGGCCTTAAGCAATGTTTTAGTTGGTGACATTTTCCGTCTCGTCTGAAATTATAGTGAGTGATTCTGACAGGGAGCCCAACCAAGAAGCCAGCTCTACAGCTCCAGTTTGACTACTCTCAATAAGAAGAAATTTTGCAACAACTCTTATACGGTTCTCAAAAGCCCATCTTTTTTTTTAAATACGTCAATCAATGAACTTCTACAGATCCGATTTTATCAGCTCCCGATTTTGTCTACCTCCGATTTTATCAGCTTTTTGACCCGATTTTGTCCGCCTCGTATGAAAATTAATAGTTGGTAGTTTGATGGGCTCTAACAGACGAAAAAGGTTGATTTCGAGTAAATTCTTTCTTGAGCATATTTTTCTTATCTTAGAGATCTGAAATATGCAAAAATAAATAAGAATATTTTAGGAGCTTCGGTTTATTAAAAAGAAATACAAATATATGTCCCGATTTTGTCAATGTCTCCGTTTTATAAGCCTAAAATTCGCCAAGAGGCTGATAAAAACGGGTCCTCACTGTAATAATTCAATGTAATTTAACAATAGAAACCTAGTTAATTTGGAAATACAGGTTTTTCCCGTTTCCTATAAAAAATGAAAAATAGTATTGACACGTTGTTATTTGAACGTCACATGTTCATAGAGTTTTTTGAGCATAAAGTTTGCTAGTGCACATACGACGAATGTAATTATGTAACTGTTTGACAAAATTCGCTGGCTTCTACCAACGGAAACCAAGTGCGCGAGTCCATGCCGGTAAATGTCTCTTAATTTTCGCGACACACAAACAATACTAAATGAGGCGCGGATCTCGACAAATAATAAAATAAAAACCACGCACACATCATCTTAATTCATTAGCCAAAACGAACTGCGAGTTCGGCGATAAAAATAGACAACAAACGATGCGTTAAGCATAAATCGCCATAAAACGTATGTCGCACTGCATCACTTGCGGAGCGCGTGATATCACCTGTTAACCAGCATCAATTACCACCGCCAATCATCGACGTTGTCTCTTGTTTTTGTTCCTGTTTCTGCCTGGGGACGGACGGACGGACCAACATACGGTGAATGTTAACGAGATTTCTTCTTTAAACTTTGAAGCAGCGAACTCGACAAATGTGTAGTGAATTGCTCCGATGGTTTATAATTGACAAACTGCACATTTTATGCATTCAGCGAATGCAGTGAGAGCCGAATATTTTGTTCCGTTTACGTCGTCTTAGAAACATTAGAGATAAGGCAATTAAAAAACCACTTCACGACTTTCCTATTGCTTGTGTACCAGTAGATGGTCCGGAACTAATCTGAATTTAAATCAGCGAGACATTATTAATCGAATGTCCTAAAAGGTAAGTTTTTCTAATTACAGCTCATGCTGTAAATAAGGAAAACTATTTATACAAAAAGTGACTGTTTTCAAACTAACTACATTTTACTCTGATCCACGTGCTAAAATGTTAAGCCACGAATAGTGGATAAGTATAACACCGCTGATTCGTTTCCAGGAAGTCCAAGCGTAATCATCATTGCAAACACACACTGCCCGACACTAATTTCGCTACCGCCGGGGTGCATATTTGTATTAATCTATCACCTCATGAATGGATAACCGGTACCTCGGTCATCCATCAGTCAGTGTGATCGTGATCTAAAATGCAAACAACGCGCTGCAATATTCATTGATCGATTTAAATTCCCAGCCACTGTTTGACATTCAAAAACAATTCAGAACGGCCGAATGTTCTGCAGAGTCTGTAAATGCAATTCGCAATGTTTTAAAGTTAGAAATCATTTTGAAACGATCAACAAATGTACACGTCGCATACAGTCGAATTGTGGATGGATTACATGATCGCGCACACCAACATTTCTGCAAACCCCTAATAAAACGGAGCGAGTGAAGGGAGTCATAAATTGTTTAAATATTTTCAATTATTATATTATACCAACACTTCATTATTAATCCATGACTATGATATGCTCTCCGAGGCTGAGTAAACGAAACAACCGAAACCACGTTCGGCGAGCGAGGAAGAGTTGGCAAAACGAGACGACCGCAATCGCTCACCCACCGCTCGAATTAAGGCCCCCATTCCTTCGCTAACGACCCACGAACTCTATTAGCAAAAAATACGATGCGAAAAGAAAACATCTCGCTGTATACAGTGGTTTTTGCCTTTTTTAAAACCGTGTCCTTTGCTTCCAGACCAGCGGAGATGTTCGCCCACATGGTAAAAAAAAACTAAACGCCCACATACCCGACCCGAAAGCCCAGTAAAGATCGCACTCCGTCGTCCGCTCACTTTTCTCGAAAGGGCGAAAGTGCCAAAATAAAAATAATATCTGCACAAGTGTGACCTCCGCAACGAAACGCGTAAACATCGACACGCACACTAGCGCAATCGCCGACCGGTTATACGGCAAAGCCAAAACGAAACGTGCACTTGACGCTGCGCGAAAAACAGATCGCGAAATGATAATTACGCGAGAGAGAGAGTACATGTAATCGGGAGCGAGAAATGTGATTATACCACAAGAACTCACTCTCTCAAGCTGCTCACGACTTGCGTCGTGAAACGCGAAACCGTAAAACAGATTACAAATCGCGATTTTCGCGAGTCACGCATCAAACTCGTCTCTCCGTCTCCGACAACGGTTTGTTGATATTTTGTGTTTGCATGAGTTGGCGAACGACGTACAGTAGAGCATGGAAGAAATAGAAATAAAACTCCCGAAACGTACTAACCATGTGTAGATATAGTAATAACAATAACACGACACACACCACTCACTCGAAAAGCTTTGCCCGCTGTGTGTGAAGGGTTAGAAGGCGAGAAGCACTAAACAGCGAGAACGTTTTGGCTGTCTTCTCTTCCCTTCATTTTTGTTTTGAGTGCCGCCGGTTGGCACTCCGGTCCGCTGCTGATGGCGCTGGCAGATAGAGAGGAGACACGTAAATAAATAAAAAAATAAACAAACCACAAAACGAATTCGCGAAAAAGTACGCGCGAATGGCGGAATGTGTTCGCGGAGGACGACGTGGGCACGGCCGGCCCCTAGGAATTGTGAGAGAGGGAGAGAGAAAAAACAAATCAGAGAGAGAGAGAGCGCGATCACGCGCTCCAAGCGATATGTATACAGATAGGAATACGATCGAGTGGGCCCTAATAGAGAGACCAAACTTGTGAAACCTAAACGATCATCATCGTCGACGCTGGATCAAGTACGTTGCGCCGCCAAATTGGCGGTTTCGGGCTGATGATGTCTCGATTTTCGCTTCACACTCTGGAGAGTCTGGAGCTGCCGGCTGAGGAAGGGAGACACAGCGGAAGTTCTGAACCGTTAGGTTGAACTTTTATGATCACATTTTCGCTAGTTCGCAAAGGGAGTATAGCGTGTTGAGTTTTGAGGTTAAGAGAAATTTTTGACTTTTTTTGTAATGACATTACGTAACGGATGACGTCAGTATTGCCTCTCAAAAAAAAGTAGGCGCATATATATATTTTTTTATAACACGACGAATCGAGAACATTCCTGTGTGCGTAACAATCATCATGTGATGTTTGACTGTCAGTGAGCACACTTTGCAGGGGTCACGGTTAGATAAGATACGGGGGAGAATCTGCAGAGCGTAATTTAAGATGCCATTCTCATTTACGCTAGATCTCGATCTCACTATGCAATCAGCCAATGTAGATTAAAAATTACCGTCACAATTACAATTTTTTCATCGACGCTATTATTTTTATTACTTTTTCGATAATACAAAAAAAAAAAGTCAGATTTAGGTGATTTTTTGCTAAAATTTGACTAAAATTTATGTAGTGCAAAGAAAAATAGATTTTTTTGTTTATTTTTCCTTATCAATGACTCCTTTAAAGATGTAAAATCATTTTTTTTCGAATTTTGTGAAATTTGTCTTACCGCTTTCTTGCGTTACTGCGATAATTTTGAAACGACCTTCAAATTTTTTTTAAATCGCCTTGCGCCTTAAATATTCGGTTTTTCATTTGGATTGTGGAGGTTTTAACCCTAGGTTCATTGACTTATATTTTTGAGTTAGAAAAATTTCTTTAAGAAATCTATAACCCTATGTGTAGGTTTGGGAATCGAACCCAGGTGAGCTGCGAACAACGCAATCGATTTACCAACTACGCTATGCCCGCCTCAATTAATATGTGTACAACCTTTGAGCTCTTAATTTTATTGTAATTGTACTTAAAAAGATAACTTTTTTTTAATGAAACAGACCAGATCTGAATAACGTATGCGGAGTGGCGTCAAGGCAAGAGCACGAAGCAGACTCGTACTGCCTACAGGGAAATAAGCGCGGTTTCTTGAAACAACATTTCTGAAATAAGCGGGCGGGTTTAAATAAAAAATAAATATATTGACACGATTCATCGTTCAATTTGCTGTCGATTACGAGGCGTACTTTGTGAACTATTAACGATGATTGCGGACCAGTTGGCTACCACAAACTGAAGAGAAGAAGTAGAACGTTAATCCCATTTACTATATTAAGCTGCAACTAGGCGCCACATTTTAGTCGCTATCCGTAACCGCCTGTTGGTGTCTATCTGCAATGCATGAATACTAATGGGCAATTTCTCTTGTAAACAAAACCTAAGAGCGAAAATTGAAAGCCAAAACTGATTAATAGTGACTGTTGACTAATACGTGACTTAGCAACAATCGGCTTCCGATCGAAAGAATCGACCAAACCACGACAGTTTGATCTAATGCTGCTGTATACTTTACTTTATATCGGAATGGTTAATAATACACAAATTTGCGATTAAATGATCCCGCTTCTCAGTAAACCCTTGCCTTGCTCATATAGAAGGGTTATGCAATCGCTCCCTAAATTTACTTTCTAATCAAATTAGTTATGGAATTTACGTATCGACTTCGTCAAATCAGAAACCGACACTAACTTACTGACAGGACTAAGCTAGTATCGGTTTAACGCTAGCTCCAAAAACGACCCGGAAGGCCGAATCCTATTTACCAATCAACTCAATTCGATGAGATCGGTAAAGGTATTTTTTTTCAAAAGCCTGGCACTGCGTGGGACACACGACTCCCTTCAGGGTCTAACCACTAAAACACTCCTAAAAGAGTAAGGAGTGTTTTTAGTCGTGTGTCCTCTTTCTTCTGCTCTACATCGGAGCCTCACTTGGTCAAGGAAATGGCTCGACCTTTCAGCTTTGGTGCAACTCTCGACTCTTCTCTTACTTCTTGTCTGCTTCTATTACGTCGCCATTTAGCTCTCGTTCCAGTCACCAGTTTAGATTCTGATTCCATGAACCATTTAGCACCTGTTTCCGTGAGTCATTCAGCTCCCAGCCTTATCACGACCTACTCGGACAGTCCCCGCCTGTAAACTCACCTTACCCCGACTGAGAGTTCCCCGATGGAGGAATTTCTCCCGACACCGACCCGACCCGCTTTCTTGAGCCATTTTAGCTCCCAGCTTTGACAAGCTCTGCCGTTCTACGCACACTTGTCCCATGTATATTGTATATAGGGAACCCCATAGAATATGGGACAACTAAGCTTATAACGGCAGAGCTCTGCTCGGATATTATCCTGTGGAATTTTTCTTGATGCCGATGTCTGTTTCGTGAGCCAATCAGTTCCCATTTTTGTCACTATATAGTCGAATAGTTCACGGCGGTGAATCTACTGTAATGTGAATTCTCCCGGCGAAAGATTTCTCCCGATACCGATAGTCATTATCGTGAGCCACTTAGCTCCCCGCTTCGTCCCGATCTGCTCGATCTAGTCTCCGGTGGTGGACCTGGGATCAGGGCCGTCGAGAGCGGCGGCGGGCCCCAAGGCTAGTGTTACTGACGGGCCCTTCTCAACTTACTTATTTGAATCTTGATTAGAGGACTTGTATATATTCATTCATATATCAAACTATGTTGCTGTTGCTAAAATTGCTATGGTTACGAGTTTTTCAATTAGCGGGTTCCCGGGTACTCTTTTGCCCTGTTAAAAATGTACACAATGGTTAACAACCTTATTAGAGGTATATGGAGATAATCCGTGTATTCGCACCACGTTTGTGTCATCGCCTTTATATATACAGAGGTACTGACTTCATGTTGCCACATTCAATGATATATTTAATTTTGCGCAATAAACGCTTCTACTTGATTATTAGTCTGAAAAATAATCAGTACACTATGTCCAACTATGAAATTGTAAGGTATAGACATTGATCATCTTTACCTCCATTTGCAAATTTGATATTTTTAACTTCTCCAACAGGTGATTTTAAGGGACACCTCGAAAAGTAAACAGGAATACAGTTTGACCACAGTACGGCCATTTTCCGCTTTGATCGTCATTCATTTTTATTCACGTTCGACACAGTAGGTTGAAGTAGGGGAGACTGGGGCTAGTTGGCGGGGTTTTTTGGTTTCAATTTTTATCGCCGATTTTTTTAAAGTGTTTGATGCATTGTCTCCATTTTTAGAGACAAAAATATGTGACGCGGAAAACCCGCTAACTTACCCCGGCCCCGGGGTAAGTTGGCGGTATGTGAGTATACGCCAAAAACTAAGCAATCAAATGGAGATTCAATTACTTCAAGGGTCCTTTTGGAACGTGCTGAATGTCTTTTCGAGAAAACTGTATATTAACCGACATTTGCTATTATATTTCAGTTTCAATACCCCGAAATTTTGACTTTGACGCGTACTCCCTATACAAAAGAAAATTTTCGAAATTTTGTATGCAATTGGCCGGAATAAATGTCTCCTACATTGGCGAGATACACAAGAAAAAGATTTTCTTACTTTGGAGTGAATTCCAGAAATAAAAATATTTCATGATTTTATTGCACTGTAAATAGTACCGCCAACTTATCCCACGTGCAGCACCGCCAACTTGCCTCAACCGCATATTTTATTAAAAATTATTTAAAAAATTACTTTTGTTTGTGGATAGATGTAATATCTATACGGATGCTCTTTTCACGCGCTATCGAAAAATATAATCATTCGGGAAATAGATTTAAAATCACTCTAAATAACGCAAAGCATTTAAAATTTAGAACATTTACGTGGTATACTCGAAAACACAATATCACCCACAACTTCCACCAAACAAATCGTTTTGCAACAAAAACACATTGGATAACGGGTTTTACCTAACTTGAGGTACACAAGAAGAGCCAGCGCTATATGTCTAATTGAAACAGAGAAAAAGGGATTCCGCCAACTTACCTCAACCGCCAACTAGCCCCGGGCTCCCCTACGATATTTTTCTTCTGTGGTTTAGACAAAATGATACACGGGTAGATTTATCTGTTGGTAGCGGTGGAGCAGTTTTTAGCTTTTGTTGTTAGCAAGAATAAGGTAGCAAATTCAGCTCGTAATTCTCGTTTAACCCTACAACGGTTCCGTAACTTTTTCTATACGTAAACGGTTTTGTGGGGTACATTCGTACCCCAGAATTAAAACCGCTCTAATATGCCTAGTTTTTATTGAATTTATAATTAAATTAGATAGTTTTATTCAAAAATAAGCCAATCAAAGCAGCCTTTTCAAAAATAATCGTGCTTTGCAAATTTTTTATGCACATTTTCATTTTTATACAATTTGTCCTAAAAATACGTCAACATCCCTTTTTAACCTTAATATTGCTATAACTTCGGAAGCTTCTAACCGATTTTTACTATCTATACGGTGTTGTAAATATTATTAAATTGCCTTTTGAACAAATAGTAAATAATTCAAAAACCGACCAAAAAGTGCATTTATTCCGATGCTTGTTTGAACACCAAATACAAATACAATACAAATAGTAAATATACAGCAATATGCAGTAACGAAGTTAAAATAGGCGATGAAGGAACAGACCAGTGCATTGTACGTTCCAGAACTTGGGCTACAGAAGATGAGGAATTGAGTGGTGCGTAGTACATATTAGGGGCCGTACACAAATGACGTAGCTTTTTTTCGGCGATTTTTGATCCCTCCCTCCCCCCTCGTAGCATTTGGTCACAAAATTCTAACCTCCCCCTCGTAAATAACGTAGCATTTACCTACCCCCTCCCCCTCGTCCCATGCAAAGCGCCCGGGTGATGAAAAAAATTACATGTTTTTCAATTATTTTAAATACATATCCTTTCAAAATGTTTGACGACTTTCATCAACATTTTCATTATAACAGCAAATTACGTGCAAAATAAGCCCATTTCATCACAAATATAGTGCTTTCGCATAGGCCTGCTAAAGCATAGTGCTTTCGCATAGGCCTGCTAAGCCAAGACAAGTTTTGGTTTCACTGTGTCTCATCGGCATAAACAGAACTTCTGCTCGAACGGGACATCACGTTTGATCAGTCGTACGATTGAAACACAAAGTGTGTTTTAGTTTTTAGGGATTTGCGTCAAGCCGGCGCTAATCTATTCCGACAATAAGTTAGTGTTGGTTTCTGATGAGGCGAAGCCGAAACGCAACACAGTATGAACAAATGTAGTGTTGATAGTTTTGTTTTGAATTTTATATGTCAAGGGGAGCATGAAGAGAAGTTCTCTCAATCCTGCAGCTGCCAATGATTCTAAGAAGCATACGTTCATCTAAATTACTAAATTTTGTTTGGTTGAATCCGAAGTGAAAATTTAATTCAGCTTCCAAACTAAGTCTACTAGTTAGCAACATTGGCTAACTAATGTAGCAAGTTAAATCCGCACACAAAATCTTTTCGTATTTTTGCGAACTTGAAATTGAAATTCTGCGAATAGTAAAATTTACCTCATGAAAAACCGCAGCAAAGTAACTTTTTTGAATTTAAATTCATTTCTCTTGGGAATGGAGGATCATTAAATTGTTATCTCTAAACAATGGATTTTAAACATAATGCTACGTCGCACAACTTCTGACCCTGCCCTCCCCCTCGTCACACTTCGTCACAAATTTGGTATACCCTCCCTACCCCCCAAAATGCTACGTCATTTATGCATGGCCCCTTATATACAAATCATATTTTGACATCAAAACCAAAAAATACGATTACGATCCAAGCGCCTTTTCTAGTTACTTTGCTATAGTAGCATTATTAAATCAAATAAAAGATTTAATTGTTCAGCAGTGTTGAAGCCTATACAATTTCACGCAAGTTACTATGTATCGATATTTTGCTTATAAAAAAGATATAATAAATTTTCGGAATTATATACACATGATAAAACACTAACGTAAACGGTTTTGTGGGGTACATTTGTACCCCAGACAAATTTTAAGCAGGCACTGTTAGGTTATTTAAGTGAAACAAATAGGTTGCACCAGCTTTAATGGAAGTTTAATAATCAAATTGATTTATGATAAAGTTTGCTTGCAGTTAAAATAAACCGTAACGGAATAACAGGGATTGCAAATAGCTCTGGGGTACAAATGTACCCCAAAAAAACCGTTGTAGGATTAAAAATATAGAACAACCGAGAAAATTTTCTAATCATAGCTTTTATGAAGGTTTTTTTGGAAAGGAATGTGACGTTTTAATGTAGAAGTCGGTTTTAATACGCTGTTGGAATATGCAGTAATAGACAAAGAATGACACAGAACGCAGTAATAAGGAATTAAACGCAAATAAAACAACTGCGAGTACAGCGGGCAAACGACTGCTAGTACTGGTGACTGAATTGAACTGATTTGATTTCCTTATTTGGCACATAGCAATTGGCTTCTTATGGATATCACAAACATCTCTAGCGACGCCCAAAATTAGTGTTCCATCTTAACACAAAGCATTTTTGGCGAAAAATTATTTTAACGTGCTATAAAAATACAAATATACAAATAAAAATTTATTTCAATTACCGGTTAATTAAGGTCAGTCTACCTTCTCATCCCTCCCGGAGACCAAGCTAAAATCGTTCCGCCATAGATCCCCTGCAAAAACTAGCCCCACTGTGGATAAATTGTGTTGCTATTGTTTTTTTGGAAATGTTCTTTGAGACCAGCTATTCGAGAAGTGAAACAATTACTAAAAGTGAAAAAGGTGCTCAATGTGGCAGGAGCTAATATCCTACAATTGCACCATATAAAACATTAATCACAGTCATTCGTTACGCGAAACAACATACAACACGCCAACGAATGCGGCAACGTTAACTAAAGCATCCCCGTATATATAGACAACGGCTCTAAACAGGTGCGCTTACACGATTTATCTCTGCCCACTCCTGACATGGCGATAAAAAAAAAAAAAGTTTATATCAAGGTACGGAGAAATGGATTTAATAACATTGAGGAACATTTTCCAGGGTAATTCTAATCCTTTTCCTGTGGTGAGAATGCTTGTGAACAAACTAATTCCTTTTTACAAAACCATTTTATGCATATTAACCGAACATGGAACATCTCATCAGACAACACCGGTTATGCACCCAGGGCAGATTCCTATGCGCAAATTCTCCAAAAAACACTGCACCACCTAAAACATTGTACAGAAGTAGCTAAGAAAAGTCCGCCTACTATAACCGCTAACAGCACATCGTTATCTTATGCCAAACCACAAAAAGCTTCAAAACCAAGATTTGTGGATCTTACAGAAACAAATATTCACTCAATAAAATACTCCCAGTGTCTGCAATCCAACAACCGGTACCACCAGTAAAGAAACGAACGCAGAAGAGGACGGATACGTCCGTGTGCTTGCATTTCTGTTTGGCGCTGTTCTCTTCGAAAATACATTGAATTGGCTTCTGAACGTTTTGTAAAGTATTCTGCCAATTCAAACAAAAAACTCGGTTTTGTTGACCTAGTACATAAAGTAGACAACTCCTCTAAGAACGTTTGTTTTAACAAATGTTAAATATATCGTCGGTTGTCACGGTAAAGATGGACACGTCTATCGATACCAGGACACATGTTAGTGAACTCGGGTGATTCGTAGTTATACTGCCTAAGCTCGACCCTCATTAACAGAAGACAAAGAATAAGCCCGTACGATATTAAGCCACTTCTAGTTTTCCGATCTGTTTACTTCACATCCTTGCTCTCACTTGAGTACTATGGCTCTAATTTTCATAAATTTCCCTACCCAGTAATCTCTAGCTAATTGAATGTCGTTAAAATGTAAAAAGAAAATGTGACTAACATAGTCGAAATAAAAAAGGAAAAAAGTTAAATATAAAATAAAGCTCTGGTATCCACAATTTCGAATTCTCAAGTTATTAGATTACAATGTCTTTCAAATTTTTCTCCGCTTTCATCATATGACAATTTAATAGGGTGAATAATTACAAAGAAATTACAATTCTTATTTTTCTTGCTTTTCTATGAATATCAGACGTTTTCACCCATCTTCCGGATAAAAATTCGGGCCCCCAAACGCGACCCGGGCCCCAGGGCAATTGCCCCGGCTGACCCCCCCTCTCATCGGGCCTGCCTGGGATGATTTAAAGAATACTACGCTCAAACGAAAGGTGTTAGCACGCCATAAGTGACTATAGAATTTTACTTGGATCGGAGTTCTGGTTCCGGAGTTAGGGGTTGAAGAGTGAGGTCTCGCAGTAAATTGCAATTTAAACTGCCACCGCCATGATACAAAACATATTAAAATTAGTGCACTTTGACGACTTTGCTAGCTACGGCGACATAATTCTCGCGTGCTTTTTGAAAAGTGCCAATAAACATAACGTCAAAATTCTCTTTGAGAGAAAATTTCGGACAAACCATCAAACGCCGGCTATAAATCACAGCGGTAGCCGAAAGAGAAAACTTTTCTCTTTCGTGTTAGCAACCGCTCTCGGCGAGTTACGGTGGGTCCGGAGTTTTCTATCAAAAGGAATTTAAGTATGCTTACTGGCTCTTTCCAATAAACAAGCGAGAATTGATCTATGAGTCATAGGTTCTGGTTTTAACCTTTAGCGACGCTAATTTTTCATGTTCATTGTTAATACTGTTATTTTTAGCTTTATATATGTTTCCGAGGTCGCTGATTCCGATTCTGACGTCGAAAATGTAAAATTCAAAATGGCGGATCCAATATGACGACTGTGCTTGGCTAAATTTCATGTTTTGCCTTTCTCATATAGAAAGGTTATGTAATAACTCTAAAAATCGTCAACCAAATCCCGGCCCGGTATGCAAGGAGGGGTTGCCACTTTAAAATTAAAATTAGTTTAAAATTTCTTAATAAGTTTAAAATTTTCGGCAGGATCCTGATCACCCGGATCTTCCTTCTTGATCCGCCGCTCAAGCGATGTTTCAGTGTCGACACATAGTATCTCAAGATCTTGGCTATCGATCCATTGTATGTATGTACGAATCGTACTGAATATGTAATATACATTTCCATCATTGTATTGAGCATAATCAGCCATGGAATCGTAGTTTAGACAAATGAGAAAGGCACAATTGCACCACTAGGTGGATTAAAACAGGCTTTCATCAACGAGTCCATTCTTAACCTTTAAAGACAAATCATTTTATTTCGAATTTAGTGAAATTTACCTTACAGCTTTATTGTATTAATACTACTAAAATTAAAGGATGTTTTTCGAAATGTTATTTTAAAACAACATTGCGAATTTAGGGGTTAATTCTTGGATTTTTTTTATTTGCATTACAGAGGTTTTATCCATAGGATCATTCGTTTATATTTTCGAGTTAGAAAAATTTCTGTGTCAAAATCTCTAATTCTATGTGCGGGGTTAGGAATCGAACCCAGGTGAGCTGCGTACGAGGCAATCGATTTACCAACAACGCTATGCCTGCTCCAACAACCTTTAAACCAATAGCTTTATTGTAATTTCACTGTAGAACTTTTTTTTTAAATAAAACGGACCAGATCTGAATAATGTATGTAGAGCGGCGTCAGAGCAACAGCACGAAGCAGGCTCGTGCTGCCTACAGGGAAATGAGTGCGTTTTCTCGCACTGAGGAGTTGAGGCCTAAATTGATTAAAACCAAATTAGCTATTGGAGAGGCATTTCGAGTTCCTCTCACCAGAATCCGACACTAACTCTGTGACAGGGCTAAGGATTCTGATAAGAGGCACTCGAAACACCTCTCCAATAACTAATTCAGTTTTAGGTTTTGTGCCCATTACGCGTAAAAAGGGGTTTAAAACAATTTTCTCCAAACAATGGAGAAAAAATAGTTTTTACCCAAATTTTTCTCCACCGAGGAGAAATATAGCATAGTTTGAGAACGTTAGGTTAATGTTTCGTTTTCGTCTCATCAATATGGTGCAGTCTGCTAGACCAACACAGAAAATAAATCAGGAATGAATTTGCATTTTTTTTTTGAAAAGACTAATACCTAAATGTCGTTTCATTAAATATCGCAATGAAAAGACCGCAATCCCGGAAGCGCTTGTGTTGAGTGTATAGATAAGATGAAGGAGATGCGGACTAGCTGGCTACAACAAAACGGAGCCAACTTAATTTACTGAATTAAGATGCAACCAGTCGCCTCATTTTAGTCGTTATTCGTAAATGCCTGTTGATGGCTCTCTGCAGTGTATGAATATTAATGGGCAATTTCTCGTGTAAACATAGCCTACAGTTAATACATTGATGATTGGTTGACTAATATGTGATCTGGTATCAATCATGACCACGATAATTTGATTTATTACTGCTGTATACGTTACCTCATATCAGAATGGTTAATAATACAAAAGAATTTGCAGTAAAATGATCCCGCATCTCATTAAGTCCGATTTTTGCTTTTCTCTTACAGAAAGGGTATTCAATCGCTCCTTAAATTGAATTTTTAGCCGTAGTCCGGAGGGACAAGACCCATTTACCAATCGATTCAGTTCGACGAGATCGTTAAATGTTTGTATGTGTATGTATTTTATTATCTTTTTTCAAAGATGACTGGGTCAATTTGAACTATGCTACGCTCAAACGAAATAAGTAACCTCGTCTTAAGAAGTTCATTTGGATCGAAGTTCTGGTTGCGGAGGTAGGAGTTGCAGCGTTCGGTCACGCAGTAAATACCCAATATGTATTACACATTAGTGCTTTTATTGATTTCATTCCTTATATTCATTGTACTTATTTGATACCTTTTATTTTTTATTTATTTCATTTATTTCATTAGTTTGATTTATATTAACTGATTTAGTTATTTTATGAATTTGTCATCATAGTCGCGTCATAATTTGCTAATTTAATTTCTCATTTAATTTTCTTGAATTTCATTCATTTTATTCGTGCAGAACTCGAAACTGAAATGATTTCTAGTTGCATGCCCACCTCGCATGAACTCTGCAAACAGTGATGTGTGTAAGAATGGTCTCATATTATTGCTAGGTGGATCGGTTTTTTGGGGGGCCAGCATAGCGTAGTTGGTAAATCGATTGCCTTGTACGCAGCTCACCTGGGTTTGATTCCCAACCTTTCACACAGGGCTAGAAATTTTTCTAAAGAAATTTTTCTAACCGAAAAGAGGCGAATGACCATAAGGTTAAAACCTCTATAATAAAAAAAAATCGGGTTTTTCCTGCTTCTTTGATTTTTTTTTTCATTTTTTCTGTTTGCTTTGTCCTTCGTCATTTTTACTTTTTTATTTTTTGTCCAATAGATTGGATAAATCTCTCATAACTCGTTTGTTTTTTTTATAATTTGTATTCTTTTTTAATTTGACTAGATACCATTTCCTGTTTCCTGTTACTCGCTCTATTGACTCTTTCTTGTCATTAACCATATTTTCTTGTTTATCTTTCATCCGTTGTGTTTTTCTTCGTCCTTCCTTTTTTCCATTTTTATGATCATTTTGGTTGTTTTTTCTCCTTTTATTTTATTTTTTCTGTTTTGCTTATTTCTTGTTTCGTTTTGTTGTTTTATTTTTCCATTTGTTAAGTTTCTTTTTTTTTATGCGTTTTGTTTCGAGTATAGAGGCTTAAAAGTTAATGGTATTCTGCTCTTCTTTTGGGTTAGAAAACTCCCTTACCCTACGCGCGCGGCTGGGATTCCAACCCAGTTGAGCTGCGTGCAAGGCAATCGATCTACCAACTACGCCATGTACGTCATGTGTTGTTGTTTTTTTAATTTTCTGTTTTCAATTTTGCGTCTACTATTTTGTTGCGTGGTGCTTTTGCATTTTAATTTTGTCACTTTTCCTTTTCGTTTCTTCTTTTCACATTATTCTTTTATAGTTTCTTTTGCCTTTGTTTCATTATTTTTCTCTTTGTTTTTCCAATTTTTTTAATCTTTGTAGTGGATACCTTCTTTCTTTTTCATTCCTGGTCTATTTTTATCCTTTTTTCCATTTTGCCCCTTTCTGAAATAAATTATCAGTTAGTAAACATCCTGCAAAAAAACTCCATTACTAACTTTTTCGAAGAGATTCGCCATCCGTTTTTTTCATAACTTTTTATTTTTCCTATTTTTGCTATTTTTTCACATAAACTGTGACTTTTCATTTTCCCATTCGCGTATTTTTTTTTTCTCATTTTGCTTTCCTGTATTTGTATTTGATATTATATAAGATTTTTTTTTCATTTTTTTCTCTTCCATTTATGTTTTTTGCTATTTGGCCATTATTTTATTTTTTTAATGTTTTATTTATTGTAATTTCATTATTTTTCTATTTCCCCAAATTTAACTTTTTTTTGATTTGTCCTAGGGTAAAGTGCCTATTTTCACCATACTAAGCAGGGTGCTTCACTAATTCATTAATTTCTCGGCTTACAATCAATGGAATGCGTTCAAATTGACATCAACAGCTTTGCTTCGTTGTTAAGAACCAATTAAATAACGCAAAAGTGCGGAAAACAGTGAAATTCTCGTGTTTGAACGCAATGAAAACTCGAATCGAGTGCCCCTATTGTTGCGCTACCATTTGACTCAATGCGTTGAACAAAGATGGCAGACACTGCTCTAACCAACGGCTTCAAATGGGTAGGGTGATAATAGAAACATGGCGAAAATGGTCTCATCACCCTATTTTTATTTTTTTATCGCATTGGTCAATTTCGTAATGTGTTAAATTTTCCCTGTTGTTCATAATTTCAAAGTTTTAATTGGTAAGCTTAGTAAGCATTTTTGCAATTATTGTTTTCTTTTCATTTTAACTCCCAGATATTGAACTTTTATTTTTTCATTGTTTTTTTTCATTTTTCCCATTTTGGTTCTTGTTATTCCCATTTGTTTATTTTAAAAAAAATCTACACCTTGTTTTCCATGTTTATTTTGTTCTCTTCATAATTTTTTTGAGCACAATTTGTTTATGAATCCATTTTTATTATTTCAACATTTTTATTAGTAAATTCAGTTAACTTCTTTTACAATTTATCATTCAAGTTTCTCTTTTATTCAATCCCTATAAAATTGTTTACTACTCATTCGTTTTATTTAATATTTAACTTTCTTAATATTTTTCATTTATTCCAATTCTTTTCCTATCTTTTATGATTTGTCTTATTGGTTTTAAAAACTTTTTCTTATTTTGCTAGCAAAGCCAAAAAAGAACACTTTAATTCAAGCACATGATCGAAATTTACCATGAACAGACATTTCGTTTGTTTACGGTTTGAGAATTTCATTTTCTTCTTCTTGACAAATTTACGTTCGTTCTGAAAAGGACGGTATTTACATGGATTTGATGGGATCGAGTTCAATTGGGCATTTAAGACATGTACAATTCAATTGTGATTACGAGCGACTGTTTAGTTAAAGTGACGCATTCCAAATTTAGAAACAAAACGTATAAACCCGAGCAAAACCCAAAACTAGGTGAATAAGAAAAGTTGGCAAAATTTGTTCTTTTCATGACCACCGAGATTTTCGAGGAGATATTTTTTTTTTCGATTACCGAGGAAATATTAATTAAAAAACAAACTTCGTTGAATTAACAACCCCAATATGTTTTCTACGTCACTCCGGTCATGTTCCTGATACTACCAATTCGTCTTTTTTATCTGAAACTTCGATTAAAATTTTGTTCTATCTGAACGAATCTTGGTAAGGTTCAACGTTTTCTGAAGGTAAACTGGAGCTTAGGCTTATGGAAGTCGCCTATATTCAGATCCACCACCTGCGCAATTCAGTGCCGATACCAAGCAACTAGATGAACCAAGCAGAAAGTTTCATTTAGCAGAACAATCCAAAACACGTGGTGGAAAGTGACAGCGTTGGAATGGACCTCTTCATGACTCTGTTTTTTTTAAACCAGCTTTAACTTTTGATTTACGTAATATTTGTTCACAAAAACCAGTAAGACTAATAACTGGGACTATTTCCTTTCATTTGAGCACTAACAGTTAGAATTATTATCCGTAGGATTGCAAGCAGTTTCAAATGGCAAAAAAAAAATTCGGAAAAAGATTGTGAATTGGCCCCTTTTGGACACCAGCCATTCATATGATTCCCCAAGGAAAAATTAGAACTGAAACCATTTCATTTATGAAGCGTACAAACTCGCGGAAATTGCGTGTCGATTTCGTTTGATCAGTATCTGTTACTAACTTAGGACGCCAGATAGACGCTAAGCAATATGCTATATTTCTACCTAAGAAGAAAATTGGATTTAACCCATTTTTGCATTAGTTGTACGAAACCCAACTTTGACATTGTTTCTATTTTTGGACTATCGTCTGTCTGGCGATAAGTCAATGCCGAATACTGATGCGACGAACGCGAAACGCAAATTCCTCGACTTATCATAATACAATGTTCTAAATGCTCGCTTGTGGCACTCGTTATCAGGAATCAAATTAAAACTACACCATCAAATTACCTATTCAAAGCATCAACCCAAGTCCCCTTCGAAATCGTCAGTAAATTTCGATTGCATCGTAATCACCCATTTATTCGGACATTTTCCGCAAATGACTTCCCGAAGTGCGGTTGTAACTTATCAACCGAACACTTTGTAATTCTCGCCATTTGGGCGCGCGCACACACAGCATTGACGTCAGACGCGTTGTTACTTATTTTTCGTTTGCCTGACATGGTGCCCCACACCGGTCACCACACCATTCCTCTCTCTGCCCAACCGTACCGGACCATCGCATCCAGTTAGCACATTGTATAGCACCGCAGTAGTATTTAGCACGCAACAAAAGTCACGATGAACTTGAAAGATTTTCGCGACGGTTACACTGCTGGCCAATAAAATAGGTGTGTGGTAGATTATTTTATTTTTCTCTCAATTACGCATACCAAGTTGCAGCAGTCTCAATCACCCCTGCCGCACACAGAAGCCTTGGGATCTGTCAAGTTACTAGTGGGTTGTTGGCGCAGATTATATTTGCAATCTTTGTCAAGATGCAAAACAAGACTACCGCAGGCTTTTTCGTGTGGTCAATATAATAGGTGTGTGAAATATATTAACGTGTTATTATTTTACATAATTCCATTATACGTTTTATTTGAGGAAGTTTGAATTCTGCGTGTTAATAAATGTACTTAAATGTTGAATAAGTCAAAGATTTGTTATAGAATGGGTCGAGCATCTCACTGTACTCAAGTGGAACGAGTTTTGCTAAGAAATTTTGTTCAAGAAGATAAGACTTATAAATAAATCGCGAATACACTGTGGCGTTCCAAAAACTTCGTTACAAATGCCTTAAAACCTTTGAAAAAAGGAAACACGCAAAAAAACCTAAGAAGACATCTACAGCAGCTGACCATCGTATTGCAATTTTAGCGAAATCTGATCCATTCGCGTCATCCAAGACCAATTCAGCACAAATTGGAAAAGTGGTAGGTCCGAGAACAGTTCGCTGTAGGCCGTACAAATTCAATCTTCCAGAAAGAATTGCTAAGAAAGTTCCACTATTTCGAAGCCAAAGCCTTTGAAGAAAAATGCAATTTGCTTTTCAACAGCGTTAATGGGCCTGGTTCAGAAGGAATCAAAAAATGGCGACATATCCTTCGGAGGGACGAATGAAAGGTAAACCTGTTTTCCTCCGATGCACAACGAAACGTTAAACGTCCAAAGTGCAAACAGTTTGATCTGCGACACACGCAAAATATGGTAAAGCACGGAGGCGAGAACAATGAGGTTTGGAGCTTGCTTCTCGTGGAATTGCGCAGGTCCTATTCTTCGCAACGCCACTATAATGGCAAGATTCGAATGCAAGGCTAAAGGATGGACATCCTAAAGGATGTCATGCAGTCCTATGCCAAAGATAACGTACCTTTACATGACAGTTTCTGCAAGATATTGACCAAAACACACATCGAAGTATGTAAAGGAATGATTTCGGGATAGTAAAGTGACTATAATTTCGGACCATGCCAATCTCCTGTCATCAATCCCGTAGAAAATTTACGGAATGTACTTAAAAAGAAGTTATTCGATCGAAATTTCACAAATAAGGATCGTTTGTAGGAAGCAGCCTAAAAGGAATGCTACCCTATACCAACGGAAACTTATCAGCGTTTGAATGACTCAATGCCAAGACAAATGGATAAAATTTGGTTGAATAAGGGAGTTTACACAGGTTACTAGTTGTTAAAAATGTTGAAGTCTTAAAATCATTGGATTTGAAAAATTTTATTGCAATGGATTACAATACACCTATTTCATTGACCAGGTATTTTTTTGGATTTCATGGAGAAGAAAGAGTTACGATAAAGCATAACATTAAATTTACAAATAAAAGTGTTCTTTTTCATATTTACGACTGTGCCTAACTATAAAATATTTGAATATAAAAATATTTTTAGAGAAAACTCAAAATTTCATGTATTTTTATCTCACACCTATTTTATTGACCAGCAGTGTACGTGCCCTGCCATACAAAGTATCTCCTTTTGGCCCGTGCGTCGAATCGCTACCATCCAGGCATCTATCTACCTACCTACCAACCTACCTACTTCCCTTGACGGACGGACGGACGGAGAAGGAGAACACGTGCGTAGGTTCGCGAACCGCACTAATAGGCGCCCAAGGTTACTTCAGGATCGGAAACGACAACCCTTGCGTATTTGACATTCGATTGCCACCCGTCGTGTCGTCTCGGTATACGAGTGTGTCTCTGTCAAAACGGTTTTTTTTTTTGGGTTGCTTCGATTCTAACATACACATTTCTACTCTCAATTTTGCTGCGGCTGCTGGTTCAAGTGAAACGAGTCGAAATTTTTGGGTTAAGGTCACTGCGTTAAGGAGGAAACCGCCGATCGACAAACGACGCGACACGAACAGCGCAAATCATCAACAATAAACAACAAACACACACGGGCCATATTTTGATGGACCTGTCGTCTCTAAACTAATCCGCCAGTTGTGAAGATTTGAGCGCGTTGCGGTTGCGGAGGATGAAACCGAGTCGCTAAATTCGCGAAATTTATGCGTGCTTCTAGACGAATGGCGGCGGAACCGCCTCAAGCCGAAAATTGTTTGCACGATGGTTGACCGGCCGGCACGGTTCGGTGCCGAGTTTTTCTTTCCCCTCAGTGAGTGAGTGAGTGGTGGAAGAACGACGACAGTCCGAAAGTCCAAAAGGCGAATGATGATGATGATGACAACACTGTTGCTGCTGCTGCTGCTGCTGCAGGCGAACAAAATTGTCTTTTGTATATTACATTGAACTTTATTAGATAATAGAGCTATCCATGGACCGGACGACCGACGTGGATTTGTTTTTGAGGCCAAAAGTGAGAGGACATCGCCGTCGTCGGGTCACGTCGGGTGTGTGTGACACGACTGGGGCATTGATCGTCGGCTGAGGGACAAATTGGCAAGTGCCGAAATTAGTGAAAAAAATATTTCAAAATTTTTGAAGGTTTTATCCAAGTTACAAACAATCAAATTCTTTCAGGACAAGTGACTAACCTATCCTTCATTCGTTTGGAAGCCAGTCTACCAAAGAAGTGACAAGCTGTTTGTTTCCGGCTCAAGAGGATCATCTTTGCAGTCAGTTCGTACTGCCATCTGAATAACTACCAAAATTTATGTTTATTTACTTAAAATCTTTTGTGGGCGACAAAAAAAACTATCGTATAAAGTTGTCTGCCTTGGAACAGTTTGACAATGGTAGACTATCTATTTACACAAACAACTTCGGAAGAGAGAGAATGAAGAGTGTGATATGCAAACAATCATCATCGACCTGACATACAGGATGCTTGCAGAACTCCTCCTTTTGACTCTGATTTTGTGCCATCTCAGCCAAATTCGAGCATTCTTTTGGTCTCCTTGTCAGCCCCCCATCCAACAAGTCACCGTACACCACAATCTTCTGTAACGAAAGTTTCCGGTTGCCTTTGGGTGTGTGGTGCTAAAAAGACAGACGACGTGTCGTGGCCGAGAAGGTATATTTAACTTATTTACTCCCTAACGTACATTTCCCCGAATTTTGGACCTCATCTCGGACCAGTACCAGACATTTTTTTCTACTTTAGTCTTTTGCCTCGGACGAAGTTGAAAACCATGGGCAATTAACTCCTACGGTTCCGAGAAAACCGTCGGTTATACATCCATGATTGTCCTGTCTAATGACAAGACTGTCCAAAATGGTGGTAAATAATGAGAAGAGTTCCGGCATGTTTCGTACACAAAAGCCGCTGGGACTAATTTTATGTTTTATAGAATACATGTAATCAAATCGCAAAAAAACTAACCTTTTCCATCGTTTTTCTCTCTCTGGCCATTTGCAGGAACAGTACTGACACAGGAACAATGGACCAGCAGTACTGTCTACGCTGGAACAACCATCAGTCGAACCTGACAACCGTGCTCACAACCCTGCTGCAAGATGAGAAACTGTGTGATGTCACGCTCGCCTGCGATAAAGGAATTGTCAAGGTAAGTTTCTGTTGAAAAGGGTTTGCGTTCCAGTAACTATTAAATGACTTTATAATTTTGATAATAACCCACGAGTCAAATTCGACAAAACATTTACGATCTTAAATAGCTTCCTTGAGCTATTCCTGGCGTAGAAGTAGTGTGGGTTGCTGGCCATCTCCAATGACAACCGATAGAGGTAACTCACTCTGTGAGCTATGAACGAAACACCAGCACAAACTACCGTTGAATCTTCCTTATTGTGAATTTCCCGGCGGTAGATTGCTCTCGATACCGATGTGCGCCATTTAGCTCCCCGCTTCGTCTACTCGCTCTAGTCCCCAGTCTAGGCGATGGACCTAGCCTACTCAACGGTTCCGGTTCATTGGCGCCCCAATGACCAACTGCCAGCTATTCGACACGGTCTACACGGTCCCCGGTGGTGAACTAGCCTATTGACGAGCTACCCGGTAGAGTGTCGAGGTCGGCCCGGCGATTCCAGTGAAGCCTGCCGACCCGAACCCGGTGCTACGTCGCGTACTACTCAACTGATCCCCGGCGGTGGACCCGGTCTACATCGTCGGAAAGTTCCCCGGCGGCGGAATTTCTCCCGAAACCCGATTTGTTCTAGCCAATGGCGCTACTTTTGGTCCCTTGGCCACTTCCTCTGCAGCTCGGAGAGTATACTCGTAACCACTCTGTTGACAGCGTCCCAGATATGCTCGTCGCGGCACATCTCTTCAACGATATTGTCCACTATTATATCAGGCATACCCCTTCGGACTTCTTCCAACGTAGGGTATTCGAAGTCCACGTGTTCCGGTGTCTGTTGCACGTTCACACAAAGGGGTGAGGAAGCCAAACCGATGTAGGTACTTCCCGAAGCATGTATTCCCGGACAAAAACTGTGTCAAATAGAAGCTGTATCCAAGCAGACACATTTGGAATCAGTCGGTGGGTCCACCTCTCTTTCTTCGCGTTCTGCCACGTGGCCGTCGAGTCCGCTCGGACCAGTGTCCTTGCAGAGTGATGCAGATGCGAATCATCCCGACAATTATGCATACCGCCTCCGACGATATCGTTCTGTATGCACTCGCGACATGAGCAGCCATTAGGCGTAATGTGCTTGTCAACTTCGTCCAGTTCCGCTTTGAGTTGAGCGCAGCAGCCTAGGCCAATACGCCATACCTCAATATTGGGGATGAGCAACCTACCAGGAGACGTCTCGTGTTGCCTCTTGCTCATCCGTGATTCGGCATGACCTTGCCAATGCGCCTTGTCACATGCATAGTCGACATGCCTGTTGTAATTTAACCGATCGTCGACCATCACCCGGCGCTGATCTCGACACACAGAATTTTTTCACAGTTTCACTGACCAGCACTGCCTTGGTCTTGTGGTGAGCCCGCTGCTACTTGACCATCCAGGTTATCGTCAGGACAACATAATCTGCAAAGCCAACGTTCTCCGCTCCCCTGAGCAGTTCCAGTGTTAACCAGTTGTACATTATATTTCAGAGCGTTGGGCCGAGTATGGAGCCCTGAGGTACTCCCGGCGTAACCCTAATCGACCTCTGCCCCATGTTCGTTTCGTAGACCAGCACTCGGTTCTGGAAGTAACTTTTCAGAACCTTGCACAGATACTCCGGAGCCCGCATACTGCGCAGCGCTACGGCCATCGCCTCCCAGCTAGCACTGTTGAACGCGTTCTTCACTTCTATCGTCAGCACGGCGCAGTAGCGATTACCCCTTCCCTTTTGCTTCAATGCCTTCTCCGCGCTCGCGATGGCTGTGCGGATGGCGTCCACCGTCGATATCCCTTTCCGGAACTCGAACTGCCTCTGCGATAGTCCGTTCTCACTTTCAGCGTATGTCGTCTGCCTGTTAAAGATGACCCTTTCCAGGAGCTTTCCGAGAGTATCCAGCATGCATATTTCCCTGCTTGTGGCTACAACACCAGCTTCTGGATTTTCCATCTATTCGGGAAGTAGCCATCGGTCAGGCATGTCAGTTTGCGTGTGTGTGTATGGAAAAAATGTAACCTCTGTTTCTCATAGATAGCTGGACCGATTTTCACAAGCTTAGTCAAATGAAAGGTACAACCTTCCCATCGGCTTTTTGGTCACGAGTTTCATACGACAATATCTATATTTCATCTAATACCAACGTTTCGAAGGTCTACGCCTTCATTTTCAGGGCCAAAACGGTAACAGTATTATCTTAGTCAAGTTATTAATACTGTTACCGTTTTTGCCCTGAAGATGAAGGCGTAGACCTTCGAAACGTTGGTATTAGACGAAATATAGATATTGTTGTATGAAACCTGTGACCAAAAAGCCATCTTTTCATATTAAAAACAAAGTGGTCGTCCTTCCTACCATCGACCTTCCCATCGGCTGCTATTGAATTTTTTTATTGATTGGACTTCCGGTTCCGGAGTTACGGGTTGAAGAGTGCGGCCACACAGCAAATTCCCATATAATCTTTTTGACTAATATAGGTTTTCTGTATTTTAACAGGGGCGTAGCTAGGGGTATGCGGTGAGCAGTTACCCTTCCCCCTTACATTACACACTACCCTTCCCTAATCCCACCCAATAAAGTCCCCTCTCATCAAATTCCCCCACTCTCAACAAGCCCCCAACTCATCCACCAACCCCTCTCTCATCCCAATCACCTTCACCTAGTGGGTATACCAAGATAGGCTGGGGGGTGGTTTGGTTTTGGGCTATTCATCCCCTTCACACCCCTCCCCCGCACGATCAAATTATTTAGCCGAAAGACAACCCCCCCCCCCCAATATTATATATTTTTGCTTCAAGCAGGAGAAGATGCAGAATAAAATTTCCCAGTGGGTCTGAAATTTAGTGAAAAGACAAATCACGGCAAGGCACGTAGGGAACGTGCCATTTAAGCTAGTCGCTACTGATACACAGCTATTACCCACCCATCTTTTTTGCTAATTTTTATCCGTGAGTATTCAAAAATTGCATTCGAATTTTTGATGCTAAATGGCTTAGGATGTAGTGAAACGTCGAGATCTACTGCCACCCTGATTCTTTTTTAGGATAGCCTTTATGGAACAAAAAAACAGCTTTTAATTTATTTTCTATGCCAAATGTCTTAGAAATGCATGAAACAACGAATCTTATATCTTCTCGTAAAAATTGTTTTGACTAAGTTGCCTCTCTGGTTCTTTTAATTTTTGTACTGAGATTTTCCAATTGAAATAAAAGCTTTTGTGATCTATTGCTGAATAAGTTTTTCACAAATTCTTCGTTCCAGTTTTCAATAAAATAGGTTGCATCCAGCCATATATCGTGTGAAGATAGATGACCACCTTATTACTTTACTGTAAAGTTCAGACTTGTCTTTCAAATTATATCCCCAATGATTTATGTCTCGTCCTTCCTATTCTTCACTTTTCACTCCTGAATTGACCCAAATAATCCTATAATAGATGTCGAAAAAAAATCGTAGCTCCGAGCTTCCATTTGAAATCAAACACATTGAACTGGGTTCGTCCTTATCCAATCTTCTTTCGGATCAAAGATAGTCCGCGAAGTAGTCTAGTATTCCGCGAAACGCAGATATATTCAGCTGTGCCAGATCTCTCAAAAGTACAGATATTTTGTCTAAAGAAATCAAATGACGTTACTGGCGACAAGACTTTCATGCAGATCTAACACGTTTACATGCCGGCTCACAAAGTTGAGATCGATGGTGTTGTTATCGATTCAAACTTGGCATGCGTAGATCTACTGAAGAACAGGATTGTCTTTTTCAATGACCTGTTGCTCCAGTGAGCGAAGGTTCCCATTTTTTAATTTAGCGATTGTTAAATCGTGCTTCACTGTCACAAGCGACAGGATAGGTGCACACGGAAAAAAATGGTTCCAAAAATCGTGAATAAAGGTGCCATGAATTCTGGAACAATCACGTTTTTACGTCACGAAAACAGGACCATGAACAAAAATCATGTCTTTTATAATTATGTTCCATTTCTCTTCAGTAACGCCCGCATAACGCTTTCATTAGTGCAAAAAATTTGTTTTTATTTTTTGAACTTCAGTCACGGTTTCCGCCAAGTTATTTCTTATTTGATTCTAAGTACGCGAACTAGCTCACAACTTTATGAACATTATTCATAAAATCAAAGGTTAACTCTTGATTTTTTTCATAGATATAGGAACATTAGTTCACAGCATCAAAATATTCTGGCTATTTTTTCGTGAACTATTTCACCAAAATTGGAATTTTTTTCATGAATCCATTCAATCTTCCGGAGCTAATTCATTAGTCACGATCCAATAGCCGTGCTCGTGAAATAGTTAACGAAATCATGTATTCGTCAACTGGTTCATGATTTACGATCTATCCATTTGCGTGCTTGTGATATTTAGAAGATATCCCTAATCATTTACAATTTCATGCGACATGTTAATGAAATTTTTACATGACCACTTTCACAAAATTTGGAGTGTTATTCGTGGAATCATTTTTGTTCCATGCACTTGGACTTTTTTTTTTGTTCAAAAGGGCGAAAATTTCAAAATCGAGCTGGTATTATTAATGCCAAATGACTTCAAAATGCATAAAGCTTCAAAATTTGATGTTATCTCGAAAAAAAATTTTTGACGAAAATTGACTTTTTTTGACGATTTTTGTTCAAAGGAAACTTTCAAAATCGAATTTGCATTTTCGATGCCAAATGACTTTAAAATGCGTGAAACGTCGAGATTTGATGGAATATCGAGAAAATTTTTTTTTAACGAAATTTCTTTTTTTTGGACTTTTTTTGTTCAAAATGGGAAAAATTTCAAAATCGATTGATGCCAAATGACTTCAAAATGCATAAAGCTTCAAAATTTGATGTTATCTCGAAAAAAAATGTTTGACGAAAATTGACTTTTTTGACGATTTTTGTTCAAAGGAAAATTTCAAAATCGAATTTGCATTTTCGATGCCAAATGACTTTAAAATGCGTGAAACGTCGAGATTTGATGGAATCCGAGCAAAAAAATTTTTAACGAAAGTTCTTTTTTGGACTTTTTTGTTCAAAGGGGGGAAAATTTCAAAATCGAGGTGGTATTATTGATGCCAAATGACTTCAAAATGCATAAAGCGTCAAAATTTGATGCAATCTCACAAAAATTTTTTTGACGAAAATTGACTTTTTTTTGACGATTTTTGTTCAAAGGGGGGAGTAAAGGAAAATTTCAAAATCGAATTTGCATTTTCGATGCCAAATGACTTTAAAATGCATGAAACGTCGAGATTTGATGGAACCTCGAGAAAAATTTTTTTTAACGAAAGTTCTGTTTTGGACTTTTTTTGTTCAAAGGGGGGAAAATTTCAAAATCGAGCTGGTATTTTTGATGCCAAATGACTTCAAAATGCATAAAGCGTCAAAATTTGATGTTATCTCACAAAAATTTTTTTGACGAAAATTGACTTTTTTGACGATTTTGGTTCAAAGGGGGGAGTAAAAGAAAATGTCAAAATCGAATTTGCATTTTCGATGCCAAATGACTTCAAAATGCATGAAACGTCGAGATTTGATGGAATATCGAGAAACATTTTTTTTTTAACGAAAGTTCTTTTTTGGACTTTTTTGGTTCAAAAGGGGGAAAATTTCAGAATCAAGGTGGTATTATTGATGCTAAATGACTTCAAAATGCATAAAGCGTCAAAATTTGATGCAATCTCACAAAAAAATTTTTGACGAAAATTGACTTTTTTTTGACGATTTTTGTTCAAAGGGGGGAGTAAAGGAAAATTTCAAAATCGAATTTGCATTTTCGATGCCAAATGACTTTAAAATGCATGAAACGTCGAGATTTGATGGAACCTCGAGAAAAATTTTTTTTAACGAAAGTTCTGTTTTGGACTTTTTTTGTTCAAAGGGGGGAAAATTTCAAAATCGAGCTGGTATTTTTGATGCCAAATGACTTCAAAATGCATAAAGCGTCAAAATTTGATGTTATCTCACAAAAATTTTTTTGACGAAAATTGACTTTTTTTGACGATTTTTGTTCAAAGGGGGGAGTAAAGGAAAATTTCAAAATCGAATTTGCATTTTCGATGCCAAATGACTTTAAAATGCATGAAACGTCGAGATTTGATGGAATCCCGAGCAAAAAATTTTTTAACGAAAGTTTTTTTTTGGACTTTTTTTGTTCAAAAGGGGGAAAATTTCAAAATCGAGCCGGTATTATTGATGCCAAATGACTTCAAAATGCATAAAGCGTCAAAATTTGTTGTTATCTCGAAAAAATTTTTTTGACGAAAATTGACTTTTTTGACGATTTTTGTTCAAAGGGGGGAGTAAAGGAAAATTACAAAATCGAATCTGCATTTTCGATGCCAAATGACTTTAAAATGCATAAAACGTCGAGATTTGATGGAATCTCGAGAAAATTTTTTTTTAACGAAAGTTCTTTTTTGGACTTTTTTTGTTCAAAGGGGGGAAAATTTCAAAATCGAGCTGGTATCATTAATGCCAAATGACTTCAAAATGCATAAAGCGTCAAAATTTGATGATATCTCAAAAAAAGTTTTTTGACGAAAATTTACTTTTTTTTTGTTCCAAGGGGGGAGTAAAGGAAAATTTCAAAATCGAATTTGCATTTTCGATGCCAAATGACTTTAAAATGCATGAAACGTGGAGATTTGATGGAATCTCGAGCAAAAATTTTTTTAACGAAAGTTGTTTTTTGGACTTTCTTTGTTCAAAGGGGGAAAATATCAAAATCGGGCTGGTATTAGATGCCAAATGACTTCAAAATGCGTAAAGCGTCAAAATTTGATGTTATGTCGAAATTTTTTTTTTTTTGACGAATATTGACTTTTTTGACGATTTTTGTTCAAAGGGGGAAGTAAAGGTAAATTTCAAAATCGAATTTGCATTTTCGATGCACTTTTACTCAAAATACCCATCTGCTAGCGACCAGTAATAGGTACGAGCAGTAGATATAAGAGAAACTATTAAGATCTCGAACATCGTTATTCATTTGATAAAGTTCATTGTGATGTCCGGACAGAATTCGTATTTCACGTTATTCCGAGTAAAAAAACCGTTAGTACCGTAAAACGGGGGAATATTGAACAATTTTTCTAGTTTTTCGAATAACTTTCTTCAAATTCGCATTTTTAAAACAAGTACTGGTAGCCATAGATTGAAAATCGTCCAAATTGTTTGGTAATTTATTTCGTTTTACTATAAAAATGAAATAAATTTGTTGTAGATTTTTATTCGTGGTTTTCTTGATCAGCAAAATATGTGTATCCAAATATGACGTAACGCTCCAAATGTTGTGTAAATTGCATATCTGCAGGCGATTTTATGGCCTGAGATTGTGTCGCCTTGCAAGAAAACAAAATTACCTGGAAGGATGCGGCCGACTTTTATCGAACTTTTTCTGGAAAATAGCAGTAAAAATGTCGTATTTTTTAGATAAATTATTACACAAAAATATTTACGGTTTCTAAAAAAGTGATCAGTTCAGTTAAAGTTGATTGATTTCATTAATATACAATGAAATGTTTGAATAAATGCATTTTAAAGTCATTTGGCATCGACGCATAGAAAGTGCATCGAATGACAAAATAATCGTTACCGATAGATACTGGACACGTTTAGAATATGGTTTGTATTTTGTTTTGATGATTTTGTTAGAGGGAATCATCTTATCGTACGTTACTGATAAAACTTACCCCGGTGATCAAAGATACCTCACTCCACGGTAACCAAAAAATAATAGATTATGATAAGGCGATGAGAGTTTACGATTACCATGATAAATCTGCTGATATCATGAACATTCGTAACATTATTCTTTAAAGTAAGCTCTAAAATAAAATATCATGATAACATGAACAGAAATTACGAAAATCGTGACCAAGATCCTGGAATCATGAACACAAATCACAAAACTTGTGACAAAAATATCTAAAATAGTGACTAATATCCTGAAATCATGATACATAAATCACTCTACTCATGACTAAAATATCACGATAACGTCAATAGAAACTACGAACATCGCGACTAAGATCTTGAAATCATGAACTTTAATCCCGCTAACGTCATGAGAATTCACAAGAATCGCGAATAAGCTCTTGAAATCATGAACAACGTTTGACTGTCGACTGTGTATTCCCAAATCATGAACAAGTATCACAACAAAAGCTACACATGTCCAGGGAACAACTACTGTAACCCAACTGGTTTTAAGAAAACACAAACAGTTTCATGAATATGAGGTTTATTATTCAGTACAACCCAGGGTGATTTCGAAGGGATCCGTCATACGTACGTACGTCATACGTTTGTAAATTTGTAAGTGCTGAAACGCTTACTTAGTTATCGTGGCGTTTTCTTGTTTGCGGAATCGCGGGCGTAGGTGCGCGTGGATGATCACGAAGGGCTCGAGCGTTTGTATGTTAGCGTGTTTGTCGCTGGCGCTAACGTGTATGTAACTTCGGGGGCATAAATTCGATTTTATAACCGTGTGGCCCTCCGAATATTTGCGTGTATTCTTGAATGATCGCGCGGATCGTGAATCTGACGCTTAATTATCAGATCCTGGTCATGTCGCCATGGAACGTGTTATCTAGTGAATAAGAGCGTTTTTTATTTTTATTCGTCTAACTGAAGGCTTAGGTCTAGGCTGCTAGGACTGGGAGTAGAAACTTCAGAACCTGACCGATTGTTGATTGCGCAAGCGGTGGATTAATGCTTGAGACCGAAATGCTTATTTGAAATGGGTAAAAAACCACCCTTAATTGAAAAATTACCTCGTTGAAACTCAACGTAGGGTTAGAATGTGTATGCAAAGTTTTAAATAAATCGGTTATGTAGTTTTTGAATGGCAGCTAACACTGCAAATCATCTTTTTTACACAGAATTTCTGCAAAAAGCTTCGTCACCGAGTCGCTTGTCGATATTTTTGCAGAAAAAAATTGTTATTGAAATGATACATTATAATGTACAAAAATTTAAATACCCCCCTCTCCTCAAATAACTGGGGTGTTTTAATGTTGACAAGATTTCGGGCGTAAGTGGGTGTAATTACATGTTCGCACTTGTGTTATCGTGAAGGCCACGAGCGTTTGTAGGTTTGGAATGGAAGAGATTGTAAGTGTATATGAGATTAATATAGTGTATAAGGAATTGGTTGTGTTAGTGAGTGATAAAATGAATCTAATTTAAAATATACTTCCCCTGGGCATCTGTTAATTGGTAGAAAAGCCCAAAATCGGTAGGACTTACTATACATCGGTTCTCTTCAATACAAGGATGGGAATTCCACCACATTCATATAGCTATGCTAATTGTTATACCTGGACACGAATTTTAGGTTGGTTCAGGTAGGCTTCGAAGAAGTTTGGGAAAGATCAGTAAACTGCAAACTTCAGGTGGTTTCTACGAACTATACGAAAGCTCTATAGCGCAAAGCTTTCCCAAAGATCACAGTTCCTCTGAAACATTCCTAACTGATAGCTACATAATCTAAGTAATTCAATCAGTCTACGGAGACGGCCGCATCCTAAAAATCGTCTTCTCTCCCGATGTTGACATGCTATCTATCCCGAAAAGGACATTCGACAAGGTTGAATAAAAACATTCAACTATAATGACAAATCTCTCTGTTCAAATTAATTTAATTAATACGGTCAGTCCACTGGGACGGCCGCAAACAAATAATCACTTTCTCTACCGGTGTTTATATGCAGTCTCCGGGCATTCGACAAGGTTGACTAGCAGTATTCGACATTTATCTTCAGAAGTGATTCTAGAGCCACAGCGGGTGTTGTCGTGTTGCCGCACGAATGATTAGAATGATCCCCATTAGGATCATCCTCCGAAGATGGTTTAGCTTTGACTCAACCCCCACGAAATGTCTCAACGCCGCCTCCTCTTCTTCAACGACTCCCTTTACCCGTGAAGATGGCAGTTTTCGAGATTTTCAACGTTGTGTGGCCCAGCGGCATCTTTCAAATGGTCCTTCAAATAGTCAACCCCGTTCTTCAGCATATTCTTGCAACAACAGTAACCACACCATTAATCTCTACTTCGTGCGCGGGCTCGTACACACGGTAATCGTTCCTGAAAAGTTTCGGCACGCCATACTTCATATTCGGCATGATCAATGCCACTGCGTTAGTTGTCTTCTCCACTTTCTCACACACACACACACACATATAGTCGACGGGACTGTTGAAGTTTAACCGATTTCAACCACATCCAGAGGTTCTTCAGCGCTCGTTTCGATTGAACCTAGTGCTGGATTTTTTACGGTATCTGACCAGCACTGCATCCGTCTCCTGGTGAGCCGACTGCAACTTGATATCGACCAACCAGTTTTCAGTGGTATCTTAGTGTCTGTTGTCAACATTTCCACTTCCTTTAGTGTATCGCCTGTTATCGTAAGGGTATTAGTTATGTTTTGAGATCGATCATGGTAAGCCATGCTTAATTTTAATTTTTGTCAGATTGTGGAGAATAGTCATAGGAACAATTCCTCTAGATACACCTTGTGAATATATTCGATGACTTGGCCTCTAGCGAATTGAGTTCACGTTTTTGACGTTTCCGACCATTGTGCACAGTAATACACACTTCTCAGCGATCTTCCTGCAAGCATTTGTCACACCGTTGTATTTTAGTAGAGTAGGTGCCGGTATATCCTAGCTGTTTGCAATTAGAACAATTCATAAACTACGGTACAAACAGCCGAGCCCTTTCCACGCCAGCAAAGACCGACGTAGATAGATCCGACGAAAGTACTGTAATGGATATACCTAGTATTGACATTGAGTGGAATTGTTTGCGCTCCCTTGTCTTAACTGATCGATGGTCGGCGTTTTTAAAGTAGAAAATCCCGCCCTTCAACTGTTCATCGGTAGTTATACTCGTATCGCTGACTACTCCATCGATCTCAACATTGCGAACAGGAATGTAGACGCGATTCTTCATCGTATAGGGACTACTGCTAGCTGAAACAGTATATCGACGATGGTATTCCCCAACATCTGGAAGCGATAAAAGCTGTTGTTGCCAAAGCCAGACAAGTCCCTGGAGATCCTTCAGCATTCAGGCCGATATGTCTGTTGGATACAGTCGGTAAAGTGCGTGAAAGAGCAATCCTTAAAAAAGCATAAACGGAGGTAGAGGATGGCCTATCCAATATGCAGTTCGGGGGAAGACGAAACCGTTACTGCGGAGTGCCTTCAACAGTGCTAGTTGGGCTGCAAACGCCGATTCACTGCACAGATTGAGAGTTCCCGAGTGCATCTGTAGGATTCTAAGGAGCTACTGTCAGAACCGGACACTGATCTGCGAAACCGAAACTCGGTCCGACCCTTTGAAAGTCTATGCATAACGGACAGTTGAAGTTGTGCCTGTCCAGGGGCGTGAAGATTATTAGTTTTGCGGACGACCTGGTGCTTTTAGTGATCGGTGAATCACTATAGGAAGTAGAAGTACACGCCACGGAGACGATAGACTGGATGCTCGAGAAGAAGCTAGCCTTAGCTCATCACAACATCGAGGAATTTTTGATAAGCAGCCGAAAGGCAGCAGAGAACGCGAAAATTTCGGTGGGAGAGTGTGCTTTGTGTCTTCGAAGCACCAATGAACAGGAAGTGACCTCTCATCCGGAATCGTCGGACCTACCACTCGACGGGTCAGCCTACTGAAGAAAGATAAAGGAGGCCATCGGGCACGATTGGAGTAGGCTTGAACCACCGCCGGGGACTAGGCTGAGCATCACGGACCGTCAGCACTCGTCTGGGCACTTAAAAACCGGAAGTCATTCTCCATCCGGAATCGTAGAACTGACGTCGGCAGCTGACCGACCAGTAAAGCGGTTTCGAAAGAACTTTCGACGCAGGAAAACTTCTCCGTCGGGGTGGGCTAGGTCCACCGCCGGGGACTAGTTCGAGTGGGTCGGGAAGTAGCACCAGTAGCGCATATGAACTGGAAGTCACCCGCCACCCAGAATCGCAGGCTCGATTTCGGTATCAGCCTGGGTAGCATAGGTTTCAGAAGATCTTTTACTACCGGGTAACTCTCCATCGACACTCTACCGAACAGGCGTTCGTTAATGGCTTCGAGAGAAATTTTTTCGTCGAGAAACTCTCCACCGAGGTAGGCTAGCTCCACCATCGAGGAGTAGTCCGTGTAGAATCGATCGTGACAAACCACCAATTTAGGGTCGTCGAGGTACCAGTAAACCGGATGCCACCCTCCAACCGTAATCGCTGGATTTACGTTGGCATCCAACTGGTCAACGAAGAGAGAAGCGCATGTACTGCGCCGCAGCAGGAGTGAGGTGACGGAGATGAGATTAGTGAACTAGCATGACCAGCTTGGTCTAGAATCAAGCGAAGAATTAAAGCATACTAACGAACAAAATAAAATTGCTGAATCCTTGAAAAAGGTCACGAACGGACCAAAACGTCGGATAAAGACAAAATAACGTGTTTTTTTCAAATTTCAAGACTGGATAGCCAAACTAAAAACCTAAAAATGAAAACAGTCGATTCTCATAAAAAGATTATATAAGTTCCGTATTTTACAGTGGGAGCTCCCGGTCCAGTACGATTCATGATCGCGCGAGAGCGGGCGGTTGTATGTTGGCGCTTGGGATCGGGTTTTTAAATTCGTAAGTACTGGCACGTTGACTTAATCGCCAGGTCTCGTCGATTGTTTGATTGAGAGTTCTTGGTAGCTATCCGTGGATTTATTAGTCATAGGCGCTTCGACTTCGCCTCATCAGAAACCGTCACTAACTTTTTGTCGGAATAGATTACGCCGGCTTGACGCTAAATCCCTAAAACTTCCGACAAAAAGTTACTGTCGGTTTCTGATAAGACGAAGTCGAAACGCACCCATGACTAATAGGTTAGGATTTGTGTCCTCCACGCACAAAGATTGGATTAACCAAAAATTTTCGCCCTGGTGAGAAATTTTGGTGTTTACCCTATCTTTCTCCTTAGGGTGAAATATAGCATAGTATCCGTGGATGATCGCGAAAGACTCGAGCATTTGTATGTTTTTGTGTGCATTAGGTATACGTTTCTAAAACCGTGTGGTTGTTTGCATATTCCCACGCACTTTTGAGCGTAGCCGAGAAAAAGACTACAAAAGACGAAACAACGCTCGCTCGCTTGGTCGAATTGTACGGACCAATCATGGCGTAGATAATTATTACTTTCACAAAATCCATTATTTCCGTTATTTGCAATAATTGTACATTTTACGTTTTTAGTTACGAAATTGTTCTACATATTCCCAATCATATAGCGCAAACATATATTTTTTCATGTAAAACATCGTTCAAAAATCGAGAACATTCATGTAGCAGATTGGTCGACCGGAAGTCGCTTAGCGCATTTTGAAGAAACGGTATGATTAGGATCATACGCGTGATATCTGGAAGGAGTTAGTTTTTACATATTCCATGGAAACGGTCGAGTAGAATTTTTTTGTGCTGACCAGCATTTTATCTAAAATTGGCAAAACATACTAGGTACTGCTATTCTACTAGCTCTAATTCCGGTTCGATCTCAGCGATATTTTCGAAATCTGTTATAATAGAACTCACTAGACTAACCAACCGCCCCATTCCCCTTATTCATTCCAGGCACACCAGGCGATACTGTCGGCGTGCAGTCCGTACTTTGAGCAGATCTTCGTCGAGAACAAACACCCGCATCCCATCATCTATCTGCGCGACGTGGAGGTCAGTGAAATGCGCGCCCTGCTCGACTTCATGTACCAGGGCGAGGTGAATGTTGGCCAGCACAACCTGCAGAACTTTCTCAAAACGGCGGAAAGTTTAAAGGTAGGTTGCATTCGCGCTTGACCACCGCGAGTCTTAATTTTTTGTGACTTTCAATTGTAGGTACGGGGCCTCACCGAGAGCAGCGCCGACCGGTATCCGTCCGAGTCCGACAAAAGTAGAGCGGAGCGAACGCGAGGCGATTCTCGCGATGGCCGCGACTCTGTACCTCCAGCCAGTGTCACCAACAACAACAACAACACCATCAGCAGTAATAACAACAACAATAATAATAACAACAACAACAATACTCTCCACCACGCCACGCTGCGGGAAAAGGAACTACGCGAGCGGGAAGAGCTGCGGGAACGGGAACGGCGGGAGGTACAGCGGGAACTGCAACGGGAACGGGAACATCAGGTGCGCGAACAGCAGCGCAGTGCCAGTGCCGATCTGCTGACGCCGCTCGGCGGTGGTGGTGGTGGTTGTGGTGGCGACGATCGCGACTATTCGCCCTCAACGGACGACCGGGAAATGACAGTAGACAGTAAGAAAAAACGTAAAATGTCCAGCATCTGTGATAATTCTTTGCCCTCGACACCGAGTCTGATCAACGATCGGCAAGGCGGATATGAATCGCAGGCAAGTTTTTTTTAACTAACAACCTTTTGATAAAAGCTTTTTAGTTGGGGGGGAGGAGACACTATGCAAATCAAAGCGTCGAAATATTAAAAGTCCATTTAAGATTTTCTTGTTCCGGTTTTAGACAAAACTTTTTCCTCCCACAAAGTACTTTGAAATCAAAGAAACAAATTTTAAATGACAAAACGAAGACTGTTCGGTTCTGTGCATAAAACTAAACCGCATTTGTCGTTTGTGGGACACCCGGGAGTCCGGTCGCCGCCGCTTAGCATTTTTGAGCGAAGCGAAATGCAGCGATATATTTACATAAACATGAATAACTTTCATCAGCAGAACGCTTCCGTGTTTCGTTTCCTATCCGCTATCTTTTCGCGCGTTTATCCCGGGCGGACGAAAGAACCAGCCAACCTTCCTATACTATAGTTAGTTTCGTCCGCCAGCTAGGAACGGATAATTTCGGTAGACTTTTATGGAAAGAGAATGCTCACTTAGAGGAGGGCAGTATGTGTTGCCTAACGTTAGGCGCAAGTCGGGTAGCTCAGTTGATTGTGTAACGGCCGCCTTACTAGGTAGTGCACTTGCAGGGGGAAATGTGTCTCGAGAGCGATGGAAGTTTAAAATTATTATTTTCAACTGCTCGGTTGTTGTGTAAGGCGTTGTAATTGAAATAGTTTTTTTCTGTTTTTTTTCTATTCCTAACAGGCGTCATCACACAGTAGTTTCAAGCTAAGTCCAAAGCCAGACGATGAGTTTAAGGGCAGTTCACCGGCCCCGGTGCATTCGCTGACCGGTCATTCGATAATTCAGTCTAGTATTAAGCAGGAGTTGCCCGAACTGCCCGGCCGCCATCACTCGCTACCTCCAGAGTTACTACAGGTAAGACTATTGTAACTTGTTTGTTGTTCTAACATATCTAGGGCTTAACGAAACTGGTAGTCTAATATTAATCTGTACTCTTTACGTTTGTGTTTTGTCTTTTTGCGTGGTGGAAGTGTTTAGTTTACTATTGTAGACTATTATTTTCTCTTATTTTCGTAATACATTGTTTCATGTAGTCCTTGTTTTTTGTGTATATCAGTTTTCTCATCAATTGGAACTTTGTCTAGGTTTTTTCTTTGAGCCGGTTCTTTTGGTTCCATTATAAACGGAAACAAGCGCAAGCATATTTTTTTATATATTTTCGGTCTCAACATATCAATATTACCAACCAATCGATATTATTGCTTTAAAAGCACAAAAACAAAATCTGTCAACTGTCATCGGCAATATAAAGTGCTAAAAAAAACGAAAAAAACCAAGTGACTGGAAACGTCTCGCGAGTTGTTGCCAAACAAACATTTTTCTCGTCATTTCATTCGAAGGAAGAAGGAATTGATGCGTATCGATCAAAATTATACCATTCCAAACAAATTGATGCAAGAATATTTCCATCCTCAAGAATCGACTGTGCAAAAGAAAAAATCTAAACAATGTGTTCATTGTCCCTTTGCAAACGTGCTAGTCAACGCATCTTGTAAAAAAAAACACAAATGGGCTATGTCCCTCCTCGTCCCACTCGTTGGTAGATGTAAAAGCTTTCTGATCACATTTATGTCAACACTAGGCGAGAATCAAACACACTCACACACCGACTCGGCAATGATACAATGAATCCTTCCCTTCCTATGTTTGACAGAAAAATGTTTGGGGAGGTGAACCGTCGTCGTCGTCATCTGGAACAGCCTCCACCGCCACACCCCCACAACCATTGCCGTCGACGTCCGGCAAATTGACGGCCATAACCCTCACGACTGCCATCAAGGAGGAAGCTTCCTCCTCCTCCTCATCTACTCCCCCCGACCACCGTCAGCAGCAAACTCTGCTGTCGTCCCTCGCAGAACTCCAACAGCTGAAACAGCAGCAATCTACTGTCCAAAACCAGTTGCAGCTAGCTCAAAGTACAATTTCAATCATATCTAATGCAGCTGCGGCTACCCGGAACTTTTCCGACTGGAACAGTCCAACGAATCTGCATCGTTACCTTCTTCAGCAGCAACAACAACAACAACCACCAAACCGTGGATCCTCAACCAGTGCCAGCAACCCCACAGCAGAAGAATCACTACTCCAGGAAATGATTCGACCACCGGCGAGCCACGTCAAACCGCAGACTCCTCAGCGGGGGGCGGCGGCGGCAGTGACCGCCCGCGGCGCAGGTCGAGATTCAACGTCGACATCATCGCGAAAGGGTGGCCGCTTCCGGCCCAACTGGTTAGAACAGTTCGATTGGCTAAGGTACGACGAAGACAAAAACTACATGTACTGTGCCTTCTGCCGCAAGTGGAGCAATGACATCCCGGACATACGAACTTCTTTCGTCGAAGGAAACTCCAACTTTCGGCTGGAGATTGTCAACCATCACGATCGCTGTAAGGCTCACCGGCTGTGTAAAGAGCGGGAGATGCGTGAGCTGGAACTGTCCCGTATGGATACCTCGGGTGGGCTCGATGGGGACGATGGTGGTGGGGTGTCGTCGGTGTCTTGAACAGCTGCTGCCGCCGATGTCGTCGGGCAGGAGAAGACCGTGGACTTGTTGTGATAATGCAAACCCGTTCCCGTGGAAGCCATCACGCCAAACCTACTGGCGATTGTTTAGGATAGATGTTATTGCTAGCTGTTAGTTTGATTTCTTCTATTGTGCAAAACAAAAACCGAAGACATTCAGAGCAGTGTAGAGTTTGGAGGATTTTTTAATGAACTGTTTTGTTGGTAGCAAACACAAAGTTGTAGAACTGGATTAAAAATCTATAGTGCCTAGAAAGAGAAAGAGAGACAGGAGAATTTATATAAATATTTTTGTGACAAGTGAACTATAAACCAAGGTACGAAATCACGAAATAAAAATAAAATGAATTTGAAACTTCGTCGGATATTTCTGTGAAATAAAATCAGTTAAACCCTTGAATATATAATTTCAGCCGGTCGCCAATTAACTACCGAAAAACGATTAGCATCTCTCCGGCATCAACCGAAAACTAATTATCCGTCAATCTCGACCGTCATTTGTCACAATCTGGTTTGGCTAGTATGACAAACAAATCCATCCACACACACGCACACATACACGGTCGAATTCCCGTACTATTCAATTGCCTTCCGGTGGCTGCATCCGAAAAACCGAAACCATCCAAACCACACAAGCTGCATAGCATTTACATTTTTAATTAAGCTCTTCATCTGTGTGTTCTCCTATCGACGCTTCCAATCATGGGATGGAGGTAGAGCTATGATCGATTTCGGTTTTCCCGGAGCCAACCAGACAAACCGAACTTCCACCGCCGAAAACAATAGCTAATTAAGTTTGAATTTATCAAATCACTCTCCCACCACACAACTCTCGTGGAACCATCCGAAAAACACTAATCGATCCCCCGGAATCCGACGGGCTGGACCGGACGGCGGTTGCATCCTTCATGGCTCATTATTGTTGCTTGCGAAAGTCCAAAGCTCCAAAACGATGCTTCTACTACACTCGTGAATTCCATCGTTCGACTGCGGTTGAAACCGAACCGAACCGAAACGTGTCCGTGTATGTCTGTTTATATGGATGTGCCCGCCGCATAAAGGCTAAACGACAATTATCAACGTAATTATAATTGTTCCAGGCAAAAGGTCCCTTGGCGAATTGATGTAATAATCCTTTTTCACGAAAATTTACTCAGCTCGGGTTGTGTGAGCAGGCGTTTGCCGGTCGGTCGGTTGGTTGGTCGGTACTATGGTGACGTTCAGACCTTTTGTTTGCATTGTTTTGACGTGTTGGCATCGTGGCACCATCGTCCAGTTAGTCAGGTCGTAGTGGAAGTGTGCCATAGTGTTCGCATCAGCCGATCATTTAATATTCATTTGGAAATTTGCGTATGATTTGCGACTAAATCGGCAGGGATGAATCCGGGTGGAATACTCGGTTGTTGATTACGTAGTAAATGGCCCCCTCTGAACCATTACGTTTGCCGTGGTTTTGGTTGATTATTCAGCATATCACCGTACCAGCGCTGTAATGCCATTTTGAATATGGCTGACGAGGCACCGCGATTCGTTTTTTAGCCGCTCGCTCTGGAACAGACGCTGTTTCAAGCCGCTCCTAACATGGAAAAAAGACGCTCTTCGGTTTTTTTCCTTTTTACTAGCCCGCCGAGTAACGGGTGAACTCGCAAAAAGTAGAACACAAATAATTAGTCCCTACAATTTTGCCTTCTTTCGGTTTGTCCTAAAACTTTAAAACTTACACCGGATGTGATTGTCATAGCATCCCAAGACAAGAATCTCGAACTAGATCAGATTATCTCAGCATCCCGGACAGATCCGGATGGAATTCTCTCAAATTTACGAATGAGATTCTCGTGAAATCCCGGAGATAATTCTTCCAGAATCCCGGGTGAGATTCTCCCAAAATTCCAGATGAAATTCTCCTAGAATCCCGGATAAAGTTCTTCCGAATTTCCGGATGGGATTCTTCAAGAATTCCGGATCGGATTCTCCTACCAACTTGGATGGGATTGTTCCAGAATCTTGAAATGGATTCTCCCAGAATTCATGACGGGATTCTTCCTGAACTCCGGATGAAATTTTCCCAGAATCGTTAATATGACTCCTCCGAAATCCCAGATGGCATTCTCCCAGAATCCTGGAGGGATTGCTCAATAGAATCCCCGATGGATTCGCTCAGAATCTCGAATCGGTTCTTCTAGAATTCCTGTTGCGACTTTCACAAGATGTGGGGATTCTCCTAGAATCCCGAATGAATTCGCGAATGTGATTCTCCCAAGATCCCGGATCGGTTCTTCAAAAATTCCGGATAGGATTCTATCATAATTGCTGTTTCGACGATATGACTGAAGGTACTGTATGAACTGGGAATCAATATTGCATAGTGCCAAGCGTTTTGTTCCCTAGCCAAAAGACAGGAGTTCGTTTTTGATTTCTCGCCAGCAAACCAGAGTTCCTGTCTTTACCCGTTTACATGTGTCGTGCGACTGTTATGATTGTTGTGTCTATCTAGTGCTAACCGAGGTACTAGTTTAGATACATCGTCTAACTTGGCCCTAAGTTGGTGCTAGTTACTGACGAGATGAATTCGAAACACTACAAATTTACATTAGATTTCGAGGTTACTCGATCTTGGGATGTCAATCTCCAGTTTTCTTAAACGCCCGCATCTTCCTCGACTGTATACATCTGCTAAGTGGTCTCTTTTCCGGAACTCGCGCCAATAGTCCATCCCACTGTAGTCTGCCGTGTTTAATCAGCCTTCCGATGTCAGCGTAATATTCTCAAGCACACCCGGACCCTCGAATGTCTGCTTCCTTTAACGTGCATGTCTCATAGCCGAAAAGAATAATAAGGAGTATCCGCAATTTGTATATAGCAAGTTTTGTCCGCGTATGCAGTCTTCGAGACTTCAGTTTACTACGAAAACTGCACGAAAATCCTATTCGGCGCTGCTAGACGCTATTTAACCCCGCGGCTAACAACGTTTTCACGTATCCCTAGTGTTCCAAGATATACATCCTTATTCTTGTTTGCGGCGAATGAAAGATTCGTTTGAAAGCGGTTCAAACGAATATTCAATTGGGCTACTGCAAACGGGAATACGAACCACTTTCGTTCGAATCTTGCATTTGTCGTAAACAAGACTAAGAATGATACTGATTCATCTAAACCTTCGTACGGTACCCCATCGATTTCCAACCGCGAACCCACACACCTTTCGGACTGTC